>NC_072793.1:98378406-98682078 GCF_028583425.1 Eublepharis macularius | reverse complement strand
GCGCTTCCCCATAGTGGGAAGAGGGGCCTGCCTGGGGGCCTGGTACTGCTTTGACGGCTGCCAGGGGTAGGGCAGGCTGCCTTTGGAAACCCCCGCTTGTGAGACCTTCCCTCACTGCTATACGGCTGAGGTGGTAGGAGCTTATTAGGGGGGTGACCACGTTGCCTGGCCGGCCGGGTCCGCGCCATCCATTGGATGGGTTGCACCCGGGGCTTCGGGGCTTGCCCAGATGAGTCAAGGCGGTGGTCTGTGGGACCCCGTGGCTTGACTTGTACCGCTGTAGGCCCTTGCCGCTGTTATTAGTATTGTATGTATATAGTTAATAAAGTGGCCCTTAGATCCAACTTGGTGTCTGCCTCTTCATTCCGACTAGGGCGGCAAATACAACATTCAATATTAAGAATAAAAACAGAAGAAGAGCTGTCTCCTTGTTATGGATGGTTTCAATACAGACAGATCAGAGATCTTTTTTACTCGGACTGTTTAAAAGGAGGAATAAGAATGGAAAATTCAGAATTAGAAGAAGTGATATTACAAGAAGGCAAGAAAGAAATCTCAAAGATTTATAAAGTACTTCTAAAATGGCACACGGAGGATGAAATAGTAAAAGTCCAGATGGTGAAGTGGGCAATAAATTTTCATAAAGAAATAACAATGGAGGCGTGGGAGCACTTGTGGAAAAATACACTGAAGATCTCAACTTGTACGAACATTAAAGAGTATGTATATAAAATGATCTATAGATGGTATTTAACACCAAAGAAAATTGCGTTAGGAAATACTAATATGTCAGACAAATGCTGGAAATGTAAAAAGCATGAAGGATCATTGTACTACATGTGGTGGACTTGTGAGGTAGCTAAGCAATACTGGGGAGATATAATTGAAGCAATTAATGAGATTTTACAAATCCAAATAAATAAGAACCCAGAATTGTTGCTACTGAACTTGGGAATGGAAGATGTTCCAATGCAGTACAGAACATTGTTATTTTATATGACTACAGCGGCAAGACTTTTGTATGCGCAGAAATGGAAAATACAAGAAATACCATAGAAGATTGGATTTACAAATTGCTGTACATGGCGGAGATGGACAAAATGACAAGAAAATTTAAAGATCTTGATCCAGGATCTTTTTTTTAAAAAAAAGAAAAGAAAAATATAAATACCTCCTTATGTATGATTGGAGTATTACATTCATAGTGCTGTTTACTTACCTGATTGAACTGATGGATATTCCTTGCTTACTGTCCCCACCCCACCCCGCCTCACCACTGGTTGTTTCTTTTGACCATTGTGTTGTTTTTCTTGACTTTATATGTCAGTCAATCACATATGTTTTAAAAATGGTTTCCTATTTGTGGTTATATACACAACTCATCACTTGATGCTATCATTATCAAGCAATGAACATGCATGTGTGAATCAGTCCATAGAACAGGCAGAACTGGGGTAAAAGACTCAGGATCAAATTTAGCCAAGGGTTGAGGGCTGTGCCATAGACTTCAGAGGATTTTTAAAAAATAATTACAGGAAAGATTCCTCCTCCCCCACCCCATTAAACGTACTTCCCTGTGTGAATGAGCAATTATGATAGAGTTGTGTGGATTTTGGCACGTGCAGAATAACTGACCAGGTATAAGATGAGATTTTTAAAAGGAAGAGGAAATAAAATGATACAAATGATGCCAGTTGGCAGCTGTTCATTTACTGAAAATATTTGATAACATTGCAAGGCTTTTAAAATAATCTCATTTATATGGAATTTTTCTTACTAATTGAACCTGTCTGACTTTTATTAAATAGAAAGGTTTTTCAGAATTACGTTTGACAGTTCAGTTATTCCTCATAAGAGTTCTTTGACTGTTGAATATAGGACTTCACATAAGGCAAATTCCTGTTATCATACAAAAATACAGTGTTGGGAAACTTTTTAAAAAGTATTTGTCATGGTACTGGGCAGTATTTGTCTGTGGTGTTTTCATTTATTTCCACACCTTCCTCTAGAGGCAGAAAGTTTGAAAAAATGGAAGTCTTTTGAGAACAATTGTTCTTTAAACACTTAATGATGATGGTATATCACTGAAGATTTAACTTTCCAAATCTACAAAAATTGGAGAAATAAACCTTTTTCCAATTAGCTGGGTCTACAGACAATTAGATGAAGAATACAGAAGAAAGATGCATGTGATTAATACTTCTGAGGCAGGACTGCTTCACAGATGAAGAATAATTCCATGGATATGACTGATGCAGGAAATGGGGTATATATCCCACTTGTACATGTCATGTGTGATGAGTGTACGCAATTCTGTTTCCCCATGTGAACAGCAGCATGAATCTATCATCAGTAAGTACCTTGTGACATGTATACACAACCACAAAAATAAATAGGAACTTATTTGTTTAGTATATTTTTATCCTGCCTTTCCTCAAAGGAGATCCGGGCAATGTATGTCATTCTCCCTCCATTTTATCCTTCCAACAATCCTGTGAAATAACTCATGCTGAGAAGTGATGACTTGCCCAAAGTCACTCACCAAGTTTCATGACAGACTGGAATTTGAATCCGGATCTCTCAAATCTAGCATTCTGGATGACTCTGGTCGGGCATGATTCATATTTAGGCATGCACTTAAAAACCTCTGAACATCTAGTTAGCTTTCCTATATCAAATCATTTAATTCCTAGCAAAACTAAGGCTATTGTACTTTGGTCACATCATGAGAAGACAAGATACTCTGGAAAAGTCAATAATGTTAGGAAAATTGGAAGGCAGTAGGAAAAGAGGAAGACCTAAAACAAGATGGCTTGACTCAATAACAGAAGCCACATCCTCCAGTTTGCAGAATCTGAGCAAGTCTGTTAATGATAGGACATTTTGGAGGTCTTTCATTCATAGGGTGGCCATAGGGCAGAGGCTACTTGATGGCACATAACACAAAACAACTCCTAGCAAGAGGTACGCCACAGATAATATCCTAGGTTCTTTACTGGGTATTGTATACAATTATGGAGCCTCTGCTTTCATTTTAAGCCTTTATTATTACAACATGATTATTTAATATAATCAGACGACACCCTGGACTATGATTCTGAGATTCAGCACAGAGGACATTGCAATAGAATATACCAGGGTTGCAATGTTGGAAGTACGTATTGACTCTTCACATCCTTGAAAAAGAATATTTCAAAACAGGAAATGAGCTAGCAACCTGTTGGACGTTGTATGGAGATCATCTATTTCATGTATCTTGGACTGTGGGATATTCTGACGGCCTGGCAAGCACCTCTGAGGATTTTCCCTGTTGCACCAGTGGTCCGTTTTTGGACATTTCTGGGACTCACACGTACTTGAAAGAAAACAAGATAAAAATCAGAAAAGTATTATACAAGACCTATCTTTATAGACTTACCTTCATTGGGAGCCACCTATTATTACTGTATGCATTGCCAGCCGAATATTCACAAGACTGGTACAAGTGGGAAGCGGAGGAGCTTTTCAGCAGGTCATGGTCTTTTGATCCTTTGCAGATACTAGAATGACGTTGTATAACTGGATGTGAGAAATTTATTTGGATGGGAACATTGTTTAACATTGATTGTGTATGACTTGTTTGCTCAGTGGTTAAAATATTAGGCAGATACATCTCTGAATTTAGTATTTATTGCTGTATTTATTGAGCTTAAAGCACAGGGCATTTCAACAGTAGCTTGTGATGTTCTTATGTCTATAGAGAAAAAGTTTTGTAGCACAGTGCACTTTAATTATAAAATGGTTAAAGATCAGCAACTTTCTCCACAGAAAGGGGATCTTTCCACTGCTACAGTATTATGTGGTACCCTTCAGTTTTTGTGTAGTTATGGGGCTGGGCTAGCCCAATTTCTGCGTGGAGAGGTATCTTGAATAACTTTCTTGGTCACGTTTTTTTTTTAAAAAAAAATTGGTCAAGTTTTAATCAGAAAAGCCCCCAAAGCCAGAAGGCTTTCTGGGCAAGATGACATTCTTCCTGGTACTCCTCAACTTACTAACGTTGGAGAACTTCTTTGGTCACAGTGGTGGCCCTGCCATAATGGCACTAAGCAAAGGACAGCAGCAGCAGCAGGAGGACATTCAATAAATGGACATGAACCAGCTCCAGATGCCTGAGACCTCCTCAATGTGGCTCTCCTTTAATTGCTTTTTCTTTCCAATTTTCACCTCTGCATGGATGTTGCTGGCCTTTCCTTGCATTGTGCATAAAAATGCACAGAAAGGGATGGCAATGGCAATGCTGGTGTTGGCACCATGCTGTCTGCTCCTTCCCTTCCCAGAACAAAGCAAACCTTTTGCAATTTGATACCTGCAAGCCACTCAATACCAATGTCATTGACCAGGAAGTGCTGAAGAAAAAATAAACTCATGTGACCACTCACTTCCCCTTCCTGCCAAAAGAGTTGGATCCAATTGGTTGCATGATGAGTGCAGACAAACATGTCATTAAGGAAAACAAGATGCTGACAGTTGACACCCCCTCCCCCCACACACACTTCATGGCCTCTGCATAGTGAGAACTGAAATGAATCACACAAACTTTTCAGTGGGGGGAGTCGTTACAGCCTCATTTCCCCAATTTGTTCTGCTGTTCCAGAAATCACTTTAATGAGCTGAACCAACAATTTCTGTGTGTATTTTTGGCTTGTTTTTTCATTATGCACACTCCTAGTTCCAATGTAATAATTATACTTTCACGGATTCAGTTGATTCCAAGGATGGGCAATTTGTCTGGCAGTGCTGTCCCCCTTTCCGCACCCCCCATCAGCCTCTCAGCAGCTGGAACCATCCCCAGGGCCTGCAGCACCTCCTCCATCAGCACCTCAACTGCAGGTCCCTCTCAGCTCTAGGCTACTTTCCCCATCAAAACAACAGCTGTGCCAATGCCCATGCTGAACCCTGGACAACAACCCCTAGCCATGCAGCCAACTCACCTTCCTCCTGCAGTAGCACAGGCAGTGCAACCCCAGCCAGCCACACAGGAGGTTGTTGGCAGCCTGGACAGGGAAAAAACAAGCCCCAGCCCTCCAAGGGAGCCATTGAAGAAGCTTCAGAAACAGAAGGGGCAAGCCAGGCAGAGAACAAAGCCAGTGCCTTGCCCTTGCTGAAATTGTGGGCAGGGTCAAGAGGCTGTAAAAGCTACCCACCCAACCTATTGGACAGGAGAAGTATCACTCAGGGAGGCTGGGTGAGGAAAGGAAGAAAACCCAGGGAGATGGGGGAAAGGGAATCCTTTAAAAGCAGGGTCCTGTGAGAGGTGAGGAGGAAGCACAGGGAGAGGCAGCTGGATTGTGCTGACACTTCTTGGGCAGAAAAAGGAACAATGTAGTGCAACTGTCTTCCCTACCTGTCTTGGGAAGCTAGTAGAATGGTGGACAGTTGGGTGGGGGTGCCGGTGAGGGAGAAGCCTCACATAATTAATATGGATTGTCTATCAGATGGAAAAAAGAGTTGGATACCATAGACTGGCTCCACTATCAGTGGTCCTTTCCTGTGGTGAATAGAGCCTTTCCCAGGGGCAGATCTACATTTTTGGGGCCCTGAAGCTTGAACAGTTATGGGGGCCCCTTCCCAACCAGCAACAATAGGGAAACATCCAACGAGGTGCAAAGGGACTTGCTGCCCTTGCAAGGACCTCGAGGCCCAAATGGTGGAGAACAGGGTAGTGGGGTGGAGCCTTTGAAAATGGGCCATACAGTGAGCACCTTCCCACTAGCAACCAGGTCTGGGTAACCACTAGGGTTGCCAGCCTCCAGGTGGTGGCTGGAGATCTCCCAGAAATACAACTGATCTCCGGGCCAAAGAGATCTGTTCCTCTGGAGAAAATGGGTGCTTTGGAGGGTGCACTCTATTGCCTTATACCCCATTGAGGTTCCTCCCCTCCCCAAACTCTACTCTTTCCAGGCTCCACCCCCAAAATCTCCAGGAATTTCCCAACTTGGACCTGGCAACCCTAGTAACCACTGTTATCTTCTTCAATGGGCTTGTTCCATGGCACATCACCACATTTTTAAAAAAAGTTTAACTGATACATCTCAGATTTTGATTAAAATATCTGTACTGGGTTATCTCACATGTCAAAGTCACTTGTGTGAATAAAAATTTCCTAGGCTATGCCTTATAGTTTCCAAGTTATGGAGGATGAAAATTAGGGAAATGCAGTATACATGCATGATGCATCATAGAATGATAAAATAAAACATAACAAAGACCACAGTTAATATAATCTTTTATTTTAAACACCTATAAGAATACATACTACATGAAGCACATTTTACAAAATACTCTTTTTTCTGTTTTTTCAAGCAACATATTCGCATACAGTTTTGTCATATGAAAGTTTCCTTATAATGTTATTTTCTAGAGACAATATGCATAAAGAATTTAAGCATTCTTCAGTCATGGTAGACTGAAATTTGATCTTTATAAAGGAAACCTTTGAGAAATTCCTTTCTGCTTCACAGCTTGTGATAGGCATTGTCAAGTACAGCTTAAGTGCAATGGTAATATTAGGGAACACTTCAATCAGGTGTTGCTCACAAATAAACTGAAGAACTGCGCATTACATTTTAGATGGCATGTTTTCTTCTGTGTTCTGGGATTTCCTAAGGTATGAATATTCTTTGAACTAGGGGTGTGCAAAGGCACACTGTTTCGGGATTCTCGTTTCGGGTATACCCGAAACGAGAATCTGTTTCGGCAACAGCTAAATCCGAAACGGCAAGCCGTCTCGTGTTTAGTGGTTCGGCAGCTGCCACACACAGATCCAAATCCCCACAGTAGCTCCTCACAGGCCCAAATCCACCCCCAGCAGCCCCACACCCATAACCCCAGGAACAGGCTGGCAAAAGCCAGCCCTCCTGCTGTGTTCCCTATGCTGAGAACTTCTAAACTCTCTTTCCCAGGGCAATTCCGCACAGCCCAGGGGTGCCACAATGGTGGGCAAACTTCTGAGTGCCAACTTGTCCCTGGGAAAGAGCACCTGACCTGACACACAGACAACCACCCCCTGACACCCCCACCACCTACAGAGAAGCCTGGCCAGCCTGCCGTACTGTTTCCTATGATGGGAACCAACTGCACATCAAAGAATAAAACACGAACAACACAAAATAAATTTAAAAAAAAATTATTTTCTCACTTTCAAAGTACAAGTAGGCAAAGCATTATGACACATTACACCAGCAGTCCCCCACACAGAAAAATAACACGACTCACTTAACATCAGAGAATCACAAAAACACAATTCCTGTCAAAAACACTTTATTTCTTGAACAGCTTTAGGTTACACAGCAGGGGGGCACACCAAAGGGTATGCCAGAAGTATCTTACACAAAAATAACACAACTCACTTCACATTAAAAAATCACCCGAAAACACAATTGCTTTCAAAAACACTTTATTTCTTTAACTGTTTTAGGTTACACAGTAGGAGGGCACAACAGGGCATGAAAGCAGCATACTACAGAAAATAATACAGCCCACTTCACCTTTTTTGACAGCAATTGTGTTTGAGTGATTCTCTGATGTGAAGTGAGTTGTGTTATTTTTGTGTAGTAGACTGCTTTTACGCCCTGTTGTGCCTTCCTACTGTGTAACCTAAAGCAGTTAAAGAAATAAAGTGCTTTTGACAGCAATTTTTGGGGTGATTCTTTAATGTGAAGTGAGTTGTGTTATTTTTGTGTAAGATACTGCTGCCATGCCCTTTGGTGTGCCCCCCTGCTGTGTAACCTAAAGCTGTTCAAGAAATAAAGTGTTTTTGACAGGAATTGTGTTTTTGTGATTCTCTGATCTTAAGTGAGTCATGTTTTTTTCTGCGTGGGGGACTGCTGGTGTAATGTGTCATAATGCTTTGCCTACTTGTACTTTGAAAGTGAGAAATGTTTTTTAAAAAACTTTGTGTTGTTCGTGTTTTATTTTTTGTTGTCCAGTTGGTTCCCATCATAGAGAACAATGGGGCTGGCTGGCCAGCCATCTCTGTAGGTGGTGGGGGAATTTGAGGGAGGGTGTCTGTGGTTCAGGTGCCCTTTCACAGGGACAAGCTGGCATTCAGAAGTGTGTCCACCATTGTGGCATCCCTGGGCTGTGCACATTTGCTCTGGAAAACAGAGTGTTATATTTCACAGCATAGGAAACAAAGGGAGAAGGCTGGCCAGCCTGTTCCTGGGATTGTGTGGGGCTGCTGGGGCTGGATTTGGGCCTGTGAGGAGCTACTGTGGGGATTTGGATCTGTGTGTGGCAGCTGGGGGAGAATTGGGTATGTGTGGGGCTGTAGGGGGTGGACTTTGGGGGCTGAGAGCACCTACTTTGAGAGGCCATGAAATGCCCCCCCCCAAGTGGGAGCAGGCTGAGCCTTGGGGCTGAGCCTTGGTGTGGGGTGGGAGGAAAGGTAGGAGAAGGGCCCCTGAGGGTTGGAGGCATTTTGCATGCAAAATGCCACCGCTGGCAAGACAAGCCTCTGTTATTTCCCAGCTGGAAATAGTGGAGAAAGGGGAGGAAGAGCACCTACTTTGGGAGGCCCCCCAAGTGGGAGCAGGCTGAGCCTTGGTGGGGGGGGGGGGAGGTAGGAGAAGGGCCCCTGAGGGTTGGGGGCAATTTGCATGCAAAATGCCACCCCTAGCAAGACAAGCCTCTGTTATTTCCCAGCTGGAAATAGTGCAGAAAGGGGGGGGAAGAGCACCTACTTTGGGAGGCCATGAAATGCCCCCCCAAGTGGGAGCAGGCTGAGCTTTGGTGGGGGGTGGGAGGAAAGGTAGGAGAAGGGCCCCTGAGGGTTGGGGGCATTTTGCATGCAAAATGCCCCCCCTAGAAAGACAAGCCTGCCTCTTCATTTTTCCCCCATAGGAAACATGGAGATCAGCAGCAGCATCCACAACGTAAGAGATCAGCAGCAGCAAGCAAAAACCTTTCCCTTTTAGGCGAGGATATGGGGACCTGGTTTGGGGGGCCACAAAATGGCCCCCCAAAGTTCAATCGGTCTGAAACTTGGGGGGTTGCTAGAGAGGAGTTAGAGGAAGGTCTCCACCAATTTTGGCTTGATTCGGTGGGAAAATGCCTTCCCCAGGCATCCGGGAAGATGGAGGCATTTTCCCATCGAAAAGAAACCCAAAACAACCCGAAACGTTTCGGAAATCGCTGTTTTGGATTACCTGAAACGTTTTGGGTTTTCTGAAACGTTTCAGGAAAACCCGAAACAACCCAAAACAGGTTGTTTCGGGTTTCTTTCGGGTATCATATACCCAAATTGCACACCCCTACTTTGAACTGATGACACTTGTTTACTAATTTGTGGTCAATATCATCTTTGTAATGCGATATTATAAGTTTAATATTGTCCTCATCAGTTTCAGAATGGTTCACCAATTCTGAGAGGAACTTGAACCTTTTCACAATCTGCTCAGATGGGTCAACCAAGTAGTCTATCCTAAATTTGTCAGCTCCTTTTAAAGAAGTCCTAGCACTTGTTCCATCTGAAAATTTCTTTGTAACAATGAATTTGGAAGCATCAGAATAACTTGAGGTGATATCTTCACACAAACCTTTTTGTTCTGATTCATAGTGTGCAATCCAGTCAGCTGAATTTTCTCAGAGTTCTTTAACAAATGAAAGTAAAGATAATAGCAGAAGATAACCTTCAAATACACCAAAACCAGGGGTTTGTAGTTTCTTGCATGTTTTGTTGAAATGCTCAAGAACTTCTTCGCAAACAACTCTTAAAATAGCATATTCTAACTTTACCAACTTGTGGTATAAATTCTTTGCATCTTGTTTACTTTCAGGCTTCTGAGTCTTCAAAAATATGTTTGAGAGTTTGTAAAATACCTGTATATCCATTTTTAATTGCCCGGACTGCTTCATATTGTGCAGACCATCTAGTTACATTTAAACTCTTTAGGGAAAAATGTGTGTTTAAAATTTCCCATCTCACGGAGATCCAGGAAAGAAAATATATAGCTCCTGTAAAATACCAAAATAGTCAACAACTTCAGGCACAGTAGATCCTGCCTTTACTCCAACAAGGTTGAGTGAGTCTGCATACCTGTTAATGTTTTTAAAGAGTGCTTGCAGCCCTTTCTCCAAGCTCTTCATTTTAGATACATTATCGTAGGAATCCTCATTCTATTCATGATGATGTCATTGCCAGTGAACCCTGTCACTTCTGTAGAGGTCAGCAAATCCAGCCCTTATCCTAAGATGAAGTAATTGGACTGGTGAACCCCCACACCTCTGTAGAAGTCGGCAAATTTGGCCTTATGTGGAGGTATGGCAAATAAATTCACAGACCCTTCCCTGCTGCCTCCTCCCAGGCTTGGTTGGCCATGTGCCCCACAGGGGCTAATGGGTCCCAAGCTTCCTGCTGTGCCAGTGCGGGAGCATTGCAGACAAAGCATCAACCCACTAGGCCCCCGCTTGCCCACACAAGCCTGTAACAAAAGGGGAGCATACCCTGCCCAGGCAGATCACTACCATGTGGTAAATGACTAAAATGAGGTGGAGGCCAACCTCCCCATAAACCGTCAGGCCACTACTTGCTTGTGCACTGCAAGCCTGTGTGGGCTGTGCCCTGTGAGCCAAGGTCAACACTCTCCAGGTGAATGACCAGCATGTGAGGCGGAGGACTATACCTCCCCTCGCACCACTCCTTGCCTGGGTGCTGCAAGTCTGTGAGCCTGTAAGGAAAATGGTATGCCCTGTGAGCCATGGTCATCACTCACCAGGTGACTGACCTGGACGTGAGGCAGAGGACCGCACCTCCCCTCACACCACTCCTTGCCTGGGTGCTGCAAGTCTGTGAGCCTGTAAAGAAAACGATATGCCCTGTGAGCCAAGATCATCACCCATCGGGTGAATGACCAGGAAGTGGGGCAGAGGACCAAACCTCCCCTCAAGCCATCAGGCCACTCCTTCCTGGGTGCTGCAAATCTGTGAGCCTGTAAGGAAAACAGCACACACTGTGGGTCAAAGTTATCATCCACTAGGTGAATGACCCAGACGTGAGGTGGAGGAGGACTGCACCTCCCCTCGAGCCATCAGGCCACTCCCTGCCTGGGTGCTGGAAGTATGTGAGCCTGTAAGGAAAATGGCAGACCCAGTGAGACGAGATCATTACCCTGCAGGTGAATGACCAGGAGGAAGGTGGAGGACCATACCTCCCTTCGAGCCAACAGGCCACTACTTGCCCGGGCACTGCAAGTCTGTGGGATCCTGTAAAGAAAGAGGGACCAGGCCATGATCTGCCATAGCCATCACCTCCTCAGGTGCATGACCAGATATGCAGAGGGGAGCAGTCACCTCACCACAGCAGCAGCAGCCTGGCCAACACAGTTCTAGTTGACCCCGTGACTTGATAACTGCCATTAACAAAGCCAAGCTAATTCCCAACTGGCATCCTCTAGGCTCGAATGACTGCCCGAACAACCCCACGCTGGGCCAGCAGATGAGGGACTTCACCCTCCTGTGGCAATATGCCGCACCCACCAAAAAAGACATGATGAGTAAGACATTCTACAACACCAGCCTCAGCCTAACTCCAAACAATTACTGTTGGATGCAACCAGACAACCTGCTGAATAATGGCCTGAGGTCCATGGCTGTGGCCCTAGAGGCTGCCCTGTATACACTGGTACTGAAAGAGCTGCCAGGCCATGTGGAGCATCGCTATCTCTGAAACACCATGCTGGGGGTGGTGAGGGAGTGTCCTACATGTCAGAGAAGTGGCCACACCCTGTTGCAGGGTCTCCCTTTGCTACCCAAGGGGGGGGTATGGCCCCAGTCCTCCTGGGACCCCATGATCTCCATGACTGCCCTTTGCATTTGGCCCAGTTGCCACCGAGACCTGCCAACTTCATGCCATGTGCCGGAAAGGCTACCCCTGACCACTTCATAAGGAATTAGGCCATAGAAAAATTGAGCAGACAATGGAAACAGAGATGTATGAAAGCCAGGTATTACTTGCTCACTGAGGAAAAGAGCAGATTCAGATCAAGGCAAAACCAGAGGCAGGGTGCCCAGTTGGAAGAGCCCAGCCTGTATTGGATTGGTCCCTGAATGAAAACCCCACAGCAAAGAGCCCCAAGGGGGCGAGGGGACCAGGTCTGACCAGCAGGATTGCATGGTGAGACATACCCCAGCCAGGGCCCATGGACTCACCCTCAGTGACCACAGGCTCCCCGCTACAGATACCAGCCCAGTTTACCCCAACAAACTTAGTACCTGACAGCACTTTTGCACCGCAGTCCCACATCCTATGGTCTGGGATACACATCCCATGCAAAACATAGCAAATGCCCCCATTATCTCCTTAACTGGTGGTTGCACTCCACTGTTACCAGCACAAGCTCCAACTACAAATCTCCTTCGGCCATATCCATGTCATCTTCCCCCATCACCTCACAAGAGGCTGTGCGCCAGACTTGTTGCCGCCTGGGGCGCTGGACAACCCCTCTGCCAAATGGACTTGACTTCATCAATCCACTGCAACCGTCCCAGGACCGGCTTATGGCAGACTAGCGCATCTCAGCTGCTGCCCATCACTTATGGTAATCTTGTCAATCAGGTCCACTGTCACTTCTGCATGACTGGATTACAGCAGCCTAGGCCAGATCCACTACTGGCTGTCAATTGTGCGAATCTGGTAGAAAGAGCAGATCACATCTTAGACTTCTGTGCCCTGCATGACAGCTTTGCAGGTTTCAGCAGATTCAACAACACAGCATGCCTTTAGGTGGCATGAGTGACGTGAGCGACAAAACCTAAAAACAACCCTTTAGGCCTACAAAGGCTGCAAAATTGAGCAGGGGAAGGGCAGGGGGCAGGTGGTTTAACTAGCCATGACCCTGGGACTATAAATCCTTGCTAAGCCAGTAGCAATAATAAGTGAGGCAATCCACCATTCAGATGACTGCAAGCCTCCTCCCCTCCCCCACCCCCACCCCCAGCCTCAGACAAGTCTTCTCTGCTGTTGCTGTAAGTACTCTCTTCAGATAAAGTAGAACAATGGGGTGGGGGAGGTCTAGACAGGCTGGAGGCCTGCGGGGGCTGGGCCTAACCCTGCTTCAGACCTCCTGACTGACAGACAGTGATAACCTAATATTTCTTCATCCCTTTGGCCTCTTCATCATCCTCCAAGGATGAATTTGCAGGTAGCTGCACAAGCTCCATCAAAATGACTGCTAATGCCAGTAAGCAGGAGGCAAATCAGGCCACACAAATGCCACACTCAAAATGGCTGCTCTTGGAGCTGTGCATGTTGTAGATGCCTTCACAACATGGCTGCACTGCCAGGAAACTAAGAAGGTCATTGGGTGCCACTGTCAAAATGGCTGCACCCAACTGAATAAACTGCAAAATGGCCCCTGCTGCCTGAAGGCCTTAGGTTGAGCTATTGCTGCTGGAAATACTCCCTCCCAAGAAAGTGTAAATGGTGAGGGAGGGGAAAGCCTAGATGGGGGGAGGGGGGCTGCCAGCACCCACCCTGCTAGGCCCATAGCAATAAAGTATGAATTAATCCACCCCTCAGATGGCTGCAACTCACCCCTGCGGCCTACAGCAAAGCCTATTGTTCCTGCTGTATGTACTCTCTCCCAACAAAGTAAAACAGTGGTGGGGGGAGAGGAGCCTAGGTAGGCCAGAGGCCTGCAGGGGCTGGGTTTAACTCTGCTTTAGCCCTCCTGACTGATAGATAACAGGCCCCAAATGTAAATAAGAAAAAAGACTGCCAAACTAGTGAGCCTGCCGCTGGGCCCTGGCTCTCATCCTGGAGTTTGTAGGTAGCAAGCAGGGGAATAGCACAGCTTCTCCAAGGCAGCTACTGCTGCCTAGCCCTGAGGGCCTTTAGTAAAACCAGCCTCAGAGGAGCTCGGCTGAGAGAGCTTGAGATGTGCTCTGCTCAGGCCGCACATGCAGAGCAACTGCCAGCAGGGAGAGCGGAGCCGCCTTCTGAAGGCTCTGTTTCCGCCCCCCAGCCATATCCCCATATGCCAGGGAGATGCCTCTGCCTGCTTCTCCTTCCAAGGTGGCAAAGTATGGTCCCCAGCTCAAGGCACTGTGCGCCAGCCGGGAGTACCGCATTACTGCCTTTTATTTATTTATGTCATTTATATGTGCGTGAACATGAACAGCAGCTTTGCCTTTTTATGCCTCATCACCTCTGTTAGGCAAATGCGGCAATCTCACATACCATCTTCCCAGTTTCCACCTGGGAAACAGGTGAGGTAGAGCTGTTTCTAGGTGCCCTGAAAATGTCACTTTCATTCCAGGTCACTCTAGGCCACTGTAGCCTAGCCTTGCAGTGGGAGGACACGGAGTACGTTTGCTAGGCAACTGAAGAATGCAATTGCCAATAATAAGGCCCTTAGCATAAAAAATGATATTGATTCTTGAGCCACTCATAGACTTCTGATAGTGAAAACTTTAAATACTTTTGAGCAATGGGCTGAAAAATAGAAGGCCCCTCGAGTAAGCAAAAAAGCGCAGTAATTTCATTACACTGTGTTATATGAGGAAATGGAATGTTCTAACATAGAGAGAGGCACTGAAATCCAGTTTGCCATAAGCTTAGAAAGAGAATACATTTTGGTCAAATGAAATTACCAAATTTAACCCTGTGCCCAACTTACTGTAGTTCATTCTCATCAGACATTTCAGTGAATTGGTAATAATGGTTACAGACTACACTGCCAACCCAAATGAAATACTGTAAAGTTGATCTCTAAACCAGTGGTGCTCTGTTGTTAGTTCCTTTAGGTTTGTCCTGGAGTAGACTGTTTCTGGGTACTAGTCTGGCCCTGTTGATTTGTTTCTTCACTTCATTTGGTGGGTACTGTAGTCCCAAAAATGCTTGTTGTAAATCTCTTAAGTGTGAGTCTCGGTCGAGAGCATTGGAGCAGATCTTAAAATCATTTCCACGGCTTCTAACAAGAGGCAGCAGCTTCACATCCCATCTTCCATTCCCTAACCAGCTCTTTGTTATAGTTGCCAACGGACCTGGAGAAAAATGTTCTGTCCTTTTAACAGAGGTTTAATATATGGAAATGGTCAGTTGAAGGTTGTCTGGGGATGAGCTGTCCGCACCCCACGGACTTGCCACCGCAACATCAGGCAGAAGGCGGGGGGTGCTAGGGCCTGGAGGAGCCACAGACAGGCAAGAAGGAAGCCCACAGAGACCAGGAGACCCAGGAGCAGCCACAGACAAGCCCCACACCTCTCCCCAGGTGCAAGGCGCTGAGGGACAAAAAGCATGCCCAAACAACCAAGCAGACAGGCAGGAAATCCCCCTGCCCAGGCACACATTGGGTGGAACCAGCAAACAGGGTGTCAGGCACACAGAAATGCCACCGGCCCAGGGGACCTGTCAATCCGCACAAACGCCCCTGGAGAGGGCGAGGGCGAGGGTGAGGGCATGTGTATGTGTATGTGTATGGAAAGGAGTAGGAAAGGAGGCAGTAGGCAGTCAGGGCGATGGAGTGGATGAGAGGGTGCATGGGTGATTTATTCCCCCCCTCCAGCCACAAACCCAACGCCGGCGATGAGCCTCAAGGCAGCCTCCCCAAAGCACCCATCAGTCATGAGAGTGCCCTATGTGGCTACACCCCAGCCGAGGTGGGGCAAGTGTGCTGACCTAAAGCCTCAGCAAGACACCAAGAATACTGTTGTTTTACATGATTACAGCGGCAAGACTTTTATATGTGCAGAAATGGAAAGTGCAAGAAGTACCAACTATAGAAGATTGGATATATAAATTGCTGTACATGGCAGAAATGGACAAAATGACGAGAAAACTGAAAGATCTGGATCCAGGAGAATATATTGCAGACTGGGGGAAATTGAAACAATATTTAGAAAAAAAATGGGATGTGAAAGGAGGATTGTGGCAGTTTGAGAACTATTAATCTGTGATTTTAGAAATAGAAGAGAGAAGTAACTTTACCATTAATGGGAAAATTTGGCTATTAATCAACCTAAGCTAGTAATATTATTAGTTTGACTTTATTAAAAATACGTAGTTCAATTAATGATGTAGACAATGGATATATTAGTGGAGATGATATAGTATATATAAAAGAATTTGAATAGGCTTAGATTAAGAGACACAATATATGTATGTTTTAGAAGAATATAGTAGAAAATAAGTTAAGCAATAAGATAGGTTAAGGGTTGGAAAGCTGTTGGAAGTCTATAAGGAGGGGGGAGGGAAAGGGTGGGGGTTGAAATAAATTCAGTAGGAGGGGGAATGTATGTATTAATGATGTACTCACCAATAAAAATTTTTGAAAAAAGACACCAAGAGGCCAAGTACAGCTGCGACCCATCAGGGGCGGGGTGAGGCTGCTTACCTGAAGCCCCTGACAGGCAGTAGGGCATCAGATGTAGCCACGCCCAGACAGGGGCCTGATAAAGGTGAAGATGGAAACTAATGGAAGTTGTGGATTCTGCTGCTACATCTTACAGAAACAGCGTTTCAGGGAGAATTAGGGTCAATGATGGGAGGCAGGAGGCAAGAAAGTCATAGTGGATCCAAGACAGGATTTAAAATCCTTTTAAATCTGGGGAATATGATAATGTCCATAACCTGTCCTATTTTCTGTACGGTTACAGGTTCTGCAGCGATTAATACATCTATTTCATATCCAGCTGCTACCACATATTATTGAAATAGTGATTTAACTTGCTAATTTATTGCAAGATTTCAAATGAGCAAGTTAAATGTGGGACAGTGCAACAGATTCTTCTGTGTTTTCACCTTTAGCCTACTTTTTAGTCAATAATTGGTTGGATCCAGCCTGGCCAAAAGAAATCCCCAAATAGTAATTTTGTATGAGAATTTGGCTACTGAAAATGCTTTGAAACAGCCAGTAAACAGCATTGCAATTATTTCCACCTTACCCCCATCCTTGTGCATTTATGCAAGGAGCTTATACAGTGTGGTATTTTTAAAAAGGAAGACTGGTTCTCTTGTACGATGTCTCTATTTTCTCATTCTCCTAATGGGCTCCTTGCAAAAACTGATGTTTCAGCAACATTTCTGTTATTAGTTATAATGCCAGTAAATGGAGGTCTCAGCAGTGGGTGAAATTTAAATTGGGTTGGAGGAGTGCTCAAATAACATGGCATTTTGCTTTCATTCTGTGGTTTAGTTTGTACAATATATGATCCAGTTATTCATATTTTATTTATTGGGCTGATATTGTTTAACAGAAATGTTGTTTTGCCTGAATCATGAGTAAGGATCTCTATCATCCTAATGCTATTTAGAGTAGCTAGTATGAAATTAGTGTGCATTATGAGCTGCACTGCAATATTATAAAGTGAGTTGTATTGAGGACAATGCTGCAAAACTATACATTTTTATTTATTCCATCCATTATAACATAGAAAAAGCAACCTCCTTTTTTGCCGTACAGAACTCTGATAAGATCAAGAAGATCTTTTGGACATGTTTTGAAACCTTCAAGCATTACTTAAATTAGTAGGAGGATTATATGAAGTTCAATAATTGATCATGCCCAAATCACATCACAAAACAGGAAAACAAGTTGGAGTAGCAATGATGGACTTGGATTAGAGAGACCTGGGCTTGGGATCAGTGGAAACTAAATACAGTTGTCAAGCTCACTGGATGATCTTGTGTGGTGGCTACCTAAAAGAAGTGTTTGTCCTTAGTTACAATGAAGAGTAAAAGGAACTGTGTGGACCCCAAAAGTAAAGGGGATTCTGCTGCAGGCCACATTTTTCGATCAGTCAGAATATTAGCCCTTTTAAGGAATCTAAAATGCCATGTTGGCAGTGTAATAAACGCCAAGATTCTGTCTTTCTCATTCTTCCAGCAATGGTCAGGATAGACCAAGGGTCTCCTCTTGAAGATAATTTGAACAATGCCAACCAGTCATAACATTGGCTTAATTTTCAGTGGGAAATTGAAACTAGAGATGGGCACGAACAGCAACATGAACAAAAAAAAGGCCACAAACAGCCCAATCTGCTGTTCACAAACAAGCTGTTCATGAGGCCCCGTTCCCGGCGAACATGTGTTCGTTCCAAGCCTTCTTCATGGCATTCATCAGCCCTTTGTAAAGCCAGACAGTCTGGTGCCTTTCAATCAATTCCCCTTGCAACATAGGCATGGACTGTCTGAACTCTGTCTGAACTCTTTCTGGCATTCCTTCTGGCTTGTAATCCCTGAAAGTAGCTTCCAGCAGACAATCCAGTTTTTTCCACTGTGAAAAAAAATGACAGGAAAAGGGGGACCCATGGATCATGCCTTTCCTGGGGTGCAATCTCTCTGAAACTTGGAGAGTCTTCAGAGGACAGTGAGGACTATGTCCCATGCAAATTTGGTGGGTATTGGACATTGGGAAGGTCAGTTTGTAACCCCTCAAAGTCGCTTCCAGCAGACAGTCCAGTTTTTGCCACTGTGGAGAGAAAATGACATGAAAGGGGGAGACCCATGGATCATGCCTTTCTTGGGGTGCAATCTCTCTGAAACTTGGGGGGTCTTCAGAGGACAGTGAGGACTATGTCCCCTGCAAATTTGGTGGGTATTGGACATTGGGAAGGTCAGTTTGTAACCCCTCTAATTAGCTTCCATAAGACAGTCCAGTTTTTGCCACTATGAAGAGAAAAATGAAAGGGGGAGACCCATGGACTCTCCTTTCCCCGGCTCAAGTTCAGCTAAGTCCCAAGGGGGCCATTCTGGCTCCCACGAACCTCCAACTACAAACATGTTCATGAACATGTCATGTCCATTGATGTTCGTGAATCCCTGTTCATGGATGGCAACGAACAACAAACATCAGGTTTGTTTTTTCCTGTTCCTGCCCACCTCTAATTGAGACTTTTCCTCTTATTGGGAAAAAGTGGGTTAAAAATAGTTAGATTCAGAGTTGCAATGGATCTTGAACAATAGAGAACCAGACGCTTGCTTTTACGAAACATTTACTCTAAAGGAAAAAAGGTATACAGGATTCCTACAAAAACAAAGAACTCTTATTTCCTACATCTTGACTCTATGGAGTACAAACTAAGACAGCTTGAGTAAAATGGAGATTCAGCTTCTTGATCCTTAGAGAGGAAATCACCTGACCTATTAACCAATAGTAGTTTCTCAGTTTCCTAGGCTTTCAGATAGGTAAGGCTGTTGTCTCTGTGCCAGGTTTCCTTCCAGGTCATTACAAACAGGCGTACACCAGGTAAACACATTAACCCCATAATGACTGGATTTCAGACCCTGCAACCTATATTCCAACACTTCTCACCTGGTCAGAATTCATGGAGCAATAAAAAGGTACAGGGGAAACCATCTACAGGTCATTTTGTGAGACTTTGGGGACATCTGTGTCAATCTTCCTGGGATATACCTGCCTTCCCATTGAGCCTTACAGACAGCTGACAGCAGAACCATCTGTGAGCAGTTTCCCACACTTTTTGATAACCTATGAATTCTTCACCTGACCAGGGACTTGGAGGCAATGTTTTACTGTAATTTGAGTTCTGCCTCAATTATAGGTTTCACAGTATGGTACTGAGGGTTGCTGCTTGGCCCTCCAGCATCTGGGGTCTCACAGAGTTCTCTCTTGTCACTCATGCTTTTTAACACCTATGTGAAGATGCTGGGAGAGATTACCAGAGAACTGGCTTGAGTTGCCTACAGTTTCTGGATGACACTCATCTTTATCTCACACTTCCAGCAGATCTCAGCGAAGGCTGTGGAAACCATGAACAGGTGCCTGGAAGTAGTTTTGGGAGGATTGAGGGCTAACAAGCTGAAACTTAATCCTGACAAAATCAAGTTGCTAGTGGTGGGAGAATACCTCCTGTTCTGGATTGAGGTAGCTGCTATGAACCTGCTCATAGCTTGGGGATGCTGCTGGACCTAGGCCTCCTTGTTGGATAAACAAATGGCAGTGGTGGCCAGGGGCATCTTTTACCAGCTTTAGCGGGTGAGCCAGTTCTAGCCCTCCTTGAGCTGGAAACATCTTGTCAGTAGATGGTGACATCAGGATTAGATAACTGCTATGCAGGGCTGGCCTTCAAGACTGTCCAGAAGCTACAATTGGTACAGAATGCTACAACTGGAACACTGACAGGAACGGGGCATAGGAGCTGTATCATTCCAGTCTTGTTCTGTCTACACAGGCTCCCAATTTGCTTCTGAGACTAATTCAAGGTGAGGGTATTGACCTTTAAAGTTATATATGGTATGAGGCCAGCATACCTGAAGGGCCGCCTACTCTCATATGAACCTGCATGACCACTCTGGTCATCTCCAGAGGCCTTGCTTTGGGTGCTCCAGCTACCTGAGGTTAGATAGATGGCCATCTGAGAAAGGGTCTTCTCTGTCATGATGCCAATAGAGAGATTATTCTGTCTCCCTCTATTGCTACCTTGTGAGAACAGGTGAAGACTTTCTTGTTTTGTTTGTTGTTCCTTTGCTAATACTTATTAGCACGTCTCCCTGTTTGTGTATTTTATGTTGCTTTTTTATCTGTTTATGTGTTTATATTATATTTTATCTATTTTAACTATGTATATGCACGCACAAAGACACATATTTTAAATGCTTTTTAATGTTGGGAATGTTTTCATGTTTTTGTTTTAATGTCTGCTGCCTTGTGACCCTGAACTGGATGGAAAGGCAGCATAGAAATTTTTGAAACAAACAAACAAAGGGAAGAACCTCTGTTTCCTGTTTAAAATCAAGCTAAGGGGATGACTAGGGAATTGATCTTTGCCATAAAGGAAAAAGGGGTGGCTGCCTTGTCACCATGCCTTGGACCACTCATTCTTTTTCAACCTAATCTACCTCATAAGGTTCCATTCTGTGGATAACATGGTGGTTTGAGCTGCTTAAAGAAATGATGGGATACAATTGTCATGAATAAATACTAGTCTTACACCTTTCTCCTTCATGATGGATTCTGTCTGCAGATGTGTTTGATTCCTGAATAAAGCAGACAAGCATGGATGGAATTGAACAAAAAGCAAGGCTGGAAGGTAAAAGCAAAATCCTAGATATTGGTTACAGGGAATGGGTAAAAGGTCAAAGTTTAGAACTGAACTGATACAGAAGTGTTTGTTAAGTTTCCCAGCCAATTAGAAAGCTGAATTCCAAGGACTGGTATGTGCTGCAGTCACAGAAAACAAAAGGAAGGCTTATTTTGTTCTTCAGCTTTTCATGCATCCCCTAACTCCTGAAATGTAGTCTCATATTGGCTAGTAGGTGACACATCTTGGCCTTTCCAAAGGTCTATGCAAGAGTTTAAAGAAAGATACAGTAATCAGACACAGTAGTCTGTATCAGGGATACTGTGGACTTTGACACAAATGTGACTGGCATTCAAACATATTATGACCTACTGCTAATTTACATGCAAATCGAACTCCTCATCAGATCACCTTGGAATCTTGCTCTAACCTGCAGACTTTCCACAAGTTTTCCAACATTAGGTTGCTTCTTATGTGGCAGAGTCATGAGAGAGAGCCAGCGTGGTGCAATAGTGAGAGTGCAGGAATAGGACCTAGAGGCCCCCATTGATATTCCCATAGTGTCAAGGAATCTTGTTCTTGACCTTGGGCCACTCACACACATTCAGTCTAATTTACCTCACAGGGTTGTTGTAGGGGTAAAATGAAGGAGAGGAGAACAATGCAAGCACTTTAGATCCCCATTGGGGAGGTATCTGAAGAAGTGAGCTGTGACTTATGAAAGCTCATACCCTACCACAAATTTTGTTAGTCTTATAGGTGGTACTGGACTCTTGCTCTTTTCCGTGGGGGAGGAGTTAGGGTATAAATAACAAAAATAAATAAATGGGCAAGTTGCATCTTGGTAAATAAGCAACATTTGTAACATAGGAGTTACAGTAGCTTTTTAACCTAAATAGCAAATTGACAGTGTCAGGTTCTGACTATGTTTCATGTGTGTTCAAACCAAAGAGACTCCATTTTAATCCTGTCAGTGTTTTAAGTGCTTCTTTTGCAGATGGCAAGCAGCTCAGTAGCAGTTATCTTAGAGAAGAGGAATGTTATGACTACAACCTTTCCAGCCTTGGGAAACTTTCACTTTCTCAGCCTCAAGCCGTTTGTTCTGAGAACTGTGGGGGGAGGATGGGGCCTGCAGGGGTATGCTATTCTGTACCTTAACCTTTGCCTGTCATTCGTAACAATACTCATGTACCAGCCAAGATATTGCATCTTGGATAGTGGACTATAAGGGTTGTTTATATTCAGTTAAGTCTTTTGAAACCAATGGACTCATGTCTAATTACAAGAGATAGTCTGGATTGCAACTTTTAGTAAGCCACTGTCTGACATTTTGTTACGAATCACATCTGTTCCAATGCCTAAGCCGGAGGAGCAGGATACCAAAGCTGCGTCCAACAGGGACCCTTTGTTTGATCCTTATGACTCCAATTCTGAAGGACTGGAACCTGCAAATCAACCCGTTCCAGGGGGAACAGTGTCAAGCCGTACAACTGTGTACAC
Source organism: Eublepharis macularius (assembly GCF_028583425.1). Classification (NCBI taxonomy): domain Eukaryota; kingdom Metazoa; phylum Chordata; class Lepidosauria; order Squamata; family Eublepharidae; genus Eublepharis; species Eublepharis macularius. Next base: position 98,659,560 of record NC_072793.1, on the reverse strand, counting down.
CCTCGTGCCTGAAGGAGTGAGAGCTCGACCAAGGGCGACAGCGGAACCCCTGATATCGCTACCTACCCCGAGACAGTGGGGTTCGAGGCCGAGAGAAACGAGGGAGAGGGGAGCGAGTACGGTGTTTTCCAGATCGCAAATGGATGGGAATCGAGTGGTCGGTTCGTCAATGGAAGTGACCAGTAGTCAACCATGGTATTACTGGAATAGAGAATCCGACCAAATACAGTAGGACCTGAGAGGTTCTGAAAGTACCCAGGTATGGAAAACCTCCCGTCGCGATCTGATGAGTTGGGACTACGCGGAAGTCACCCCTTCGATGGGACAGTGCGAGTCGAGTGATCAAAGTTGGCAGCAGTTACAAAGCCGAACTTTAGCAGTGGATGCTGGAATTTCAGCAATAATGGGACTAACGAAAGGAATCCTGGCAGGCATATCTGAGGAAGGAGAAGGCACCGTGGCCACCGGAATGGGAGAGATTCGGCCGTGGCCCCGAGCTGCCGCTTCCTGTGCGGAATATATAGAGACTACCCAATTTCCAACTGAACAGCCCCAGGATGCATCCGAGGAGAACGGAGACACTACAGCTCCAAGAAATGTATGGATATTGGAAGAAAGACTCAGTAGCGTGGAGGAGAGTTTAGCACATGTGGTTCATTTGTTGTCGGTGTTGGTCATAAAAGGCTCAGGAGAGGAGCCGCCGCAAGAAGAGAGTACAAGAGTTTCAATTACTTGAGGGGTGGCAGCTCTCCAAAGGATTTTACCGGAAATACGCCCGGACCCGATTCCTCCGGAAGAGCAACCGGTCTTGCCGGCTGATGATCAGCAAGAACCAATGATGCCACCACCGGAGCAACCCCAGGATCGTCAGGATGAGACGCCAGAAAGGCCCCTTCCAGAAGGTCCACCGGGAGATGAAGGAGGAGGAGGCCAGCCAGATCAACTTCCTCTCCAGCCGCAAGAGCCGCCAATCCTCCCAGGGGAAAAACCTATACAACCAGAGGAGATTCCTCCGGGCCTCCCATCGCCTTTCCAACCACAAGGACAGCCGCCCCTCCAACCTCTCCCGTGGGGTCCAGCGCCGAGGCAAGTACCGCAGGGTCTTCCACCTTTGCGGCCGCAAGGCCCCCCTCCACTTCCACGAGGTCCTCCGGACCCGAGACCGCAAGGACCACCACTGAGGCCACAAGGTCCTCCACCTTTGAGACCGCAGAGACCCCCGCGGCCAAGACCCCAACCGCTCCCAATGCAACCCATCCCGCGCCAACCTGATCTACAGCCGAGACAGGAGCCAGCGCCTTTACCATACTACCCACTTCCGGCACCTGTTGCTAGACCTCAAGAGTTACCGATGGGATGGGTAAAGCTAGAAGCTACGTTCGATGGGGATCCTACGAAGTTGGGATTTTTTCTCGTACAAGCGCTGCAATTCTTCAATCGTTGGGGACATTTATTAGAGGATGAAGCTAGTCAAATTGAACATCTGGGATCCCGGTTGCAAGGAAAGGCGGCGGAATGATATGTAGCGTTGTATGAATTGGGGGCCCCAGAATTAGAATCTTTACAAGGATTAGTAGCGGCACTCCGAGCCCAATATGAAGATCCTTTAGAAGAGAGGAGAGCCCGAACAGAGTTACAAACCATTAGACAAGGCAGTATGTCGGCCAGAGACTATGATACTAAATTCCAACAACTAGCTGCCAAATGTCCAAGGTGTGAGGAATCCACCAAAATAATTTTGTTTAAACAAGGCATGAATCCCAGATTGCTGGACTGAGCCCTTATGCAAGATAATCCCCCCACACTCCTGAGTTGGATTCAATTGGCATGTGAAGTAGAAAACCGCATGCAGGAAGTACGGCTTGTAGAGCAACAGCAAGCGACAGGGCACCGGCGGACTTCAATAATTGTAAGAGGGGGAAGGGGAACAGGATACGCAACCAGAGGAGCGAGAGATGCTAGATGGCAACAAGGACTATGCCTACAATGTGGCCAAAGCGGTCACTTCGCGGCACAATGTCCATTCCGGCCTGTGCAAAGAACTCCGTTCCCACCACGGCGAATGGTCTCTACCACCCTTCCCCCACCATACTGCCCAACGCCAATTCCATGAACAGCGAGGGGGCAAGGAGCTACCCGGAGAAATCCTCCCGAAAAAGGGTTAGAGCTGGAAGAAATTATGGATCTTGATCCAACTGCCCTAATTAGCGAAGAAGGACCCGAGAGCCCCAACTTGGGAAACGAGATGGATCTGTCGTAAAGGGACCCAAACGGCAGATCAAGACCCAGTCGACTCCCATAGTGGAAAGACCTCGAGGGTCCATATTATTCATGCCAGTTACATTGATTAATCCTGAAAGAAAAACTCATATTCGTGTACAAGCCCTTATTGATTCCGGCTGCTCCAGAGACATTATTGCACCTGCTCTCGTGAATGGCCTAGTACTCCCAATGAAAGAACTCGAAACTCCAGTTATTTTTGAACAAATGGATGGTACAAATATGAACCCAGTCGCCACTGAAACAATACCTGTGATCACAGGCATGGGACAACACTGGGAAACAAGATCGTTTGTAATCAGCTCCACTGCTAAATACCCTCTGATTTTGGGGAGCAGATGGTTGTGGGACCACAACCCAGACATAGACTGGACAGTTGGAAGCATTAGCTTTAAACACGATAGCTGCAAAAATCATCGTTGGGACCAAAATTGGGGTAACAATCCTACCTCATGGAACAAGCACTATTAACCCAAGAAGAGATTAATCAAATACCTAAAGAATACAGAGCTTATTTACAAGCCTTCACAGAAGAAGAAGCTAACACTTTACCTCCACATAGGAGGACAGATTGTGCAGTAGAAATCATCCCCGGTGCTGCCTTACCTAAAGGCAGACTGTATCCCATGAGCCCAAACGAAAGAGAGGAGCTCCGCAAGTTCATTGACACTAATCTTCAAAGAGGATTCATACGACCAGCAAACAGTCCTCATGCTGCTCCAGTATTGTTTGTGAAAAAGAAAGACGGAGGATTAAGACTGTGCACTGACTTCAGAGGACTTAATGCAGTCTCATCCACAAACGCTTATCCTATACCCCTCATCAGAGATCTCCTCAACGTCCTGGCACAAGGTAAGATCTTCTCAAAGCTGGACTTAAAAGATGCTTACTTCCACGTTCGTATAAGGGAAGGGGATGAATGGAAAACCGCGTTCAATATGCCCTTAGGGCAGTACGAATATTTAGTTATGCCTTTTGGCCTGGCCGGGGCCCCTTCGGTTTTCATGTCCATGATCAATGAAGTATTGCACGAATTTTTATATAAAGGAGTAGTTGTTTACCTAGATGATGTCCTCATTTACTCAGAAACAGAAGAAGAACACATAGACTTAGTACAAAAAGTCTTAACTACTCTAATGTGCAATAAATTGCCCATCAAATTATCGAAATGTGAATTCCACAAAACTGAACTCAGTTACTTAGGATACTGCATTTGGCAAAGTGAAAGCAGTTCATGAATGGCAAACTCCCACAACCCGTAAAGAACTGCAATCCTTTCTGGGGTTTGCCAACTTCTACAGAGAATTTATACAAAACTTTGCCCAAATAACGCTTCCCCTCACTGAACTCTTAAAAACCAAAAACAAAGGGGAACAAGCCAAAAAACCGAACGCTAAACTATTGTGGACTCCACAATGCCAATTGGCTTTTGATGTTCTAAAGCAGCAATTTATATCCGAACCAGTGCTGCAACACCCCGATGAAAATTGCCCATTCATAGTACAGGTGGACGCCAGCGATACTGCGATTGGGGGTGTTCTTCTACAGCGTGGGGAGGACAATATTCTTAAACCTTGTGCTTATCTTTCTCGAAAATTTTCTGAACCGGACAGAAATTGGAATGTTTGGGAAAAAGGAAGCTTTTGCTGTAAAAGCGGCACTCTCCTCTTGGAGGCATTGGTTAGAAGGGGTCCGCCATCCGTTTGAAGTATGGACAGATCACAAAAATTTAGAAGCATTACGTAGTTCTAGGAGACTCAATGCCAAGCAGTTGAGATGGGCGGAATACTTTTCAAAATTCAATTTCATTCTCAAATTCTTGCCCGGCAAAACAAACTTTCTTGCAGACGCCCTATCGCGCATGCCCCAACAAAAAAGCAGGAGGGAGGAGACAGTGGATACAGTGTTTTTGCCTACGCAATTAGGAGGAGTGGTTACAACGCGCAGCCGTGCAAAGAAACCTCCTCAGTCAGATCAGGGGTGGAGACAAAAACTGAAAAGTGAAGTAGAGAAGAAGGGGGGGAGAATGTGCCCAAAGAGAAACTGATTCAATCTGAACAAGGGAAATGGCTTTGGGGTGATCGATTTTATGTACCAGATAGTTTGAGAAAAGAAGTATTGCAACACTGTCACGATGCCCCAACAGCTGGCCATTACGGATATTTAAAAACGCTTCATCTGGTCCAAAGGCAATTTTGGTGGCCGGGCATGCACAAAGATGTTTCACAATATGTGGCTTCATGTCCCATTTGCCTCAGCGCCAAAACGCGAAAGGGCAAGCCTCCTGGACTCTTACAACCCCTTGAAACCCCAAGTAGACCGTGGGAAATCATTTCTATGGATTTCATCACAGATCTTCCCCCCTCCAAAAATCACACCTGCATTTTGGTTGTAGTGGATCTATTTTCAAAACAAGCCCACTTTATTCCCTGCACCACTATGCCTTCGGCAAAAAAGTTGGTGGATATTTTTCTGAAATATATTGTAAAACTCCATTCTTTTCCATCAAAGGTGATATCCGACCGCTGCGGACAGTTCGTTGCCAACTTCTGGCGGGAGCTTATGCAACTTATGGGTATTGAACAAGGTTTAAGCTCCGTCCATCATCCGCAAACCGACGGGCAATCAGAAAAAACTAATCAAATATTAGAACAATTTCTCCGTTGCAACATCAATTTCCAACAAGACAATTGGATTGATTTATTGCCTTTAGCAGAATTTTCTTACAACAACAGTGTGCATGCTTCTACCGGAGAAACACCATTCAAAGTAGCTTATGGCTATCACTTTAAACCATTCCCTTTTGAAGCTCTTCCCCCCGCAACAGCTTCTAAAGACACCTCAGAATGGTGGGGGGAGGCAGCTCAACAATGGACTCTTATTCAAAAACATCTTGACAAAGCTAAACAGGACTATAAAAAGTACACTGATCGTGTGGCTGAATGGGAATTGCATCCTGGAGATCTTGTTTATTTATCCACAAAAAATTTGAAAGTTGCTCAAACCAGCTGTAAATTGGCATTAAAGTTTTTGAGACCTTTTCCAGTTCGTAAAATCATCAACAAAGTGACCGTAGCACTTGATTTACCAAAGAATCTGCGTCACGTGCATCCTACTTTTCACATCAGCTTATTGAAAAAGGTTCCCCCAACAGATCAATGGCACACCCGTGCTCCTTCCATACCAACCTTGATTGATGATCAGGTCCATTACGAAGTACAGCAAATTTTGGACTCTAAAATCAAACATAATAAGCTGTTTTACCTCATCAGATGGAAGGACTTTGACTCTGGGTTTGATGAGTGGGTGGAGGCTGTTCATGTTCATGCTCCTAGGTTATTAAAATCTTTCCACACTCGCTACCCTCTGAAACCCGGGGGGAGAGCATTTTAGAGGGGGCAGAATGTCAGGTTCTGACTATGTTTCATGTGTGTTCAAACCAAAGAGACTCCATTTTAATCCTGTCAGTGTTTTAAGTGCTTCTTTTGCAGATGGCAAGCAGCTCAGTAGCAGTTATCTTAGAGAAGAGGAATGTTATGACTACAACCTTTCCAGCCTTGGGAAACTTTCACTTTCTCAGCCTTAAGCCGTTTGTTTTGAGAACTGTGGGGGGAGGATGGGGCCTGCAGGGGTATGCTATTCTGTACCTTAACCTTTGCCTGTCATTCGTAACAATACTCATGTACCAGCCAAGATATTGCATCTTGGATAGTGGACTATAAGGGTTGTTTATATTCAGTAAAGTCTTTTGAAACCAATGGACTCATGTCTAATTGCAAGAGATAGTCTGGATTGCAACTTTTAGTAAGCCACTGTCTGACAGACAGAACCTTCTCTTTCATATTCATAAAGGTTATGCATCCCCCAAGATCATAATTGGGTCATCAAGTTGATCTACTTTTTAAGTACAGATCTCTTCAGATTCACCTCCTCTTTGTTCCTGCACAATCAAGAATATATTGTTTAATGACCTTCAATATCTTTGTGTGTGTTTTGCAGACTTTAAGAATTTGCCAAACAGACAAGAAGGGAGTGGAAACTGGGAAGGGAGTGGAAACTGGGAAAACAGCATGAGTGTACGTGCACAATCATTTTTTTAAAACAATTGAACATGTTCAAACTGTTTAAACACCAACAAACATTTTACCAAACATTCAGCTGTGCTGATGGCAACTTGCAGACGGCAAACTGAACCAGCAAGTGATCAAGCATCTCTCTTCTCGGTGAGTTCTCAGAAGAACTGTACATCTCTCTTCTCTGGACATGTATTGCCCTTATTTCCATCATTTTCTTTGTCCAACTGTTTTGAATATGCAAAGAGCTTTAAAATTTCTCTATGCAAGCATGAATTCCAGCTGAGGTTGAGAGCTTCTTTGGGGTAGAAGAGGATGAGCAAAGCATGAACAGAGGATGCCACATTTCCCAGTATTGATGATAGGATGTTTTGGAGTTCTTTCATTCATAGGGTCACCATAAATTGGAAGCAACTTTTTAGCACATCACACACACATAAATGAACACATCTCCCAGTGTACTGGAGGATCTCACTTGGAGATAGACTTATTCAATAAGGAATAAATAGGACTAAAATAAAATGTAAATAAATGGTCCCTGCCTCACTTCACAGTTCCAAAGATGATCAGGAACCCCAGCACTAGCATTACAGCAGTCAATGAGATATGGATGTAAGCATTAGGTGCAATGACCATTGGAGAAGAGAAAAACCATGGTGTGCTTGCATGTAAAAGTATTACAGGGAGTAGAGAGACCCTATTGACAATAGCTGATAAGGCAGCAGAACTCCAGACCTGCAAGAACTTCTGAGTGAGTGCATTTACCCTCAACCCTCTCATGGCCAGCCATAACATTATGCACCACTGTTAGCCCAGTGTTAAAATTCAACACAAGGGTAACATCTACCATGAAGCACTCTCTAGGGTCATTTATATGAGGAATAACTATGTGAGTAGGATTGCCTGGGAAGAGGACAGCTCCTTCTGGGATTGTTACATATGAAATATTAAGCTTCTTTACACTTTCTGTACAGTGGCCTTTCAGGGTTTCGAGTTATGAGAAGATAGTGATATTAGAGGAAAGGACTTGGAGTGCCTCTTTTCTACAGTACCTATCCAAAGTACAAATGCTGCCAGAGCCATTGAGAGTAACTTTTTCTGTGATGGCAGGTCACACATTTGCAGGCATATCAGTACCTGTTACAAATACACTGATGTTACTGAGCTGCTTTTATTACATTGCACATTCATGATTAATGAAGATTGACCTATGCAATGAGAGAAGAAACAAATGGTACAACTGACCGTGATGGTCCAGTTATCCAGATCTTGTCAGTTCTTGGAAGCTAAAAATGGTCAGCCCTAGTTGCTACTCTACATGGGGAGAGGTCTCCTTGTGAGTTGGGGAAATTAGCATTCAAGGAGACGCAACAAGAGGGGGTAACTGGGATATCTCCACCAATGTATACCAGGATTGTTTCCTTAGAGTACTCTCTGAATGAACTGGGTGGGTGCTCAATAGGAATGGTTTTTATTAAAGGAGCAGTAAATGCAAACACACAGCATATACAAAGGGTTAACTAGAAAATCATGGAGGAAGAGAGATTCAACGTAGGGCAGTATTTACCAGTATTGGAGAGAGAGGGTGTCCATAGAAACAGCAGTTTGAGTGACCAGTGCTTTGCAGCAGGAAGAAGAAAGTTCAGACATGCATCTGAGGGTGTGCATAAGATCAGCCCCGGCACCAGGGATACCGGCACCTGAGGCCATCCTCGCACGTGAGCTGTGGACGAGCACGCCCCCGGACTGCGCAATGATGTCCTCGCATGATGACATCATCACACAGTGACGCCGGGGGCATTGGCTGGCGGGTGGCTGGGGCGTGTGAGGAGGCTGCCCGCGCTCCACACACCGCCCTGGCCACCTGCTGTCCCTGGCCCGCAGCTGCTGCGCCTGCCCGGGGGTGTGTGGCGGTGGAGGCAGTGGTGCGGGGCTGGCCAGTGGTGGCGCGGGGCTGGCCAGCGGCGGCGCTGCGTGCGCCTCCGCCCCAGCACCCCCTCTGGTGCCCCTCCAGCCCCACGGCACTTGCGGCCCCCGCCTCACCAACTCAACGGTGGCACCAGCCCTCCATAAGATCCAAGGACACACACGCAGTGACTGATTCTGCACACGTTGGATAATGCACTTTCAATGCACTTTATCAATCATTTGAGGTGGATTTTTTATTCCGCACACAAAAAAAATTGTTCCAAATGATCTACAAAGAGGATTGGAAGTGCATTATCCAACGTGTGCAGAATCACTCAATATATGGTTGAGGGCAGGCTCGTTATAGAGCAAAATGTATCCTGAGGCAGAATTATGTCTTCTGCCTCCCCAAACAATAGCTTGATAGCTTGTCCAGAGGTGAAACAATAAAGCGCATATCTGGGAGAAACTATAGGTGAGAAGGGTGCTTAATGTCCTGAGATTGTCAGACAGAAAGGGCTTATCAGGTCCTCAAATAGCCCGATTAGGAAAGGTGGGTGTGGAAGGTATGGGAAGGTGTCAATGAGCTCAAGCATTACTTTGTTTTACTTAAGTGCTTCTCCAGGGTGTGGAGGAGCAGTTAGTCAATCTGACTCACTTTCTGGTAATTTTCGAACTCCAACCAGGGTTGGCATCTGTCCTGCCTGGCCAAGCAGTATTTTGTGCTTATGACACATGAAGAAGGGGCTTATGATATTTCATATTCATAAGCTTCCCTTTCAATAAGGAGAAGGGGTATGACTGCTAACACTGCTCAGTATTGGGATGGGAGACCACCAAGGAAGGTCGGTTGATTTGCAGAGGCAGGCAATGGCAAATCACCTCTGAATATCTCTTGCCTTGAAAAACCTACCAGGTTGCCATAAGTTGGCTGTGACTTGACAACACACACACAAACACACAACCATCACAGGACTGTACTACTTCAGAAGACAGTTGTGGGTGTTTGTGTGAGGGTTAAATAAATCATTCTGGCTGTGCAAACATGTCAAGGGAAAGTATTGGAATCTAACAATTTCTTGATGGGCTACTTTTTTATATACAGAGAATTTTTTTTTAACATGGGGTGAATTCAGACAAAAGTTCTGTCACCTAAAGTAATAGGATGTCTACATCATACAGTTTCAACAAGCTGCTGTAAGGAAACAAAAGATTATTAATGATGATATGCAAATCAGACACAAGTCTATGGGTCATTTCTCATAACATGTCTTGTGAGTATATTCAGACAAATTCTGATCTCCCACTTTACAATTTTCATCATGAGATTGACTTGCAAAATCCATTCTGGTGAATGAAAATCTTAACAGGGTGGCATTCTCAATGGTTTTCTCTGCCCTACAGAGGACTCGAGCATTGGTGGCAGGCAGGAGCCTCTGCTGACCCATACACTTGGGAAGCTGGAGAACGTAATGAGGATTACTGGGGTCAAACCATGAAAATGAGGCTAAAATTGGGTCCCTGCTGTGCTTGCATAAGACTGATGATTTAACCTTTACATTCACAAAAGATATTCCATCCTATTAATAAGATGCATTTCATTTTAACTGTAAATTTGTTCATTGGCCTAATTACAATAAGCTAATTCATACTAGAGAGAAAAGGGAGAGATTTGATTTATACAGTATGTGATTAAATCACAAGAGGAGGAAAGGACAGTTTCAAACCTTTCTTTTCTGTATATTTTAAAAGTAGAAAATTAAATTCCTTTCCTATTTTTTGTTCAGTTTAAAGGGACGCCTGTGTTTTTATTTATTTGCTTTAAATGGTGATTTATTTTTTTTTGGCTTGCAGGTTTACTTCAAAATCTAGTATGAACTTTCTGAAGCACTTAATGATCCATTCTGCTATCCCCCAGGACAAATCTAGTTTCAGTGATTTCATGGGAACTGATTCAGAAAATACCTTTTTTTCTCTCTGGCAGTCTTTTAGACCTTTGAATCATTTTGCTGTTTAGAGACTTCTTTTCTTTGTAACAGTATGGCAGAGTAAATAGCTAGAGAATGTCAGAAAGACCTGAGGTGAGGGAGAAGATACACTGTATGTAACCTATCAAGTGGATACATTGATTGCATTTCAATAAAATAACTCCATTTAGATGCTATCCTCAAATCACTTTTGAAGCAGCTTTTTTTTTTTTAGGATACAGAGCTTCTCTGCTTTTGTTTACAGGCCATTTTAAAAGCTACTTTTCTTTATGTTCATTATATAACTGATATACTTTCAGGCTAAGATAGGCTTCTAGTTTAAACTGCTGTGGTTACCTGAGGGCTTTTAAAGCTTAGGTACTAGTTCATGAATCTATCAGGTAAATCCATAAATATACACCATTTCATCATTAACACCCCCCCCCTTAATTTGATTTTTCAACAATGAACATCTTTTACTGGTAAACCTTGCTTTAAAAAAAAAAAAACTGGTATTGGATAATACAGACTTGGTGGTGGAGAGTGCCCTCAAGTTATAGCTGACTTATGGTGACCCTTGGTGGGGTTTTCATGACAAAAGACTAACAGAGGTGGTTTCGCCATTGCCTGCCTCTGCAACCCTGGTCTTCATTGGAAGTCTCCCATCCAATTACTAAATAAGGCAGACCCTGCATAGCTTCTGAGATCTGACTAGATCAGGCTCATCTGGGCTATACAGGCCAGGCTAATATAGACTTAGAAACATAATAGCAGTCTGCAATCATAAAACCAGTGGTACGTAATCAATATCTACTCACAGAGTAGTGCAATCCTAAACAGATTTATACCAGTATGTAGCCTCTTAGATGCTACTTGTTTCTCAAATGTTTTGTGTTCTGCAAGATATTCATCAACTTTTATTTACACCATGGATTAAAACTGGTGTGAACAACTGAGTAGTCCTAAGCATAGTTGTACCTTTGTAAGTCTTCCTAGGCTTAGAAGGCTGTAGCAGTGCTGGATCTAGGGTTGCCAGTGCCTGGGGCAACCCTAGGTTGACCACTTCGCGCGCGCAGCTCGCATGCACTCCCCATGCTGCGTGATGACGTCGCTTCGTGATGTCATCACACAGGGCAGAATGGCAGAGGCAGTGTGCGGGGCTGGGAAGCCACCCACGCCATTCGCCTCCCCACAGGCGAATGGCGTGGATGGCCTTGGAGCCCCCCGTGCTGCTTTTGCCTGCCCCGCCGGACAGGGGGCGGCTGGCTTGTCACACACACCCTGCCCTGCAGGGCAGGCAAAAGGCAACGCAGCCACCCACGCCATTCACCTGCCCTGCAGGACAGGGGGCGGCTGGCCGCCCCCTGTCCAGCGGGGCAGGCGAATGGCATGGGTGGCACTGCAGCCCCCTGCGCTGCCTTTTGCCTGCCCTTCAGGACAGGGGGTGCGCGGCAAGCTGGCCGCCCCCTGTCCTGCAGGGCAGGAGAAAGGCAGCACAGGGGGCTGTGAGGCTACCTGGGCTGCGAGGCTGCCCGCACTGCTGCCTGCGCCCTCTGGCAGCTGCTCCCAGCACCCCCTCCCTGGTGGCGCCGGGGGCAGGCCACCCCCCTGCCCCCCCTCGATCCGGCCCTGGGCTGTTTAGGATTGTGTATCCAATCACTGTTTAGGATTGTGCTTCCAATCACTTAAATCAGAATCTCAACGTACATGAAAAAAGGAAGAGTAGATGCAGTAAGGGCAGGAGTGAGTCCCATCATAAATCAACCGAGTTAGCAGGTACACATACTGAACGGTAAGGGTGGTCAGAGATTCAGACAGATAAGCAAACAGTTTCAGTGAAAATTAACTGATATTGATAGAAGGTTATAGTCTTATAAAACATTTTAACAACCACTTTGATCATCTGAGCAGGTCATTCTGTAAGTGCCACCATACAAATGGGCATGATTAACAGCTACCCATACATTCTCTATTGTGGTTCCCACTTTATGGAATGGCCTACCTGATGAGGTCAGGAAAGCTCCCACTGTTCTGCCATTCTGCAAACTGTGCAAAACTGAATTATTCAGGAGGGCATTTTTACAAAAGTAATAGCACTATGGAATAGTTCAGGAAAATGCTTTGATAAAGGGAAAGGGACCATAGACTATGCTGTTGTGGTATGTATTATCTTACTATGTAATTTCTACTTTGTTTAACATGTCATATTAATATTTGCAGTTTCTTTCAAGTTTTTTCCCTCCTCAGATTTCTACTTGGTTTCAGATTTCTATTATCCTAATCCTATTACATTACTTACTAGATGTTCCATCCTGTTGAGTGCATTGATTTACACTGTATAATCTGCCTTGATTCTCAGTGAGAAAGGCAGACTATAAATGAGGAGTACTGGAGCCCAGATTCTGCTGTGACTTAATGATATCTCCTGATACTTTCTTAGCAGAGGGGAAGACATTAGAACATCAGAATGGAAAATACTAGTTTGCTTCCAAACTGCTACTGGACTCTACTGGATTGCACTGTGGATCTCCAAATTTATAAGGAAAAACACATCAAGTAAAAAATGTGGTACGTTGTACATTCTGTCACCAGTTGCCAAGTTAATCTCATAGTTTATGTATGTAAGACCTAATTTTTAAAAATGCAGTTTTGAAAATTAGGATGCCATTGATAATACAGTTAACCACAATTCTCACAGCAATTCAGTTTAGAGGAACATGCTGCAGAATATAGACAGGAACCTTAAAACATAGATCAATTTTACAGTACACTCTGGTACTTTCTTCTGAGAAAACTATATATTTTTTCCTGCAAAGGAATAGATTCAGTGTTTACCTTCATCACCATTCTGAACAGTATAAAAATGTTGCAAACAGCTGTGCCAATAGAGGTATACAGTTTTCTCCAAATGCCGCCCGCTTCTTTCAGAGTGCAGCAGTTATGTCTTAATTCTATTAACATTGAGTGTATGCATTCTTCCAAGAGGCACGTCTGGCCTGCAAATGTAGGGGCACTCAAGGTCTCTCTAGACAAACAGGTTTTTAAAGAGTTGGGTCCGGGTTTCTGCAGTCATACAGCAGTTAAAAAGTAAATGGCTGTTAAAAAATAAAGAAGAGCCCAAACGGCAATCGCAAATGTGAAAAATCAAGTCAATATATATTAAGTATAACAGAGCAAAATACTCCTACAAATCAAAAAGCCATAGTGCAATGAATGGAGTAATCACAAATGGTCCTTAATAGGAAGGCATCCAACAGATACTGCAAACAAAAGGTGCTGCAAAATTCCACTTTGGAAGACATCCCACAGGTAAGCTTCCAAATATGTACACAAGGTAAGTATAACACAAATCCTTAAATGTTCATTTTTCATTATATTTTAATACAGGCAGAGCTGATGAAAGCAGGGCACCAACAGCCAAACCGCATCACCCGACATACAGCGCTGGCTTGAGTCCAATGTTTCATAGGAACAACCTCTTCAGGGGCAAATATACATCCACCATACTAAAAGAATTATACTATAAATATTTAAAATACTAATTGATCTTATATAAATACTCAATAAATACTTTAATAATCTTACCACAAAAAATATAGTTAATAATTTACAGCACCATGAAATCAAACAGTCACAACTGGCGTCCTTGCACAGAGCCCACGAGTATGCAGGAGAAATATAAGGACTATGTAATTGACCACACACAATAATTTAAAGGAACCTTTTAATGAAGCACAATCAGAGAATCACAGATATAAAAATTATTACAAAAATATTAAAAGATGTTATAAAAACAGGATAGATCTAATTCACTGTTCAAACCATTGGGTTTTCGAGTATTCAATGTGTGTATCCACTGTGCCTCTTTTCTTAATAAAGACCTGTGCAAATCACGCATTGAATATTTTGTCTCGAAAATAATACCATAAATTGAAACTCATCCTCTCTATGTTGACATGCCCTAAAATGTTTCATGAGGGGAGCCTCATGATATTCAAACAAATACGGGAGATATACCCCAATACTTTAAGTTGTCTAGTGGTACTGCCTGTGTACAATTTATTGCATCTGCATACAATAAGGTATACCACCCCTTTTGACTGGCACATGGTGAAATGAGTCAGCTGTATAATCTGGCTATAAGTGGGTACGGTAATCCGTTCACCTATAATTGCTAAGGGGCATAAACGGCAATGGCCGCACTTATAACATCCCCGTGGTAAATTAGAGGTAGATTCTGCTGTACGGAAATCCGAATGAACGATTAGATCCTTAATATTTCTGGTTTTTCTGAAGCCTATAGAGGGTGGTTATTAACAACCTTTTATATCCCATAAAATATGCCAGTATTTATGCACCAAACTACACATGTGATGGGCTTTCAGTGTGAAGTCAATAGCCCACCTAATCTGGTTCGATGAAGTCTTAGTTCTGTTGACAAAGAGGTCCTCTCTATGTATTGTATTAGCATGTTCTTGGGCCTTATATAATACTTCTCTAGGATAATCTCTATTATAGAAACCCTCCAACATAAAGCTAGACTCACTTTCATAATCACGGGCATCAGTGGCATTCCATTTCAGACAGAGCAACTACCCAAATGGAATACTGTTTTTCAAAAAATGGGGGTGGTAAGAGTCAAAATCCAAGTAGGAGTTATGATCAGTCACCTTTCTATAGGGTTTTACTACCAAGCTGTTATTACTTCTCCTATACACTGATAAGTCCAAAGAATTAATGCTATTTTTATCAGCATGCCAAGTGAATTGGATATTCGTGTCAAGAGAGTTAAACCAATCACCAAAAGCTGCAAGGTCTTCTACCTGAGAAATCACCCAAAACAAGTGGGGGAGTGTTATTTGGAAGGGATCTCAGGGTGGACTACACTAAGCTTTGTGCCCCTTCGTGTGGTATTGAAGTGTAAAGGGATGTGACGTCCATAGTTACTAAAAGGGAATTATCCTCTATTTGCAGACCCTCTACTTGTTTGATGAAGTCGCCAGAATCCCTGATATAAGAGTGTGTCTTAATAACAGCTGGCTGTAGAAATTGATCAATATATCTAGCCAAAGGCTCCCGAATGGAATTGTTACCTGAGATAATAGGGTAGAATTATTATTCTCATGACGATCATCCTTGGAGGTGGGTGGAGCTGAGAGAGCTCTGAGAGAGCTGTGACTGACCCAAGGTCACCCAGCTGGCTTCAAGCAGAGAAGTAGGGAATCAAACCTGGTTCTCCAGATCAGAGTCCTGCCACTCTTAACCATTACACCAAACTGGCTCTCCTTTGTTTGTGGTTTCAAAATAACAATAAGTTACAGTTTGCTGTGAACGTGGAAGTGCTGAGTGCTAATAGTAGGGGAAAACTATTCTTGTTTGGTCATCTTACTTGGAAGCAAACTGGTATTTTCCATTCTCTGACAGCCAAATCTCTATGAAAGATTTTGATAGGCATACTCACAGTTGCTGGAAGTAGTACAAGACTTTCCTATTGGAACAATTTATTTTGGGATTGGGAATAAGGAGGATATTCACTTAGTTACAGATTTTTTTTAAAAAAAATCATGTAGAAACATGTAAATATTTTACTGTACTGTCATAAGCAAGAGTTGTACCCTTCTAAGTCTGTTGATTTCAATGGCCTGAGAAGGGTGTAACTGTGCTTAGGATGGTACTGTTAGTTAGTTATTTCTAATTGGCTTTGCTCACCCTGAGCCTCTGGAAATAGGACAGGTTAAAAATCCAAATAAACACATAATTAAATCCTAGCCACAGGGACAAATAGTGCTTGAAAACTAGGACACCTCAGTGGAGTTACTCTAGTGTTGCATACTGTCAAAGCATCTTACAGCTCAGTCTAAAAGGTTGGCTCTGAAATAAGTCCCACTGCATTCAATGGGACTTGCTGCCAGGCTTGACCTTAATGTATCCTGTATAGCCTACTAAAAAGTTCTTATCCATATGTAATGTACCATCACCATCAGGAATATATCAGCATTGACAAGCATTCTCTACATATGATTGGGCAAACAATCAAGAACATTTAATGTTATTACAACTGTGTGCAGTCCTATCACAAGTAAGAGTTTTTAGGAGTCGGAGAGGCAAAATTTTAATTGGCCCTTAGGTCCTGGTATGTTTAGTATTTCTGTTTCATGTACAACAAAACAGATATACTGAGTTTGTAGCTCTAGGGGACATGAGTGGAATTTAGCATGAGGTGAAGGGATTGTATGATTGCTTCATCTTGAAGCCAAACCACAATTTAATGGACGGTAGGCCAGATTGGATGACACATTTCCTGATCATTTCTCTACACATACAGGGCAGCCAAGAGTCACCATGGCCCCTGGACAAAGATTGCATCTGCATCCACGCATATGATCCTGACCCAAACCAAATATCATAACCAAACAAATCACTTGATTTGCTGTTACCCTAAATAGAATAATCAATAAGATCAATAAAAACAAGTCAAATCAAAAAAATCAATAAAAACATTAAAGAGAAAGACCCAGGATTATTAAATAATAAATTTACACTGTGCACATAGAAATAGGATACAGTGCAAAAAAAGAGAAAACACCCCACTTTCAAATAACAACCATCTAGAACAGATCTGCACTAAAATTCTACTTTTTTGTGTGAAAACTGAAGGTTAGGGAAGAAAATAGGAGTGCGGGAGACTTGTTTCTGCTCTAATAATTGTTTTGTGTGTCTTCAATTAACTTAAACTAGCATGTAGCTCTTATATATCCATCCTGTCCCCTAGTTTCAAATAAATGAAGATGACCACAACTACATGAGCACCAAGTACCCAGAGGAAGTTATATGCAGCTCTGTATCAAAGGGGACACAGGATACACTTTTAAAACAAAGGAATTTAGAACAATTGGATAACCAGATAAAACTGCATTCTGATTGCTTATGTCAGACTATGGAATCCCAGTTATCTAGAGTTCATCTCCCCTCTTCTGCAAGAAGCACAAAGTTTCTTGATTCCAAAAGGTTTATTGAAAGACAATGCTCAAGATGCAAGTATCCATATTCCAAGGGATTGAGGCCTTGGCTGAACAGAAGCTTTGTTGAGAATGACACATAAAACGAAAGCAAGAACACTTCAAACACCCCTTCCTAGCCTCCCCCCTTAGTCCTGTCTAGAAGGCCTGGGAAGGCGAGGACGTCAAGGTCGGCCGGCTGATAAGAATTCCTCGCTCCCATGGGTATAGGCGACTTGGGCAGCACCTGGGCCTGGAGGGAGAGAACTAGACAACTACAGATTATAACAGGAGAATATGATGTAACTTTAGCTTGAGAACTGACATTCTGCCCCCCTTAAGACCCCTCCCCTCACCTTTCTGCCCCTATTTTTTCTGTGTACTTTTTATGGAATTTAGCAATTAGTCTAGGAGCATTTACATGAGAAGCTTCTACCCACTCACGAAACCCCTCCTCAAAGTCCTTCCACCCAACTAGGTAAAAGAATTTATTGTATCTGCGTTTGGAATCCAAGATTTCTTCAACTTCATAGTGAACTTGGTTGTCTATCATGGTTGGGTGTGGCACTACTTTACTGGGATGCCATTCATCATGAGGAGGTGCCTTTTTGAGCAGGCTGATGTGGAAAGTTGGGTGGACTTGGCGTAGATTCTTTGGTAAGCCCAATTCTACAGTCACATCATTGATCACCTTTTTTATTGGGAAGGGTCCCAAGTATTTTAGGCCCAACTTTTTGCTAGGTTGTTCTGTTCTGAAGTTTTTTGTGGAGACATACACTTCATCTCCTGGGTGTAATTTCCTCTGCGCCACACGATGCTTAGCATTAAGGTGCCGGGGCGTTCTGATCGCTTCTAAGGTTTTATGATCAGTCCAGACCGGAAAGGGATGTTGCGCCCCCTCCAACCAATGGCGCCAAGAGTCAAGGGCAACTTTAACCGCAAACGCTCCCTTTTCCCACACACTCCAATTCCTTTCTGTTTCTGTAAATTTTCTGGACAAATATGCAGAGGGTTGCACCCGACCATCTTCCCCTTTCTGCATGAGTACGCCCCCAATGGCTGAATCACTGGCATCCACTTGTACTATGAAGGCTTTGTTCTCATCGGGGTGTTGTAGGACCGGTTCGGTAGTAAACCGGTCCTTCAGCATTTTGAATGCTAGCTGACAGCTTGGGGTCCAAAGGAGACGGGCGGTGGGCTTGGCAGTTTGCTCCCCCTTCCCTTTTGTTTTGAGTAATTCCATCAAGGGGAGGGCTATTTGGGCAAAGCCTTCAACGAACTGTCTGTAAAAATTAGCAAAGCCCAGAAACGATTGTAATTGTTTATGTGTGGCGGGTGCCTGCCATTCTTGCACGGCCTTGATCTTAGCCGGGTCCATTTTGAGTCCTTGCCCTGAAATACGGTAGCCTAAATAGTTCAACTCTTCTTTGTGAAATTCACATTTGGATAGCTTGATTGGAAGTTTATGGCGCATCAGCGTGGCAAGGACTTTCCAGACTAATTTTACATGTGCTTCTTTAGTTTCCGAATAAATAAGCATGTCATCAAGGTAAACAACCACCCCTTTGTACAGGAATTCATGTAGGACCTCATTTATCATTGACATGTAAACTGAAGGGGCCCCGGATAAGCCAAGTGGCATGACCAGGTATTCGAATTGGCCGAGGGGGGTATTGAACGTGGTTTTCTATTCATCCCCCTCCCTTATTCTAACATGAAAATATGCATCTTTAAGATCCAATTTTGAAAAGATCTTACCCTGCGCCACTATGCTCAGCAGGTCTCGGATTAACGGGATCGGATAGGCATTGGTCAGAGACACAGCTCCTTGTCCTATTATTTTGTTACATACAGTTGTTGTACAGAACGCAAGGATAAAAGCATGAAAGTATGGACAGGTACAACCCAGAGTACCAGCAATGCAGATTTCAAGAAAATTCAAACCTAAACCACTTCATTGAATTCTTGAACGAAAGGGAGGTATACGAACAGAGAATTCGGAACTAGAGCAGACCCTTCTTAAAGAGGACAAGAAAAGAATATCCAAGGTATACCAGGTACTGTTGAAATGGTATACCGAGGATGAGACAGTTAAAACACAAATGGTGAAATGGGCTATAAATTTTAATAAAGAAATAACAATGGAGGCATGGGAATACTTGTGGAAGACTACAATGAAGACAACGACATGTACAAATATCAAAGAGAACATCTACAAAATGATCTATCATTGGTACGTGACACCAAAGAAGATTGCGCTAGGGAATTTGAACACTTCTAATAAATGCTGGAAATGTAGGAAGCATGAGGGCTCCCTCTATCATATGTGGTGGTCGTGTGAGGTAGCTAGGCAGTACTGGGGGGTAATAATAAGAGAAATGAGTGAAATTCTACAATTTCAAATCAATAAGAACCCAGAACTCCTGCTACTGAACTTGGGAATGGAGGGAATTCCAGCTCATCACAGGACATTGATATTTTACATGACGGCAGCAGCTAGACTTTTGTATGCGCAAAAATGGAAAGTACAAGAAGTGCCAACTATCGAAGATTGGATCTACAAATTGCTGTATATGGCGGAAATGGACAAGATGACAAGAAAACTGAGAAATCTGGACTCAGGGCAGTTTAACACAGACTGGGAGAAGCTGAAACAATATCTGGAGAAGAAATGGGAGGTGGGAGGAAAACTGTGGCAGTTTGAGAACTACTGAAGTATAATAAAATGTAGAGGGGGGTGACTTTACCGGGGGGGAGAAGAGATAAATGTGAATTTATAAGCAGTTAGATTAACAGATTGACATATATATAGATATATATAGGCTAATAAACAGAATATTGATAGAAAATAATTAACTATAAGGATTAAAGTAAAGGATTGAGTAACTAATAATATTTTCTTTCTTTGACAAGATTTGTACAATGCACCAAACTGAATGTCTGAAGGTATAGACGAGTCAAATTGATTGACTATGTGATGAGAGCTACAGAGAATTATTATAAAAAGACAGAATGAGTAATATATAGAGAATAAGTCAAATTGTTTGATTTAAATGAATGTAAGATTTATATGGTTTATGATATATAGAAATACTTAAAAAATGGAAAATGGGACAAATTGTTTATTTAAGATGGAAACAAAGACTTACAGTTTGGGTATATAATATTAAAAATAGTTAAGATGTACTGCTTAGAATAATGGAAAATATATATTTGTTTTAGATAGAGGAATCTAATAGAAGTAAGGGAAAAGGGACAAAGGGTTGGAAAACTGTTGGAAGTCAAAAAAGGGGGGGGGAAAGGGAGGGGGTTAGAAACTGAAAATTGGGGAAAATTGAATGTAAATGTAAAAATAATGGACTCTAACCCAATAAAAAAATTTTCAAAAAAAAAAAAAGAATTCTTGAACGAAAAGAAGTTTAGTTAATTTCTCCCTCTGGGCTTCATTCAGTCCTTTTTCATGCACAGTTTACAGCTCCAGATGATGGCAATTCTATTTCTTTTTTTGGTCCTCTTGTCAAACCATCATCCTCATATTATCTCTTACAGAAGACCTTGAAGACAATATCTGCCTGTTTCTCTGAATTAAATAGTACAAGCTGCCTGATTTTATACATACCTACCAAGAAGTAAATCCTTTTGAGTTCAAAGGAATTTACTTCCTAATAAACATACCCAAATGCAGACAGTCTCCTTAGTGAAGCTCAAATCCTATGCACCCATATATCTAGGAATAAAACTAACTAAAATCAAGAGAAGTAATAGACTTGGGCTAAGGCTTATATACTAGGTCATAAGCCCCACCAAAAACTATGGATAGATGGCTTATTTGAAGCAATCAAGAGGGCATGTGTTCCAAAAGCCTAGTCAAAAAAGCCCTCTATGTTCACTTGTGAGGAAGCATTCTGGATCCTGCTATCTATTCCTCCTTACCAGAGCTGCCTTTCCACTTAATTTTAGGATTTCTTTCTCACCTCTAAGCTTCTCCCTTCCCAGCCTCTCCTGTCCTGCTACAACCTAGCCAGCAGATACCAGATTCCTCAAACTCCAAGCTCTCTGTACTCCACCCATCCAGCAGCCCCTCTGCCCTCACGGTGCAGGCTCTGAATAGCCCTGTGCTCTGGTCAGACAGTCTGGGACAGCATCCGCTCCCTCTGCACTCTTTCAAGCCCTGAGATGAGGAGCTGAAAGAAAACAGGTGGGGGAGAGAGAGCACATTCGTGAGAGTGGCATGATTTTCTCCATTCTTTAAAATGCTCCAAGGGCACTGGAGAGTTGATTTTGTTTGCTGCTGGAAGCAGCACAATTAGAACTTCATGGGCTCACAAGTCACAAGCTCAGTTTGGGCCCTGGGAAATTTGACCCCTCAGTCTCCCTTTCTCGGTGGCCCTACCCATCCAACACTGTTTAACAGTGCAGGCAGCAACTAACCATGATTGAGGTGTTTTCAGTCCCTACCCTACCCTGTTCAACTGGAATGATGAAAAAAGATGACGTGAGACTAGATATGAAGTGGCTTCTAGACCTTTCTTAGTCCCAGGTCAGAGTTGCATATGTTGCATCTTTTTGACTGGAATGTTGGTAATATTAGATTCCTGCACTGCATACAGCTTTAATGTTTGTAATGGATATTGCTCCACTGTAAGCCTTGACTGGTTATAAACTTAGGAAGTGTGTATGTTGTATAGCAGTCTGTGTAAATATGATAGTATTAAAGAAAACCCTCCTAATACATTAATTCATATTTGTAGCTTGGACAGCAGACTCCGGCTTTGTGCAATGTCAGGGCTAATCTAGAAACAAGCAGGTATAAACCAGCATGTTCCCTGTCTGATGTTCTAAGTAATCCGTTCATTTTTCTCCCAACATATTTATGATTACTTTCAAATGGTTTCTTTTCTACAGATTGCCTGTTCCCAGACTGCCTGGCTCACAATAAACAAAGTATAACATGGTTAACAACATTTACAATTGCAAGTGCAAAGGACTGTATGATTAATGGAGGGAGGAGGGTCTGACTGCCACAGGAAATCACTTAGATAAATACACAAGTGAAGTTTGTAGCAGGACTTCTAAGGGAAAATCTTCAAACAGGTATATTTTATTTCAAGAAAACAAGTTGATAGCAATTCCAAGCAAGCACAGACAATAATGATAAGAAGGTTTTAGTTTTGTACTCATAGTAGATACGTAGGTTAGGTTGAGAAATACTTCTGGAGACCACCCAGTGGGTAAGCTGCATGGCTAAGTGGAGACCTGGATCTTCCTGGCCAAGATCTATCCACTGCATTACATTTGTTCCAGAATGTATCTGAGAGCGGAACTACAAGTGACAAAAGGCACAGATTGGACACTTGTCAGCTTCCCTCAAGTTTTGATGGGAAATGTAGGCATCCTAGTCTTGCAGCTTGGCTCTCTGACTGCTGTCCAATGGACTTTTCAACTGTCACTTGTCCAACATTCCGCCCAGCTGCCTACATTTCCCATCAAAACTTGAGGGAAGCTGACAAGTGTCCAATCTGTGCCTTTTGTCACTTGTAGTTCCGCTCTTAGTTTTAGATTCCATTTGTTAGATGACACAGTCAACAAGATAACCAAATCCAGGCCTTTGATTAAATTGGGAATTGTCTGAAACTGAATGAACTCTGAGTCAATTTAAAGAAAAAAATGAGCTTGAGAGAACTCAGAGGATGGAGAGAAAATCAGTTGAGAAATTCACCCTAATACTACAATATTCCAAAACACTGCAATTCTTGTGACAGATGAGTCCTGCTGAGTCCTGAAGCTCAACAGTCTAGCACTGTAGCATAATTACCCAATAACAATTATGAGATTCACAAATAGGTAAACAGGAAGCCACTCATCTAACCTCAAACCTGAGATGGGACGTGACCATAGAGAAGGGTTTTGTTTATTTAAATATCTACCTCCCTATGGTTCACTGGAGGGGAAACATTGGTTACGAGTAGACATGGGCACAAACAGGGGGGAAAAACCCGAACAGGCTGTTCGGTGTTTGTTCCTGACGATCAGCCAACCGGACCCGAACATGTCCCATTACAGAATGTGTTCAGTGGTCGGCGGTGCCAGAGCAGCCCCCTTAGCACTTAGAGAGCCCATATTCACGGGGCATGTGGCTCTTCTCCAGCCACCACCCAAGTTTGGTCAAGATTGCAGTATGGATCTTGGAGTTATACATTCCCAGAGGGAGGGGATAGAGCCCTAGCCCAACACTCCCAGAGACCTGACCAGATCAGGCACTAATAATCAGGGTGAGCCCTCAGCCGAGGCACCCACTGAGCTTGGCCCCAGGGCCTGGCAGCAGCCCTGGAACCAGAGGGCAGAGCCCTATCCCACCAGAGGGCGGAGCCCTATCCCACCCACCACACACAGAAAAAAGCCCAGCTCCAATGCACTCTCCCTCTCTCTCTCACAAAAGGCTATTAAGAGCTCTGTCCCACTCCACTGCTTGCTGAAAGCGAAACCAGAACTGGGAGCACAGTGCCCTTATATAAGCTGAGGACTGATTGAGAAACGCAGGAGGCCTGTGGTTGGCAGTCAGAACTGGCTAACAGGGTTTGCAGGGATGAGATTCGAGTTTCCATGGCCACAGAACAACCCCCTCCTCCCTCCCTCCCTCCCCCCTGGAGTTTGCTCCCACATTGCCAATTGTAACTGATTTGCAGCTCCACGCTTGGAAGGAAGACCTGCCCATCAAGCTAAGTTGGGCTTTGATTGGGGTGTCCGGGGCGACAGAGGGAGTGCAGACAGAGTTCAGGCACTCCTCCTCTCCGTTGCTGAGGCAACTGATTGAAGGTGCCTGAGTGTCTAGCTTCCCGAACAGTGGCCAAGCACACCAAATGAGGCTTGTGCCGACCGCCTGTTTGGCTGGAATGGCGCATCACAAACAGCCCTTTAATGATTCCAAGTAAATGGGTGCATATGTCGTTGTTGCCTTTTTAATTGTCTTTCTACTAACGTACAGAAGCTGTCAGTCAATTAGAAATAGACTTTATGTTGGAGGAGAGAAGCAACTTGATAGTAAAGTTGCTGAACTGATTGAAGACAAATGGAAAGTACTAGAAAAGCTCAGCATGTGCAAAAAACAGTATAAAGAGTTAGGAAACTTCTTGAAGGATGCTAGCCTTTTAAATGAGTCACCCAGTGCATCAAACATGAAGAAAGCATGTAAAGAACTGAGCTCAAACCCTGTTCGCAAGAAAGAAATAGACTGTTTAGGAAAGAACAGAATATTGATAGAGAAACAACCAGAAGAAGCAAACAACGACCTAGTAGAGAAGGCCAAAGCCGAGATGACCTCAGCCCAGCAGTGGAACATCCCAGAGAGCGAGATGACCTCAGCCCAGCAGTGGAGCATCCCAGAGAGGAAGATGACACCCCAGCAGAGGAGGAACGCAAGTTAAAGAAACCCAAGACTTTAAACCAAAAGCCACAGAAGAGTGAGAAGTGGACTTAACTGGAACTGCAGAGACAATAAAACATTCCCTAAGCCGGAGAAAGCTGCGCACAACTCTTCTGAAAAAGAGAGGTGTTCCGCTTAAAGGAGAAGGGGGGGATTTGTAATGATTCCAAGTAAATGGGTGCATGTGTCTTTAAATGTTTGGTGAGATAGGTGAAGAGGGGAGGGGGTGAAAGAGAGAGATGAGTGAGTGATATGATTGGTTGATGACAGAGAGTGGGTGGAGTGAAGGCAGTTTTCAGTTATTGAGGGAGAGAAAAAGATTCAGTTAGGGCAAGAGAGGTGAGCTGTGTGCAGCCTGAGTGTGTTCATGTATTTGTGAGGGAAAGGCAACCTGAGTGGAAGCCTGAACTGAGTGTGTCTGTGAGACTATATATTCATTCTATTTGAAGCAGGCAAACTGTGTGTGCACCTGAGAGAGAAAGAATTGAGAGAGAGAAGAAAGCAGGCTAGCTGTGTGCTGCCTGAATATGTTGGAGTGTTTATGAGAGAAATATAACCTGTGGGGAACCTGAACTGAGCATGTTTGTGAAAGGACACTCAGTCAGGGAAAGAGAGGCCAGCTGTGTGAATGAGAGTAAATGAAGTAACTTTAAGAACTAAGAACTACTTTTATGAAACCAATACGCTTCTTGAAAAATAAACATTTATTTTGTTTTATTATATCCCAGTGTAGCTGTCATTGCTATATCCAATTCATATCCTCAGGGCCACATAGAACCACGAAGGAGTCTGATGCTTAAACACGTTACCAAAGGGGAAATTTGAATAAAATATTTTGGAATAATACATTCCTGGTGGCAGCAAACTACCCAGAGTGTGTAAGGGGAAGATTAAAAGAAAAATCTACCCCAAAGAAAGTGAAGATCATAACAAGCCCGTTCACAAGCAGCCCAGTGGCCTGTTCATGGGTTTTTTCCATTTGTAATGCTGTTCGTGCCCATGTCTAGTTATGAGATGAGTACTTCACAGTATACATTCCCTGAGCCTAAGTGGCTGCAGGGGCTTTTTGTACCCTTTCTTCCCAAGGTGTGTATGTGTAATGGCCCCCAAATAATGGAACAGACTGCCTGTTGGGAGGGCTCCCACTCTCCTGGCTTTCTACAAATGATGCAAAACTAAATTATGCAGGAGGGCGTTTTTACATAGACAGGAGGGCTGTGCTGTAAGGAAATGGTTTCAAAGAGATACATTGGTAAAGGGATAGTGGATGTTGACCACTGCTACTCAAAGTGATGATCCACAGCAGCAGAGATCTCATGGACTTTGAGTAGCAGTGGTCAACATCCACTATCCCTTTACCAATGTATCTCTTTGAAACCATTTCCTTACAGCGCAGCCCTCCTGTCTGTGGAAAAATGCCCTCCTGCATAATTTAGTTTTGCATCATTTGCAGAAAGCTGGGACAGTGGGAGCCCTCCCAACAGGCAGTCCATTCCATTATTTGGAGGCCATTACAGAGAAACAACAGCTCCCAGACTTATCTGGGTGCCCAGGTTGCAGGCGATGCAGGGGAGACGGGCGAGGAGGCGGCATGTTGTGGAGGGGCAGGGAAGGACCAGAGGCAGGGGAGCACACCCAGGCATATCCAATGCAGGCCCCTGGTCTGGGGAAGCTGGCCCCCGCCCCACAGCACTTGGCCCATGGCGGCATCCTGCCCAGCCCTCCCTTTCGTCACAACTTTTGAGTTAGTAGGCTGCAGATTGGCATTGGGCGCTGATCTGTGCGGGAGGAAACTGGGCCCTCGGGCTCAGTTTCCCTATTATGGAGATCCCCGTAAGGGGTCTGGGGAGTGAGGAATGGCCGGTGTATGCCCAGTTGAGAGCTGTCAGTCCACTTCACTCCCAGGTGGCAGGGAATGTTTCACACAGGGGTGTATACCCACATGGCATCCCACTGACTGTCATCTCATGGTCCCCCCCTCAGCAGGGATCTGAGGGGCCATGTGGGTCATCGGCTTGGCAGGCAGGTCAGCCGCTGCTCGGATCAGTGCCCTATGCACACCTTTGCTCCCTGAGCTGTAATCTCAATAAAGTTGGGGTCTTCTTTCCTCCAGCACTGTGTCCGTGTGTTTTTGTCACCGTGCCCCCTCCCCGCTCTCCTCCCCCAATTAGCACTTGCCTGCAATGTTCATGCATGGGCTCTAGAAACTATGGCCTGGTTAGCCTTTCCCAGTCCTTCACCTGCCTCTCTCCACCAAAGTGTTTTGGCATTATAAACACAGTGTTTATAATCCTATTACTGAGACTAATTAATCCAGTTAACAAATGCTGCTCTGGACTAGAGCTTCAATGTAGGATGCAATCTTCACCAAATATGGTGAAGATTCTTGTTATTCCCTACTCTCTCTTGCAAGCAGGCCATTTGGAGGGGAGTCATCATTATGTACACCATTTGTCCTAAGTGTGAACATCCAGTTATTTAAAATATTCAACATGCTCAATCAAGAATGGTTCCTGGGGTGCCTTTGAAACAAGTCCCAGTGAAGTCAGTAAATATGATATCCCTTCTTGTGCTGACAGTTGCTGGTGTGTGCTAAACAGAGTATATATTCTTTTTCTTCTACCTGTTTACTCAATAAAATACCTCATAGGGGTTGGTGGATAAAAACTTTCTGACCATTCTAAATGTTATATTAATTCCAGTTTGTAACACATATAACATAGTTATAACATAGAAATTATTCATCCTACATGATAGGAAGTACTTTTAAAGTAATGTATGCAATATTCTTTGGAGAATCATGTCTGTTGGATCCTACAAAAGCCAGTAGTCCATGGATGCACTATGAGCTGCAGCAAAGAGGCATATTTGGGATTAGTGAGAATGACAGTTCTAGTTTTATGGAGGAGGGGGAGGAATATTTGTGGTACCGAGTTCAAAAGTTAAAATTAGACAAATTAACGTCTAGCCCTCTGTCTCACAAAATCCTAGGGATTTCCCAGTAGCAAATTTTGACAAAAGTGTCAACAAATCAGTTATTACGGGATTGCCCCTAAAATGTGAGGGCTCAGGGCAGCTGCTAGGATATGCTTTCCAGTTAGTCATTAAATGTTTAAAACAGACACACACATCTCATTTAATTTTCTATAATGGTAGCCAGAAGGTGCTGGCAGCTGAGATATAGATTGGGTCTGCAGGTGTTACATGGGTTGAAGCAAGCAGATGACCTGGAAAAAAGAGCCGGGCTGGGGAGGGGGGCGAGTTGAACAGCATGCCTGCATCTGAACAGCTGAAATGCTACAACTCTCAGGGGCAGAATCTGAATATTGTCTGAAGCGGGACAGACTCTGCGTGTTTGTGTGTGTGCTGCGGTGGGATTGGTTTCCTCACAGGGTCAAGAAGACACTCGCTTAGCCCCATCGTTGCGGCCGCACCAGCTGCGTTCCAGTCGGGCACACGTGCCCGGGTGGCAAAAGCGCGCCCGCCCCCGAAGGAAGGCGCGAATGTTAAGGCGCGAATGTTGTGCGAGGCGCGAGCGGGACTGGCCGCCCGGTCCCAGCGAAATGGTCCAGAAATTGAGAACGCTCGTTCTCAGCCAGCCGGCTGTCTAGAGAGCATGCGCTGTGCTGGCTGCCGAGGATGGCGAGCGTTCTGAGCGGGGTGGGTGGGTGGGAAGAGGGATGCAGAGAGCAGGGGGAGGAGGAGGGATGCGAGGGGAGGGGAGGAGGCTGGGCAGGTTGGCCGCCTATTTGAGGGAAAGTAGCAGTTTGTATTCGCTCAGTGTTTGTCGCGGCAGAGCTCAGCCTGCCGCGTGAGGGCCGGAACGAGCCGCGGCACCAGCAACCTGCCTGCCAGTGCGGGGAGCCCAAGCCCAGCCGCCCAGCCTCCCCCTTTGCCCCAGCCTCCCCAGAACTGCCCCGCTCGTGGCATTTGAGTGCGGGGAGAGAGGCTGCCGTAGCCGCTTGTTCGGCTGGCTGGCTGGCTTCTCTGGAGTAGCCGGAGGATACCCAGCGGCGCCGGCCAGCCTGTCTCCCCCCGCCCCGACCCAGGAAGCCCCATCCAGGATCACAGCCGAGCAGGGGGTGCCTCGAAAGCTCAGCGCCACCACCGGGAGAGGGAGAGCCAGCTGGTGCCGCCGCTGAATTTTTAATGGAAAAATGGCGATCTCGGCTCAGACCTGCGGCGCATCTCGCCTAGTCCCGGCTCTGTGCGGCCAAATAATCCTGTGCCTGGTCCTCTCGACTCCCGCCGCCGAGGGCTTCAGCTTCCCCCAGCAGTACACGTAAGTAAGAGCCCCGACCCCCTCCCCTGTTCCAGGGCAGCCACCCAGCAGCAGCAGCAGCAGCAGCGGGGAAGCGCAGCCTCAGGCTGCCTGGCGGGCGCTTTCCTGGCAACTTGATTCGGGTTGCTTCTGGTGGCGACGAGCGCTTTTTCGCCTCTTCTGCTCCAGAAACCTCCTGCAATACTTCTTTAAACGCCTATTTACATGGCTCAGGGCTTCTCTGTAGCCAGCTTTCCCCCCAGTAGAGGGTGAGGGAAATCAGCTGGCTCAGAGGTTCTGCCTTCCTCCAGCTACTCCTCAGTGTTCAGGCACAGTCAAGTCTGTTCATAGTAACACACGACGACACAGTTTAACAAGCCAAAGGTGCAGTCGTGGATCATAATCCTACTCAACTCATGCTGCTTGCCAAAGTGGTGGGATGAAGTTGTAAATGTTTTAATGCCAAGCCTGCCTTCGGAGATACTTTAGTGTTTTCTCTAAACATTTTAAAACACGAAAGGATGCGCCTAAGAAATGTTTCCCTCAGTAGTACAGCAAGGCTACTGTTCTAAAAAAAGTCCTATAAGACAATATATTAATGATGAGAGTAGTTCACTGGAGAATTCTTTCTTACTATATACAAGTTTTGAAATATGAAGAGCATACTTGATTGTGCTCTCTTATTTATTTCTAGATTTGTGTGGGTGATTTCAGCATAAGTGTTGGCAGGAGTAACTACTCCAGCAAGTTCCTATTTTTAAACTCTTGTTTCATGTGGCTTTATCACTATCTTCATTTTCCTTCCTTTCCCTCTTTTCTTAAAAATATTTGGTATGAATGTAGAAGTAAGATAAAGATTCCCTAAAGTTCATAAATGTATCTGTTCCAGGTTAAAACAAATACTGAAACTTTCTATTTCAGCTAAGAAAGAAGTAGATATCACCTTTACAGCTTACAGATGCACCTGCACAATCTCTGCAATGTAGAAATACCTAGTGAAATTATAGGATAAACTAACAATGCATCAGAAGTTGTAAAGCTACAAGCTATCTAAGGATGCTTTATTATTATCATTGTTATGTGATGCTTCGACTGACACACGTCGATTCCAGTCTGCTGAAACAGAAGCTTAGAAAGCATCTTTCGAGATGGGGAGGTGAAAGGCAATATGCCAAATGTCTTTCAGCAGCAAACTGTTAGGAAGATTCTCGTTAATGCTACACTGATTCAGAACCTCTTCCCTTAAATCTTTCTGATGTATGTTAACTGCGTGAGATGCACAAATCTGCATCTGTTATTTCACATGAAGGTTGGCAATGTGTCCACATGACATCTGCTTCTTTAAATAGGGAAATGTCTCAATTACTTGAATCAATATTAGTAACATTGACCTTTGCTTCTGCTTGGTATTTTGTTGGAATATATTGGATTCAATCTCCAAAGAGGACTTAATTTATTGCCAGTCACACCATCAATGTTTTTGATGGTGTGATTGGCACAAGATTTTAAATGTATTTGACCGGCTGAAGGACATACCTGTCACTGAATTAACGCTCATAAACTCATGTCAAGATGTAATGTGGGCTATTTTCCAAACGGATCCTTTTTTGTCCTTTGGAAACATTGTGGTCATATGTGATGGTATACAGAGCTTGCTGGAGGCCACCCACCCCCACCTTAAAAAGTTTCCTGTGTTGTTGTTTTTTTAACCTACTACAACGCATAGATTCTTCCAGATCTGTGGTGCAACATTGCACCCCTCCTTCTGAGCCTTCACGTACCACTGGCCTCTGAGCTGTCAGCCGGAGCTGCTGAGCTCTCTTGCTGGCAAACAGTCAAAGAGATTTCACTGGAATATAAAGTTCATAAGGTTTCTATGTGGGGTGAGGTACATAGAATGCTTATTCTTGTTCAACACTTAATGTTTAGAGTTTGATCTTACAGTCTTCTTGTGTGCATGAGTAATCTTTACTCAAGCAAGCAGTCCCATAGAAGACCAGTCTCTCTGTATGAATAACAGAAATTACCCTGGTTCTTGTTTCAGTATTCCCCAGGTACTGAATTTGTAACAGCACTTTTAACTTAAAGGGAAATATTCTATTGTAGTTGTAAATATCTGTATTGAAACAATAATACAGAGAACATGTAGGTTGGTGTACAAATTATAAACAACATCATTCTCACAGGTAAAAAAAAATAGAAATGTTAGAAGACCTGTTGTACAAATCTCATTTTAAATCCTGCCAAGTAAAAATGTTGAAAAACATGTTGTAAAATGTGTGTTCTTTTTGCCTCTTGTTTAGTAAGGGCACTAATATTACCACCATGTGCTTGATCCTGTATTCTGAAGCTCTCCAAAAACTTGTTGAAGTGAATGATTATCAAAACGTACTACAATTCAATAGAGGAATAGTCCAGTAAGAATGATCAGTATGTTTTATGTGAGATAGTGGTGGTTAAGATGTAATCATAATGTGCCATGTAACTTGTGTGCATGTGAATATATCTCAGCTGATATTGCATCTGAAAACAAGAAGAGAATACAGATTTTGATTTGTGCCTTTGTTGCTTTGACTTTCACTAATGCATATTTTCTGAAAGAAAGAAGAGGCAAAACTGGTTATTGGAAATTGATGTATTATTATTGGCTAATGCCCTTTAACATGTGAGTTGTAATGCAACATACTGCTCTCCAGGGATCACATCAATGCAAAATTTAATACTGAAAAGTAGAAATACTGTAGAAGAAGGAAAACACAATCTCATCTGAATTCCTTTCCATTACAAACCTCACTGAAATGACCCTTAATTTAGAAAGCAAATTCAGACTATTGAAGTAGGTCAAATTTCGAAGAATTTCTTTGTCAGAATTACATTTCTATAGCAAAATAAGATTCTCAGAATGCTTCTATTTTTTTCATCACATGAGACAATACTTTTTACTATGTGCATGTATTGGTTTATTTATACAACACCATGAGTGTAGATGGTGCCTTACAATTTCTTAGATGGTCTCAAGAAGGTTACTGTTTAAATTAGGCATTGGGTAAAACAAAAGAAAGAGGCGACAAGGATAACACATTGGGGGAATGTGAGGGAAATACAGTTACTTGTGCTTAAAACATTACTGTTGGCAATGAGGTTTAGGGAATAAATCATAGACTTTTTTTAAAAAAAGAATATTTGAGGGAGATTGCATCATCTGAAAGCAGTGTTGAGTTTGATTAGAAACACTCTTACTTTTTGACATTGTTCTTATGGAATTGTTTCCTTCTCCCCATTTGTAGGTGTGATCTATGAATATATTCCTTAAGTATAAGGCTTCGTCTTTGTGACTAGTTGTAGAGCTGCTTCCATTACAGCAGGCCCTCTTGCCTGAAGCATGCAGAATGATTAAAGTATTTGCACTTGGGTTCCTAAAACTCAGATACGATTTAAATTGTTCACAGTGGTTTTGCATATCAGTTCCCACATTTTGTGCCCTGGTAAACCTCTGGTGTTTTATATTATCTCTCTTTTCCTGGGTACCATGGTTTTAATCATCTTAAGCTGAGCTAAGGAAGGATTGACTCAGTCTGTTGTCTAATGCAGAATTTTTCATTGAGATTTAAAAAACCAAAATCCCAGATTGGAACAGGCCCATTCTGTCAGGCATGTTGGGTGGTATCTATTTGATTGACAAGTTGCTTTTTTTTGAATGGGTATGCCTGTGTACAAAAATGGAATTAAGGGCTTTGCTCTTCAGTACTGATTTCCCCCCCTTTTAAATACTTCTAAGCATTGGCTGATGCTGAATAAAAACATGATCCTGTAGAGGTATGTCAGTAGTCTGTAGATTTGTTGTAATGAAAAAAGATCCAGTATAACTGTTGGTAATTTAGGATATTTTCATCCTGTCCTCAGAATTCTATGAACCGTTAATGGGAGTGGAACTAGTGTTAAATAAATCAAATATATAGTCCAAAGGTGTACTTGTATTCATCTGTAGCTGTGAAAACAGTGAAGAAGTCTGTGGAACTAAACAAATCTGTTGTGGTGTGATTTTTTTTTTCATGGGTAAAGTCTGCTTCATCGGATGCAACAAGTATAGGTTGTTATCAGTATCATAACCTTAAAAAAACAAGCTTATACCCGTAGAACAGGAAAGTTGTTCACTTTTTAAGTTAAAATAAATCGTTTTCCAAAGGCAAGGGAGCTGTTTCTCTCTTTCTAAAGTGCCATTAAATCACAACCAATTTATGGTGACCCCTCATGGGGTTTGACGGCAAGAGATGAGCAGAGGCAATCTGCTATTGCCTTCCTCAGCTTAGCAACCCTGGTTTTCCTTGGTAGTCTCTCTAGTCTCATCCAAGTACTAACCACAGCCAATGCTGCTTAGCATCCCAAAACTGACAGGTTCAGGCTTAGCCATTTTCATACATCTTTAAAATAGTGCGATACTCACAGAAGGCTGCCAGCTTCCTTGTGCGGTTTTTGATGCCATCTGTTTACAAATGCCACAAAAGTGCCATCATTACTGCCTGCCTCCATTTTGTAAATGGATGGCATCAAAAGTTACATGAGGAATCGCGCTATTTTAAAGATGTGTGGAAATGGTTGTAGTCTATGAGAAAGGTTCAGCGTATGAGAAAAATGGTTTCTACTGTTATTTGTAAATGTGAGCTCTGGTTAGCTAATCCTGTTGTCTGGAAGCGTGGTTTGTTTGTTATGTTTGTTCAGTTCCTAGTTCAATCAGTTATCATTATCAAAAGCCAGTTTTGTGTAGTGGTTAAGAGCGAAGGGACTCTAATCTGGAGAGCTGGGTTTGATTCCTCACTCCTCCACTTGAAGCCAGCTGAGTGACCTTGGCTCAGTCACAGCTCTTTAGAGCTCTCTCAGCCTCGCCCACCTCACAGGGTGATTGTTGTGGCGATAATAATAACATACTTTGTAGATCGCTCTGAGTGGATGCTAAGTTGTCCTGAAGGGCAGTATATAAATCGAATGTTGTTGCTGGGCAGTGGTTTCAGGCACCCAAATTCAAAATGGCAAGGAGTCTGTTATCAGATACGCCATGGACTGACACATTTAAACAAATGGGGAATATTGAAGTGACCATAAAAACCAAGTCTAGAGTTGTCCTCAAATGTTAGTTCTTGTTTATCAGCCTTTGTGTTTTCATTCTTCTCAATTCATTATTTGTTGTGTCTTCATGTCAACATGGAACCCTTCTTCATACCTTATGCTATGTCTGTGCAGAGTATGGGGAACTGCACAGCTAGCTCCCTTTTTACAGATGGCCTGAAGAGTTGAGATAGTTTGATAGCTGAATATTCATAGCTGAATATCTGATGCAGAACATGTGGTTGTCCTATGTCCTGAGCAGCATTTGGGAAGACTTTGCAATTAATAAAGGCATGTCCTTCCAGCAGCTCTTTGAGACTGACCAATGTTATCTGTGAGAATCTTGGCTTTGTCTGAAGGAACATTTTATGGAAAAGGTTGTAAACTCTTATCAACCGAAGATGGTCCACTAAAAACTATCATTATATCTACTTGTTTAAAAGCTTGGCAGTTATGGGTCCCAAACACAGAAAGGGTAAATTGTAAACAATTCATTGCAGTATTTCAGCTTTTCATTAAGTCTTCTTTCACTTGTATTCAATTTTATTTTAAATATGGCTACCTCATTCAGAAAATGAAATCAATACAAAAGTAACATTGATGAGCATACCAGTGTATATATTGTTTCTAATGAAATGCTACTGGCAAAATCTTTAGTATTTCTAATGACAGTCTAGTTTTTCTTAATTTTTAATTTCTTATGCAGTTCTTCTCATAATATAATACTAATCCCTATTCTGACAGAAGAGACCAAAAAGGCAATTTCTTTCATCTATCAAAATAGCTCACACAAGGGCAAAATGACCATATAAGAGTTTCTTTTCCATCTCCTATGAGCTAGACATGCATCTGTTATACCAGTGTCTCTCAAATACTTTAAAGTAAAACCCACTTCTAAATTTATTTAGTTTTCAGGACCTTATAATCCTAACAAAACAGAGGTGCTACTTGTGGGTAGAAGGTACAGATGCCAGATTTTGTGCTTTGGTGGGATACTTTCTGGGCATTCCCCCCTATTGTCATGCCTCAAGGCACCACATTCAGCCACATGAAGTGGAAATCTATCAACCTCACAAAGAAACGTGGAGAGGTACACACTGATATTATCTTTCTCCTGAAGAAGGGAGCTCTGACTATAGAAAGTTTACACTCTGAAAATCTTGTTGGTCTCTAAAGTGCCACTGGACTAAAATCCTGCTGTTCTTCTGAACATCAACATGGCTACTCACCTAACAATGCTATAGCAAACACCATTTTTAACTATGGTTGTTGTGGGTTTTCCGGGCTGTATTGCCATGGTCTTGGCATTGTAGTTCCTGACGTTTCGCCAGCAGCTGTGGCTGGCATCTTCAGAGGTGTAGCACCAAAAGACAGAGATCTCTCAGTGTCACAGTGTGGAAAAGATGTTGGCAGGTCATTTATATCCACTCAGGAGGGGTGGGGTTGAGCTGAGTCATCCAGTAAGAGTTTCCCAGGGTGTGGAATGCTAATGGCGGGAGGCTTCACTGTATCCTGAGGAGGTTCTTTTGCATATGGATTGGTGCTTGATGTGCTAATCTTCTCTGCAGGGCTATTGTCGGGTGTAGAGTGTTTTGTTAGCCTGGTGTTTTTCAGAACTGGAAACCATGCTCTGTTCATTCTTAAGGTTTCTTCTTTCCTGTTGAAGTTTTGCTTATGCTTGTGAATTTCAATGGCTTCCCTGTGCAGTCTGACAAAGTAGTTGGAAGTGTTGTCCAGTATTTTGGTGTCCTGGAATAAGATACTGTGCCCTGTTTGAGTTAGTAGCCACTGCTGATTTTTCAGGTTGTCCAAGTCTGCAGTGTCTTTCATGTTCTTTTATTCTTGTCTGGATGCTACGCTTAGTGGTCCCGATGTACACTTGTCCACAGCTGCAGGGTATACGGTATACTCCTGCAGAGGTGAGGGGGTCTCTACTGTCTTTTGCTGATCGTAGCATCTGTTGTATTTTTCGGGTGGGTCTGAATACTGCTTGAAGGTTATGCTTTTTCATAAGCTTTCCCATCTGATCAGTAATTCCTTTGATGTATGGCAAAAACACTTTTCCTGTAGGAGACTGTTTTTCCTTGGTTGTTTGATTCATCCTGGGTTTGATTGCTCTTCGGATTTCATTTCTGGAGTAGCCATTTGCCTGAAGTGCATGGTTTAGATGATTAATTTCCTCATTGAGAAAGTGCGGCTCACATATCCGTCTTGCATGATCCACTAATGTTTTCATTATGCCTCTTTTCTGTCGGGGGTGGTGATTGGAGTTTTTGTGTAAGTACCGATCAGTGTGAGTTGGTTTCCGGTAGACCTTGTGACCTAACTGAAAGTTTGCTTTGCGGATGACCAAGGTATCCAGGAATGGGAGTTTTCCCTCGATTTCTTTCTCCATTGTGAATTGTATGTTCCGGTGGATGTTGTTGAGTTGATTCAAAAACCCCATCAATTCTTCCTCCCCATGGCTCCAAATGATAAATGTATCATCCACAAACCAAAACCATACACTAGGTTTGTGGGGTGCTGATTCTAGAGCTGTTTTTTCAAAATGTTCCATGTAGAAGTTTGCTATAACTGGGCTGAGAGGGCTCCCCATGGCCACCCCATCCATCTGTTCATAGAATTCGTTATCCCATTGGAAGTAACTGGTTGTCAGACAATGATGGAATAAGGCTGTTACATCCTCTGGGAAATTCTGATTAATAAGTGCAATAGTGTCATTTACTGGAACCTTGGAACCTTCACAATGGAGAAAGAAAACTCCAATCACCACCCCCGACAGAAAAGAGGCATAATGAAAACATTAGTGGATCGTGCAAGATGGATATGTGAGCTGCACTTTCTCAGTGAGGAAATTAATCATCTAAACCACGCACTTCAGGCAAATGGCTACTCCAGAAATGAAATCCGAAGAGCAATCAAACCCAGGATGAATCAAACAACCAAGGAAAAACAGTCTCCTACAGGAAAAGTGTTTTTGCCATACATCAAAGGAATTACTGATCAGATGGGAAAGCTTATGAAAAAGCATAACCTTCAAGCAGTATTCAGACCCACCCGAAAAATACAACAGATGCTGAGATCAGCAAAAGACAGTAGAGACCCCCTCACCTCTGCAGGAGTATACCATATACCCTGCAGCTGTGGACAAGTGTACATCGGGACCACTAAGCGTAGCATCCAGACAAGAATAAAAGAACATGAAAGACACTGCAGACTTGGACAACCTGAAAAATCAGCAGTGGCTGAACATAGCCTAACTCAAACAGGGCACAGTATCTTATTCCAGGACACCAAAATACTGGACAACACTTCCAACTACTTTGTCAGACTGCACAGGGAAGCCATTGAAATTCACAAGCATAAGCAAAACTTCAACAGGAAAGAAGAAACCTTAAGAATGAACAGAGCATGGTTTCCAGTTCTGAAAAACACCAGGCTAACAAAACACTCTACACCCGACAATAGCCCTGCAGAGAAGATTAGCACATCAAGCACCAATCCATATGCAAAAGAACCTCCTCAGGATACAGTGAAGCCTCCTACCATTAGCATTCCACACCCTGGGAAACTCTTACAGGATGACTCAGCTCAACCCCACCCCTCCTGAGTGGATATAAATGACCTGCCAACATCTTTTCCACACTGTGACACTGAGAGATCTCTGTCTTTTGGTGCTACACCTCTGAAAATGCCAGCCACAGCTGCTGGCGAAACGTCAGGAACTACAATGCCAAGAGCACAGCAATACAGCCTGGAAAACCCACAACAACCATCGTTCTCTGGCCGTGAAAGCCTTCGACAATACACCATTTTTAACCCTCACAAAAGCCTTTTGATGGAGTGGCAAGAAAATGGCAGCCATGAGAAACAGAAAAATAGTGCTGGCAGGACAAAAATAAGTTCACCTTTCTGTCGTAATAGCACAATAACATATTAAGGCCACACTGTTTCCAAAAAGATCAAAGCAAAACAGATTTAGAAGCGAGTTTTCTGGAGTATGGCGAAAGAATGAGTACAGCTAATGTTATATGAATACCCCCCCCCCAAATTTCTGCCATTTGGAAGCCAAAGCAGAGCCAAACCTCCATACGGAAGCAGCCTAAGTTAAGAAGTGGATTTTAAAAAGTACAGTAAGTTTAGAAGTGGGTCCTACTTCAAAAAGTCTGAAAATCACTGAGTTCTAAACTAAGAATTTCCTAGCTCAGTGTTTATTCTCTTACCCACTACAGTGTACCTACTCTCAAAATTATTGTCTTCACTACATGGTCTACACTTTTGTTGAATAAGAACCGCAACATTTATTTGTTTAAAACACTTTAATGCTGCTTTTCCACCCAATTTTGAAAGCAAACATTAAAAACATATGTGGGGGTGTGCATAATGGGAAAAAATGAGCTGAAAATACACCCGGAAATCACGGTTTGGTTTTGTTAAAGCAGCTTCTTGAACACTGAATCAAATCCAGAAAAATAAATTGTAACGAATCCCTCCCACCAAAAAGTTTGTGTGTTTCATTTCACAACTTTCAAGAACAAGCAAGCATTGCCTCAGAGGGCAGCAGCTTGTTTTTCTGAACAGCGTTCACCAATTAGATCCCAAGGGGAGAGAGACCGTGTGTTATTAACTCAGTTGGCAGGAAGGGGTAATGAGCACAATGCGCATGACTGTATCTCTGCCCATGAGTGTATCTCTACCCCATTGCTACCCCCAAAATGACATTGTCTCCCTGTAATCAGGTCCTCTCAAAAGGGCACCCCTTTTCTGCCTGCCCATCAGCTTTGGACATGTTTGGAAGGGTGACTTCAATCATAGGCTGCAATTTGAAAGACATTCTCTGGGAGTAAGCGCTGTTGAATAACATAGGATTTACACTGGGAGGACCTGTTGGGGTGCATCTTGGTTTGTTTTGCAGCACTACCCAGGCACTAGTCTATCTCCCTTACCCCCCACAATCAGGGCACGTGGAATCACTGTGAGGAAAAGTGTCTGAGGGAAGGGAGAATGGTTTGTTCAGTCAATCAAACTTAATAAAAGCCCTGGAAGACTTCAATCATATGCTGCAATTCTAAAGATACTTCCCTAGGAGTAAGCACAAGAAAACATGGAAACAAAGGTGGTATTGGCACTGTAGAAAAGAAAAAAGTGAACAGGAAGCAAGATTCTTTTTTAATGCAGCCACTTCCCCTCTCCCTGATTTCCCTTAATCAGCTGGTTTCTTAGCTATCAACACTCACTTTCTTCAGGTTCTATTGTTGTTATTGTGTAGTGTAACTGAGGGAAATCTCAGTGGGTCAATGGTTTAGAGGGAGGACTGTGTTCTGGTGTGATTTTGGTGTCATTCAGTGCAAAACCAGCTGCCCCAAAGAGCCTGGAAGCTTGCATTGCAAAGAATGGGGCTGAAACTCATGATAATGAAAAAAACCAAATGGATTATAACCAAGCTGGGAATGTCCCAGCTTGAAAAAAACTCAGCAACAGTGCATATTTGGTTTGGAACCCCTAGATCCAAAAATGAAATGGAATTTTTTTTCAGCGCACACCCCTAATTATAAGTCATTTTTTTACAATTTCTTTCTTGTACATGCACACGCTTAAAAATATTTTTTTAAAAAAAAAGAAGTGTTAATAAGGAAATACCAAATGAAGCAAAAAGGCTTTACCTGTTGGCAGAAGATATAATAGAGGAGATGGGTGTAGACTAATCTCCCTGGGGAGAGAATTCCACAAAATTGATGACATAACTGAGTAGGCCTTGCTCAGGTTGCCACCTGTCTTGCCTCAGATGAGGATGTAATATCCATTGTGCTTTTTGTTTGCTTTCAGATCTAGGAAATAATCAAGAGACACCCAATGGTAATATATTACACATCATACATTCACTTACCTGGTGTGTGGGGTGACTATATTTAATCGTTAGCACTAAATGGCAGCACAATGTGCTGGAAAACACTTTACAGAACATTTAATGTAAGTAACAGGGGCTTTAGTAATCTGAACCTTCTCATTCTCACTATCTTCTGCAAAAAGTTTAATAAGCGCTAGGGGAACGGTAAAGGATAAACTAAAGTCTGAACTGATGGCACTGGCATAAAAGTAAGATGCAAAGCAGTTCTGGAGGCCTCACTTCAGAAAGAATGAGGACAAATGGAATGGGTGCAGAGCAACCAAGATGATCAGGGGCCTGGAGACCAAATCCTATGAGGAAAGACTGAGGAACCTGGGAATATTCAGTTTGGAGAAACGGAGGTTGAGTGGAGACATGGTTGTTCTCTTTAAGTATTTAAAAGGCTGTCACTTAGAGGGGGGAAGAGAGCTGTTCCTGTTGGCATTAGAGGATAGGAGTTGAAACAATGGTTTAAACTACAGGCAGAAAGGTACTGGCTGTATATTAGGAAAAAAACTTCACGTTAAGAGTAATTCAGCAGTGAAATCAGCTGTCTTGGGATGTGGTGGGTTCCCCCTCATTGGCAGTCTTCAGGGAGTGACTGGATGAATACTTGTCAGGGAAGATTTAGGCTGTTCCTGCATTGGACAGCGGTTGGACTAGATGGTCTGTAAGGCCCCTCCCAACTCTATGATTCTATGATTCAAAGCAGACTAGATGGTCTGTAAGGCCCCTTCCAATTCTATTATTCAATGCAGAGTTGTATTGAGCTCCAGAGCAAAAATATAAAATTAGAAAAAAATGTTTTGATAATTTAAAGTGCTTTAGGCAATTTGTGCACCATCAAGCAGAACAGGGCCCACTTTCCATTAATTTTATCCTTGTCATGGGCTTGACAACACACCCTATGACAACCCTCTTTCCTTGATCTCTGAATATAGTAGCTAAGGTTGCCAGCTAAGTTTGCGAGCTCCTGATTGTGAAATTCCTGGAGATTTTGAGAGTGGAGCCTGGGGAGGGTGGGGTTTGGGGAGGGGAGAGACTTCAGCAGGATACAATGCCATAGAGTCCACCCTCCAAATGAGCCATTTTCTTCAGGGGAACTGATCTCTGTGGCCTGGAGATCAATTGTAATTCCTGGAGATCTCCATTTACCACTTGGAGGTTGGCAACTCTAGTAGGAGCTCATATCAGGAGAGAATTCTTGTACTAAGTGATGTATTATATTTCAGCTGCTTTTAAACTGTTTGTATTCATTAACTAGATATGAATTCACTTGCAGGAGTATTTTTTTAAAAATCTTGGTTTCTGGAATGATTGTACTAAGTAGATCATGCTTAGGGAATCTTAGCAAAGACAACCAAGTGTGTGTCACAGAGTCTTTGTCCTGGAAGGGACTGTCTAGGCCAGTATTGGCCAAATGAGGCAAGATCTTCCACATTCATAGTAAATATGCTGAGCATACAGAAAATATAAATACAATTATTTGTGCTATGGTAAAGAAGAAATCCAGGCTGCCCCCAGTATATTCTGTCAAATAAAGAGGGTACACATTCCATCAAAAGAAGACGACAATCCTCAGAACAGTTTCCTGGAAGAAAGCCCCACTAAATAGACCTGAGTAGGATTTAGAATAGCTCTGCTAAGGATGGCACTGTTATTCTCTTGAGTATGTGGGTCTCATTTTCTAGAAGGTGAGAACGTGCACATATATTCTTGTGAGGGAGTGCATGCGTGGTGGGAAGGGATCACTGGCTACTTATTCTAAAATGGATGGCAGGGAATCCAATAGATGTGCCTACGGCTGGGAACACATTTTGTGCTTATATTTAAATAGTCTTCAACCTGTGTTGGTATACCATTTCAAGATAGCTATATGAAGGAGAATCTCTAGAGTCCACAACCAAACTGAGGAGAATTTTTTTAATGATGCAAATATGTCATCACTGCATACCATTCCCTAAATATCACTGCCATCAAGAATTTTCCTTGGTACATTTGTATTACTCCATCTAATATCTTATATTCAGTACTCTAGCATTCCCAGATAAAACAAAAACCTCCTTTGTACCAAATGAAGAAATTGGTTCAGTGTGTACATTCAAATAAATGAAATTACTCTGTCTTAATTACAGGTTTCTTTTAGTATATTCTTATATTGGGCCCAAGAACTACTATCTAATAACAGGGAGCTTTGAAAGCAGTCAGATTTCTGCCCTGTGGTCATTTTATAAACTCAGGACAATGATGTAAAAGAATTATAGTGATACCTTTCTCTTGTCT
Source organism: Eublepharis macularius (assembly GCF_028583425.1). NCBI lineage: Eukaryota > Metazoa > Chordata > Lepidosauria > Squamata > Eublepharidae > Eublepharis > Eublepharis macularius. Next base: position 98,617,377 of record NC_072793.1, on the reverse strand, counting down.
TCTTTCTTCATACATATATGTCTTGGGCATACATTCATATAGCTAGATTTCTGAAGTGCAAGAGCTACTTATTTTAAAACACTTGTGCTTACAGCAGTCTGTCTGAAGAAACCTGAGACTCATAGCTGATTTTCTGAGTCAGTTCAGTTTTATGTAACAGTGTCCTTTTTCTTCTCATGGAAAAGAACATTGCCCTGCAAGAAGGGATAACACTGTAGCAACAAAGAATCCAGTTCATGAAAAGAGTGTTGTGTAAATATTACAATAAGAAGTTGAATTATCCTCTTTCTTTGCTGTTCTGGCAGGTGTCAGATGCTCAGTGAAAACTCTGGATATGAATTTTTGCATAGTTTTCATTGCTCTAAAAGTAACTCTGCAGATGAGGACAAGCCAAAATACCATACTGTCTTTTTAGAATTAAAATATCCAGTGTATTTGCTCTCTATACTGCATTTGCCATGTTGAAGACAAGATAAAATCTTATGTTTTCATATCAGGAGGGTAAAGCTGTTTCTGTTTTTCTTTAGCAAAGTGTTTCATTTCACTGCAAAGGTAAAACCTATGCAGCTGTTCACAAAGCAAGGCAGAGGAAACCACATTTATTATTATTATTGATGATGATGATAATTAGTAATAATTCAAGGCCTCAAAGCCTGAGAGAGTTAGAGGACTATGAGCCTAATACCAGTTGGGTGAACACTACAGTTTCACTGAGCGCACCAGACTTCTTCCTCTTTCCTACTGATGCAGCAGAGCAACATTATACTGAACTTTTTGGTAAATACTTGACCCTACCAATGCTCCTTTTTTTTGTAATCCTGTTAACATTTTTGTATTATATGATGGTGATGACCAAACCAATAGTATTGCATTTCCTACCAAGGAATGAGGGTGTTCCTGAACCCCCAGAGTTTGAATGAAATCAATGTGAACTCAATAAAAGAAGAATATATCTGTCTATAGTTGGATAAGGATGTACAGGCGGTGTGATATCAAGCAATCTTCCTTTCAGTTGAGCTATCCATTCTGAAATAGCACATTAGGGGTGCATAACAGAAAAACAAAGCAGAAATACACAAACAGACATTTCTGGTTTGGCTGATTAAAGCAGCTTCTGGAATGTTGAACCAAATCAGGGAAACTAAATTGTAATGAGTTCCTCCCACCAAAAAGTTTGTGTGTGTAATTTTGTTTTGTACCTTCCAGTAACAGGCAAGCACTGGGCTTGCCTTGCAGGGCAGCCCCTTCTTGTCCTGAACAGCATTCACCAATCACATCCCAAGGGGAAACAGATCTTACATTATTAATTAACTCTGTTGGTGGGAATGTGGAATGAGACTGATGCGCGTGAGTGCATCTCTCCACCTCCCTCCCTGTAGCTACCGGAGAAATAGCATTTTCTCCCTCCCTGCCAATCAGGTCCTCACACGAGGAAACCACTCCCCTCCTATCAGTTGGAAACGTTTGGAAGGGAGACTTCAATCATAGGTTCAATTTGAAAGACACTTCCCTGGGAGTAAGCACTATTGAATAACATGAGACTTACATCTGAGTAGACTTGTTTAGGAACACTTCTATACTCTTTCAGGGCTCTCTTTTTCTGAGTTGAATGGCAACTTTGGCCTTTCAAAAACAATCCTGCCTGCCTCCACAGCAAAAGGAAAACTTACAGAGAAAATATAGGTCTGTTTTGCCAGAGGAGGGGAGGAATTCATCCAGCCATTCTGCCTGCCTGCCTGCCTGCACTTGGGTGATGGAGAAAATTGGCAGCAAGAACACTCTGTTTTGCAGCAGAATACTGAGTATCAAAAGGAAGGATTTGGATTTGACCCTCATTGCGGGAACAAAACTACAAAGCACAAGGAAATGTAGCAGCAACAGGCAACAGCAGGATGCAAAGGTAGTAAGTTATTGGCACTATAGAAAAAGAAGAAAGGGAACATGAAGCAGGATTGTTTTTAATGCTGCACTGGTTGGATCGCTCTCCTACTTGGGAGCACCCCTTTGCCACTGCTCCATTCACCAACACTCATCTTCTATGGGTCCATTGTTGTGTATGTGTTTTATTGTGCTTGAGGAAAAACTGGTGGATCAATGGTTTAAACTAGGAGGGGGACTAATTTTGATGCTATTTTTGGTTAAGTGTCAAAACAGCTGCCCCAGATTCTCATTTCCCCAACCTCTCTTGAAAAGAACAGCGTGTATTTGTGAATGTTTCGCCAAAGCACACACAAGCAACCAAAACTCATGAAAAAGCGGGGGGGGGGAGGGAAGGGGAAGAAGGATCCGCTCCAAGATGGCACTGGCCAATCTAGAACAAACTACTAATGGAATGGAATTATTCTGGAACCCTGGGAACTGAAACTGAAATGGAAATTTTCTTGGTGCACCCCTATAGCACATTGCTGCATGCAAGAGTTCTTCTCCAGTCTGTCATGTGTACATAAATAAGAAAACCTCAGTGTTTAGTAAATCATCATATGGTGATTTTACAAAGTGTAATTTGAACGTAAAGTGACCCTTGCTCATCTTGTACCTAAGATCAATATAATTTTGTCTCTTGTAATCTTTATAGTCGGAAGATCCCTTGTGCTCTTCTATGAGGCACTCTTTAATCCTGTACTTGCTGCTTAGAATCTGCATTGGAAACATTATTTGAGCAATGACAGCCATTAGCCATTTTCATCTAGAAATGCTATGTGACTATCTCAAATTTCATAATGTTCCCAGGAGAGTCTCAGTACAGAGCTGGAAAGAGTGAGTTTTGAGTTAATTCTTTTCATAAGTGAAAACACAATCAGTTTCTATGTAGTGAGGTTGATTTGTGTGTGTGTACATGGAGAGAGGGTGGTCTTCATCTTGCAAAGATGACATCTCAAGAGATGTTAAATCTTCTGTGTATTTTCTGCAATTTTAATACATCTGTGCAGAATGGGGGAGTCACCATCCTGAGAATCTTGGCAAGGTTCTAATCCATTTGATACAGAGTTTAACTCTTGTGGGCAGTGCCAGGGAAAATCACAACAGCCAGGTTGGGAGGTAGGGAACCAAATCTTTTTTACTCCTTGCTCTGCAATATCTTACATGCCAATGGTCTTTAACTTACATGCCAATGGTCATAGAGCCCCACCTGATGAGATGCAAGCTATTACATAGCTACCGTTTTTGTTGCTGTTTGGAAGGACATAGTGCGAGTGAGCATATAAACAAGCCGAGTCTGTGATTCTTGCATCATTGTATACACACTGAGAAGAGTTGAAGAATTGCAAGGTGAGCTCACTTAGTGGCAGTGAGGATTCCTTTTTAGCACTGGCTGGTTCAAAGATCTCCCCTGCCTGCTCCAATGTTCAGTACACATAGCACTGAGTACCATGCCAATGAAAGCTCACTCTTGCCTTTTTCTCTTTTTGTCCTCCATGCCCCCACCAGCCCCATCCCTGCCAGTCAGGCCTCCAGTTCAAGGTTTTGGTGCTGACCTATAAAGCCCTATGCGGACTGGGTCCAGCATATCTGCGGGACCGCCTCTCCCTATATATACACCCCAGTGGACACTTTGTTCTACACACAAAAAACTTTTTGTTGTCCCTGATCCGAGGGAGGCTCGCCTGGCCTCGACCAGAGCCAGGGCCTTTTCAGTCCTGGCACTGGCCTGGTGGAACACTCTGTCTGATGAAACCAGGGCCCGGCAGGATTTATTATATTTCCCTATATATATCTATAGATATGAATATATGGGCCATGTCTGAAATGAAGTAACTCTTCCATTGCCATCTGAGGAGAAGTTTTTATTGTATGTAGTGGTTTAAATTTTATTGTAATGTTTTATCTGCTTTTATGTGTTTTTATGTAAATTAAAATGTTGTGCTCCACCCTGAGCCTGCTTGGTGGGAGGGACGGACTAAAAATCTAATAAATAAATAATACTTTATGCTGCAGAATCAACCTCCCTAAGAAAATTTATCGTTCACAGATTTGGGTAGGGATGGGGACTGTGTACTGCAAACATGAACAAGGAGCATTGGAGAGCTGGTGGAGGGGGGCTATGATAGGTGAAGAGAAGGCAAAGAGATCTTCAGATGTTGTTGTCTCTATACCTGTTTGTGTGCCTGCTTGCTCCTGCACACTGCAGCTCACATTTACTGACCTCGGCTCTCTTGGTCTGCTGCTCATGGTTCTGGCCTTAACGCTGGAGATGTCATAACTGTTGTTCCTCCTCTTCCTTTCATGTTCTGGATATCATGTGTCTGTTATGTCATGAATCTTTTATCACATGTTTGCAGCTCAGTGGGCCCATGTGGCCATTTAGTAGTTAAAGTTGGATCTCATATCTGGAAAGATTGAAGAAAACCACAATACCACCATTGTACCTCATCTCCTTTGACGTCACAGTGTACAGAGACAATATTTTGCATGGAGGATTCCTTGTTAAGTTGATATACATAGTGAGAGGGAAAACCTCTTCCTTCCTCACACTGTTTGAAGTAGAACCACATAGAATAGAGATCCCAAACGTGATGCCCATGGGAACCATTGTGCCCACTTGCACTTTTCCTGGTGCCTACCAAGTGTTTTTAGAAAGTGGGTGTGGCCAGGTGGAGCTTTTGCCAAGTATGGCTTCTGATTGACTATTTTTTAAAAGCACTACTTTTGCATAAGCTGCTTCCACAGCACAAGTATCTGCCCTGTGTGACTGAAGGTAAGCTGTAGCAGCCATTTTGTGGCTAGCTCTGCCTCCTACAGCAGCCGTTTTGTGGCAACTATTTTGTTGCTGCGTCCACCACTCCATGTACGAGTTCCAAATGTGCCTAGAGGCTCAAAAAGGTTGTGGATCCCTGAGATAGAATATTCTGCTAACTTGTACAATATATAAACCAGGTTTTTTGCACTGGAATCAGCTTTTTTAAAAAAGAGCCAGTTAGTAAATATGCTCTCTGAAGGGTTTGGGGAATTAACCATATGGCCTTCTCATTGGGAAGTGGTTCTGCCTCATCATATGGGAATCACAGATGAACAGAGGATGTACCTGCAGCCAAGATGAGCATGTGAATAGTTTAATCTACTGATTCCAGTCCTCAGATGTCTTCTTCCATTCTCCAGCAGAACCATCCTAAGCAGTAGCTTTGATGGGTTTTATGAGGTAGGTAATATAAAGCAATGCTTTGAGAAAAATGGAAAAACTTTTCCTGTTTTCAGAGGAAGACAAAACTTTTACAGAATGTAATATTACTGATTTTACAAATGTTCTTCATGACTTCAATTAGGAATAAGTATCATATGCATGTCAATATTTTTATTGATTAATTATTTTGCTTTAAACTAATTGAATTGACTGAATATATTTTATATTTTGACTATATTATAAATTTTGTGAAATATTACAAATTTTGTGAACATTGCGAACCCCATAGTAGAACAGCTGGATGCACACTGGTCACTGCAGTTGTTGGCCTTGATGTTGGCCTCTCCTATGGTCATCAGTACGATTAAGTTAGAGGTCCTCTTGGCCTATGCATCTGTTGAGGTCTGCCCGAAAGAGCCAAGAGATACACAGGGACAGTATTACATAATAGTCCTGAGCTGCAACCCACAGCATGTTGGCTCAAGCAGAAATGAAAAACTTGTAGAAATTTTGAAGCCCTTGAAACAAAAACATTTTTTCCCATTTTGGGAGAAAATTGAAATATATGCAATATTTTCTTTCTTATCAAGCCAAAACTTATTTTACTGCTTTACCAATGTAAAATTCAGTTAGCATGTAAAATTCTACTATTTGGCAATTGGCATGTTTGTGAAATTTAAAAAAAATGCCTTCGCACATGTATCTTAGTTTTTTTTCATCTGAGAGGTGGGAAAAAGTAAAGTTGAAAACAGAATATACATATTTTGTAATGAAGAAAAGAAAGTGCATTATTTGAAATGAAATCGTCTCAGATATTCCCTCTCCTTAAATTATTGAGGGTGGGTGAAAGGGATTGCTCATTGTCAGCAGGCAAATGGCAAGCCTAAAACCTTAACATCCCCAGTTGGAGAAGTGAAGGCTGTTGCTGGTATTTGTATCTTTAGGTGGTAACCAAAACGGTTGTGAGCAATACATCCTCATGTTTTGACAGGTGGATCAAAGTGCTCTCTTTTTGTGCAATGCAAGCCTTAACATTTTTTTATGGATCTAGGAGACAGCACAAAAATTTAAGAGCAAGACTCATTTTTCCCCAGCGCTGGGACATTACTAGGCTCATGTGCCATGTACTTATGATGAAAGTAAAACATTGGCTTTTTTCTTTTTAAATATTTTGTTTCTACCACCAAATTAAAATTTCATGGTGAAAATTAGGTTTCTCTGTTATATTTCATCTGCAAAGTCTGTGGTTGATGACCTCAAAATCTGAAACCCTTACAATCAGTTTGCAAGGTCTTAAGATCACATTTGGCACACAGAAGTGCCAGAAATTGACCACATTTAATTAATTTAAACTGTTCCCTGGCACAAATCAAAATGTATTTATTCACTCCAAGGAGACGAGCAAAAGCCTGGGGTTGTATTTTTGTGTCTTAGTAAAGGTATCAGGCAGACCGTTTCCTCTCCCCAGACGGTGAGCATCATTGTCTGAGGAAAGTTCATACTTAAGTCTGCTTCATAGGTAACTTTCAGTATGGTTTGTCATCCAAGGGCCCTTGTGACAAACAGAGGCTACCCTGCCCCTGAAAGGTAGAGCAGCCACTCAGCAAAAGAGCAGATGGCTTTGTGTATAGCTCTGCCTGGTTTTTGTGGCAGAGTTTTTGTGGCAGAGTGGTTTAACTCTAGGTCTGGGAGAGAGTAGAGTGGTAAGGAGTGTCTCTGGTTATGAGCAGAGTTCATACCCTTAGTCTGACTCTTGGGGAAGGGCAAACTGATGTGGGTGGAATTGTGTGTGTGTGAAAAGTTTCCAACCTGGTGGCTAGTCAGTGAAAGACTATTTGTACTTGGAAACCTTAAAGGGAATTAAAATCACAATCTGAAGCCATAACTGAAGCTCAAATTTAAGTGTCTCAGCCAGGTTTCTCCTTTGACTATTGGGAGATCTGGGCTGCTGATCTATTCTTTAAAAACAACCTGTACATAATAAAATTAAAATTTATTAAAAAACAAAAAACCCTGTACATAAATATTCTTTGTTACATAAATATTGTTATGTTTGTTATGTTTATAAACCTCCAGAGACCTCTGAGTTCTTACCATAAAACTTACCTCACAGCAGAGAACCTAAAGCCTTTATGCTTGCTACCATAAGAGCACATGGCAACTGAGAGGAAGGGATATATCTCAAAATTGTGAAGGTTATATAGTTTCCCTCAATTGGAAGAAAGGCCTGTCACAGTCACCTTTTGTTTGGGAAATTCGTGTGGAAGGCTATCAATCACAAGAACTAGAAAAGAACCTCTCTGTTCCATTAATGATGGCAACAGTTGATACCAAGCTGCACTGCTAAACATCTTATGTGTGAGCCCCACAGCCTTCTCCATGTCATAGTAGCCTTTACCATGTGCTCCCCATCCCTGCCCTGCATCTCCCTGCAGTAAGGGAGAAGAACCCTGTTGACCAACCAAAAGTTGCTGTGTCATCATCCAACTGCATCCATGGACCTAGCTGTCTCATAGCCAATACTCATAATTTGTCTCCTAGCCTGAGCTGCACGTGAGCTGTGACTGACTTCAGAGGTTGTTGGTATCCATAATGGCTACGAAGAAGGGTGGGAGTAGAGGGGGAAGTACATTCAGCTGGAGCACTTTGAAAAATACCATCTCTTTTGGTGATGTGCTAGTACGTAGGTATCAAATGCTGAATCCTGGACTGAGGGGCTTATGATTTCAGCTAACTTCTGTTACAACTTTGACATGCTGCTACTCTCCCCCATCTTGAAAATATGTTATATGTCTACAGTATACATAAAAATTATCATTAACTAATGCTATTGAGTGCCTTCCATAAAAATGTCTATACGTCAGACACTGCCAGCTTAGATTTCAAATAACTTCACTGCATCAGTCCAAAGATGCATGAGTTAGAACTTTTAATAACCTACAGTACAGGAACTTTTCCCTCCCCTTACTAGGTATATTAAACTCTTCAAGTACCATCCACTCTGCTCTAAACCCCACCTTTTTGCTAGGTTCCCATCTAAGCAGAGAAAGAAAGTACAGTAAGAGAAAGTAGAATTGTTATGATTAAAAATCCTTGGCCATGCTGATAACTGCATTCCTTGGCCGATTCCAGACGGCCCTCCCCATCCCGAAACCTCGCGCGTCGTCGCACGGAAAACGCGATATTTTGCGTTTTCCGTGCGACGATGCGCGACGTTTCGGGATGGGGAGGGCTGTCTGGAATGGGCCCTTCTTAGCAACTCACAGCTTCTCAAGCTGCATCTCCAACACTCCCAAAGTATATCAAAGATCCTAATAGCACTCCCAAAGAAGCCCAAAGAAGATCAGGCCTGCAGCACACCAGTAAACCCCAAACCACCAGAGTATGGCAGGGGCCATGACCCTGACAATACTACACATTTTGAATTAAGCCTCGTGTTTTATTTCACTTATTCCAAAAAGGAAAAAAAAGTGTTTTGTTTTTTCAGTGTTCCCCCCAATTTCCTATTTTTTCACACTGGAATAATTGAAAATGTCCTCAAACTTCTTCATGCTGTTTGTTTTGGAATGAGTGACCTGCTTTATTCAAAAAGAAAATACTCTACAGAAGATTTTTTCAGTACTCCCCTAAATTCCCCAATTCCACTGGAAAAATTACAGAGAAGTCAGAAAGAAAGAGAAAAAGAAAAAAGATTTTTTTCCAGATCTTCACATCTCTAGAGTGATGTCATTCAGTTTTGGCCCCTGAGTTGACAGGGTTGAGCCAGTGTCATGGTTACACCAACATCAGGATTACACCAGTATACTAGCATCACACTGGCATTGCAGTGATGTTATGCCAACATTTCCTTATATAGCTTCCAGAAATACTAGTGTTAGGGACTTTTATGCAATCCGATTCCTAAGCCTCTTTAGTTGGCATAGAGCATGTTATAGAGCCCATTAGAAGGTCTGTGAAGTGGCAAAGAAATGTTATTTCTTATCTACAGTTGAATTAGCTGTTTCATGACCATCCAAATAATTTAAGGTATCTCAATAACTTCTTACTCCTAAATCTGAACCTTTACTGGCTCAAGAACAATGATCAGTGATCCCTTTGCAAAGTTTTTTGCTGATAAAATATGCTGTAATCCAGCTGCTGCCTGTAATATAGGCAAGGTGGAAAAAATGTTTAATACTGCATCTGGTCTGCTTATGAACCATTTTCATCCAGTTACAGCAATGGATACTGATGGGATCCTGGCATCTGTGAAATCTACTACTTGTGCACTGAATCCATACCCATCGTGACTGCTAAAATCATGTAAAGGCTGCATAAATGAGCCCTAGATATCTATCATAAATCAGTCACTAACGCAAAGTGCCTTTCCTCAGCCATTCAGAGGCAGTTATCCACCTATTACTAAAAAAAAAATCCCTAGACAAAAGTGATATGGTAGAGTTGCCAGTTTTGGGCATTGAAATTCCTGGATATTTAAAGTAAGGAGCCCGGTGAGGCCAGAATTTGGGGAGGAGAGGAGTCTCAGTGAGGTATAATGCCATAAAGTCCACCCTCCAGAGCAGCCATTTTCTCTAGGGGAACTGATCTCTGTCATCTGGAGAGCAGTTGTAATTCCAGGAGATCTCCAGCCACCACCTGGAGGTTGGCAATTATATGTTGTGGGCAATTATCTCCGTCTCTAATCTGTCCTTTCTAGAAAAAGTGGTGAGAGAGCTGTAGCACAACAATTCTAGGTCTTTTGGATAACTCTGGCGCTATGCACCCTTTTCAGTCTGGTTTCAGGCTGAGCTATGGGACAGAGATAGCTCTGGTGGCTTTAGCTGATAACATCTATATAAAATGTAGACAAAGGCAGTGCTTCTTTGTTGCTCCTCTTGAAACTGAACCCAGATAAAATAGAGGTGATTTTGGTTGGGAAGGCAGAGATATTGAAGGATGTTGCACTTGAGTAGAGAGAGTTTGGACATGAGAAAAAGGTAAACATTGGGTTATATGCGGGGCAATCCTAAGTATACACAGAGGTAAGTCTCATGTTATTTAGTGGAGCTTACTCTCTGGAAAGTATTCTTCTGATTGCAGTCATAGTCCAGTACAATTTTGGAGTTTTTTTGTAGTTAGAAGATCCAGACAACTTACTGCCAGTTATTTATTGCACTGCAGTATTACATTTTTATAAATCAGATGGGTGAATTCTGCAACATAAGGCCTCTCACATTTGGCTTCTTACATACTGTGCAAATTATGGCTGGCTTTTTCCTCCAACAAATGTTTTTTAAAAATTACAGTTTGTGACAATGATATACCTGTTTCTTAAGAAGTTATCCCTTTCTTTTAAAGAATTGTATATATATATATATATGTCCTTTAGATACCAGGCCTCTGCCAGAATAACCTAAAGTTCACCAGCTCTGTTACCATTCCTGAAATATTTACTTTTTTGCATAGATTCTATGATTTCTTCTGAAAATATCTAACTTTGCATGAGTATGTGTGTGATTGAGAGAAGTTCTAGAGGCCATTAAGCTGGGTAATTTACATGCTTCTTGAGCCTGTGCCTAGGGAAATATATTTCACAGGTAATTTCAAATCTCTTGATGTGTGGGAGAGAAGTCATTATTCTAAATAGAAAGGGTTGATGATGTCATAAAGAACCATCATGAAGGACCATATTAAAAACCTGTTTTGTCTTCTAAAAAAAAGCAACCCCCAAAATATTATCTGAAAAGGTTTTTTGTTTGCCTGAAAAAATAGGTTTTTAATTTAAAAGAAAGTACTAGTACTAAAAATAGAAACATAAATTATCCCTGTTTTTATGTGGTTAATCTACCAGGACTGATGATAGCAATAAAACCCACCACCACCCTTTGTTTTAAGAATTTCTCTTTAAAGAATTCCAATTTGTGCCCTAGATATAGTGAATCTAAAAGCATGTACAAATTTACAAAAAGTATGATCTTTTAGAATGTGCTTTCAGATTGATGCTTTCCTCTTACTATAGCTTTCCAATCCTGTAGTTTTATTTCTCTAGTACCTGACTCATGATGCAGTCATATCTCTGCCTTATGATTGTGGGACAGAGAAAAGATCATTCCTAAATCTCCCTGCAGTGGCACAGGCCAAAGGTAGCCTGTGAATAAATGCCAGTGTAGCAGCAATATTATTCTGGTAGTATCTACTGTTAGAAGCAACCTGCCCAGTTCCTTGTGTGTATTCTTCATTTATGGACAGATTTAATTTAGATATAGTTGTTTTGTATGCTTTTTCCATCAGTATCATGCTACTACTTTTAGTCATTTGTGAACATGCTTATTTTGCTTAATGTCACATTACATCATAGGTTTTTATGGTCTCACACCATTCTGACTAGGAATTGAACCAATGGGGATTACACATTCAGAATTCTTCTTGGTGCAAAAATGTTACTGTACGATAGGATGCGATAATAGTGGGCATTGTGGTTTGAATGAGTTTGTGAGAAAATAGATGTCAGGATACAAAATAACTTGTTTTGCTAGCACTGAAAACTTCCTGAATGAATGTCCAGCAGATTTAATAAAAGCATTGCAGGTTTTGCTTGAGCTATCTCAATTTTCAGAGCACTGTTCGGTATTGATAGAATTATAAGATTCAATCTAGATTCCATGGCTGATGAATTTCAGGAGCACCCCTAGTTTCAACCTTCTGACATCACTCCAATCATAGCTGTTGTTTCTACCCTTGGTATGTTTGTGTGCCATATGTCTGCCTGGACCCCACTGTCTGAAACGTAGTGTCAGATCTGGTTATTCATTCCAGGCCTTAAATCATTATCCAGCAAAGATCTGCCACAATGCAGTTCTTTACAATATTAGTGTAGCAAATAATAGTTTGATCAGTTGCATATGCATACAGGAAGTGCAAGATATTTTTCTTTTTGCCTCTCCCTTCTCTGCTCCTTGATTGAAGCCTGCTGTGACTCACATTTGATGGAATGGAAAAGGTTGGAGGAGGGAGGAGTCTGAATCACTGGCCTGGAGGGGGAGGAGTCTGAGTCATTGTTGGCTGCAGTGGAGAAGAAGAGGAGGAATAGGGAAGAAAATTCTCCCTCAAGCCCCCATTTCATATAAATGGCAATACTGATCATCTCACTTCTGGTACAATCAATTTCAGGACAACTAGTGCCAATGCAACTGATATTACTAAATACAAGAAATGTTACACAAGTGGGCTCAAGTGAATCTATCTGCTTAAAAGAATCACAGTATTATTTGAAATTTGGCAGGCTGTTTTTTTAAAAAGAAAAATGAAGTGTAGCTGAATGAGATGCTCTGAAAGGGAATGAAGGTAGAGGATTCAAATCATGTAAGCTTACAGTTGTTCTAAATTCTGTGGCATTAAAGGCTTATCCCCATGGGAGTGCTTTTTGAGTTAAGAAAAAAGCATAGTTATGTAGATATACCATATTGTCCAGATTTCTTTCTCCTCTTTATATTATAATGCTTTTATGATCACACAGTCCAGTCTTCTCTTCTGTTTCTAGCAATTTCCCAATTAACTTACACATTCTTGTAGCTTTAAATAATATTCCTGGAGGGAAAAAAGCAGGTACAACAACCAGAGAGCTATAAAGAGAAAACAAACGAACATGCAAACCAATAGCATGAAGAAGATAAGATCTTTGAACCGCATAGAAGACTTGGTAGCAGTAAGAGAATCACTGCGGTAAAAAAATAGTAGGTATTTTGTTAAGTGAGTGGTGAGCTTAGACTGAGGAGCAGACATAGGGAGGCTGAGCAGAAGGGGAATTTTGTAATGTAGCTAACTGACATGCAATGAAATATAGAATAGGACTGGTTTCCAGTCTGGCTGCCTCACTGCCTCTTGGCTTGCAGAATTCAACATGGGGTACCATGGACGATGGTTACTATTGCTTAATGGTACATGTTTGGCACTCCAAGAATGTCCCATAAATCTTTGGTCCAGCTTTTTGTGCTTCTTTCCATGATGGTCTGGAGCCTTCTCAGACAGGGACTTCAGGTAGTGGGGCTTAGCAAGTGCCATATACTTGCACTACTGTGGCAGCCTAAAAACTCAGGAAGGCACTGGTTGATCTTAGCTGTGTTGTACTGTCACCACTGCAGATAGGATTGTCATCTTCTGGCTTTATCCACAGATCTGGGTCAACTAGGAATGGAACAGGGTCACCCTGAACAAAATCCCTAGAAGCAGGATTCAGATTCCATACCTAATTCCTCCCCAACATAGAATAACTGAGGGCAGAGGATAGGAAGCCAGAAGTGAGTGTTGCTGGGAATGGAGGGGGAATGTTGAAAAGAAAAAGGGTTGCCCAAGCAGGAAAATCTACCTCCCCCCACGCACCTATTGAGGTCATGCATATGGATCAATAGCCGAGGCAAGGTGTGTGAGAGTAAATGCTGAGATGAGCAACAGTGAGACAGATAGTGCACTCCTAAGCAAAGTTACTCCAGTCTAAGCCCATTGATTTCTATGGGCTTAGACTGGAGTAACTCTGCTTAGGATTGCAGTGAGAATGAAAGAACAAAGTAGAGAATTTCCTTCACAAGAAGAAACCACCAATACAACTAATAAAGAAGTCTAAAAGGTTGCCCCAATTTTAGTCATGATTCATGAAGGGTTTCCATACTGATTCCATCGGAATGTCTGGTGTAACTGGAATATCAATGGCAAGACTTTTTTTTTCTTTTTCCACAATATTATGCCAAAATGTTATTGCACGAGGGCACTTCCACCACATATGTAAGAAGTCAGCATAAGTTTTTTTATAATACCAACATTTGTTTGGACAAGAGTTATACATTTTAGCTAATTTTGTTGGTGTTAAGGACCGTTTAATTGTCCTTAAATTGAAGTCAAATTGAAAAAAAGAGGAACCGTAAGAGAAAATATAGCACTATATTTGAGCAGAGATCTCATAACCCAAAATATTATACCACTTTAACTGGTAAGTGTTACAAGCCTTATTAGATGTCAACAATAATAACAACATTCGATTTATATACCGCCCTTCAGGACAATTTAACACCCACTCAAAGCAGTTTACAAAGTGTGGTGTTAATATCCTCACAACAATCACCCTGTGAGATGGGTGGAGGCTGAGACAGTTCCAAGAAGCTATGACTGACCCAAGGTCACCCAGCTGGCTTTAAGTGGAGGAGTGGGACTCAAACCCAGTTCTCCAAATTAGAGTCCTGCTGCTCTTAGTTGTGACTGACCCAAGGTCACCCAGCTGGCTTCAAGTGGAGGCGTGGAAATCAAACCCGGTTCTCCAGATTAGAGTCCTGCCACTCTTAACCACTGCACCAAACCACTACACCAAACTGGCTCTCATTACATGTCTCATGAAGTTGAGACATGTAATGTTTACCACCTTCAATTAACATTCATTCAAATTCTGAACATCTTCTTAATCCTGAAACTCTTGAAATTATCCTAGGTAGATAGTTCTTAAATTACAGCCATTATTACTTTTTGACACTGTTTCAAATTATATAATATTATTATTAATCGTTAGAGATTTATATGAGTCAAGTCTAGGGATGCCCCTAGTGGCAGCAAGGAAGCCCCCACCCCCAACTTTCACCCCAGCCCCTTCACTCAAAACATAGAGCAGGAGTAAGGGGAGTCACACTCAAGTGGTTTAGGTCTGCTGCTGCTCTAACATGTTAGAAGAATCTGCTGCTGTTCTAACATGCCCTTCCCCTGCTCCTGAGCTCCTGGAGAAAAACTGGAATGAAGGCATGTTGGAGCAGCAGCAGATTCTTCCGCTGTCACTGCGGCTGGAGCTTCACCGATGCAGCGGCTTTCTCCAGAGCGGCTCTCCGGGAGCAGGATGCCCAGGAAGAAAGTAGCAGCTGCCCGCCCCCAAACGATCATTGGGAGTCCTCTTGTCCAGCAGGATTGTGACTTGAGGAACGATTTGCAAAAGCTGCTGCTGCTGCCGGCTTTCTCTGGCTCTTCAGGCAGCGATTCTAACAGAGAGGGGAAGGACACTCGGACTTCACTTCCCAGGAAAACTTGCAAGAAAAATCAAGTGTTCTCCATGTGAAAAAAGTCACTTATAGCTTGGCTTACAGCCTTTTCCATTATAATTTTCTGTGTTTGATCTGACAGACCTAAACCACTTGAGTGTGACTCCCCTTACTCCTGCTCTACGTTTTGAGTAAGATTGTATCAAATGTAACCAAAAGATCTAATAAAAAATGTTTGTCTCTGACCACAGACTTGCATTTCTCAGTAGAGCAGCATAAGTACATTCCCAGATGTGTCAAAAGACAGCAGATGGTGGAGGGAGGAAGAAAACATTGCTCTAACTTATCTTCATTCCCTTTATCTCCAGTGCTCTGTTCTCCTTTAGGCTCCCAAATGTATTTGAGCAGTGTGAATATGAATCCTACCTGGGTATTTGCTATCACAGGTATGTAACAGTAAAAGAGGGCTGGGAGAACATTCCCAGATTTTGAACATTTTGATCTGTATACAGATAAAGATTTTCAAATCTCAAACTATCTAGGTGGCCAACCTCACTGAATGTCACTGGAAAATGGTACTGTAGTTTGTAGCCCAGCAAGTTCCCTTCTGGTTCTATAAAGATGTGGACTGTGCTCTGATTCCTTGCTCTGAGAACTTGGCCAAAGTTCTGCTTGATATTGTGTCTGATAGAGTTGTGAAAGTTCTGCAGCAGAGGGAGTAAGAGTGGCCCATCCATGAAGCTGCCCTAGCTACTTGACTAGGGTCGAAGAGATGGAGAGGCTTCAATCACCCGCTTCAGCTCTGTAATAATATATGAACAAGGTCCAAGGAAAAGGGAACAATCCTCCTGCCTGCCCTTCCCCTCCATGCTATCTGGATCTGTCACAGAAAGCAGCAACCTGGGAAATGGCTCTGAGGAGGCTGCTCCTTTCCTCCCTCTCTCCTTCTTGCCCTTCAGTCTTCCCTTGCTTCTGCACTGGAGGATGAGGAGGGAGGATAGAGACTTCCTGCCTTGCCTGTTGAAAAGAGGGTGGGCACTAGCTTCTCTTGTGGCCTCCTCTTTGGGTGTAGGCAAAGACTTCTTTCTGTGGCGGGAAGGAAGGACAGCAAATGGTGGTAGGGAGAGAAAGAGCGGGGCAGTCCTTCTGCTGCCCCTGGAAGGAGGTGGCAGGTGATGGTAGGCTTTTCTCTCTATGGCTTTCTACTCTCTTAAACAAGTTTTAGGCTGCATGTATATTTTTGAAATAAACAGTGATGCTTTATCAACTGCTGATTCAGTTGGTGGTCTTTTTAGAAGCTGCAGTCATTATTAGCAGCTGACCCTGATCCTCATGCTGATAGGGAAGCTTATGAATATGGCTGTATCATAAGCCCCTCTCCTCATGTGTTTTAAACAGAGGAACATTGTCTGGTGAGGCAGGAAATGGCTGCCAACTCCCGGACAGGAGTTGGAAAATTACTGTCATGTGAGTCATAGACAAGGTTGACTATCAGCCCCATTCCCCCGGAAATGTGCAAAGAATTTTAAGACAAAGGGTCTTCCAGGAGTTTCTGAATTAATCACATCCATACCCTGCTAGTCTTTCCTTATCCACTCTCCCAATCTGGGAGAGGGATCTGATAAACTTCATCTGTCCAGCCATCACAGGTCATCAATCCCTTTTTACCGTTAGTGACACACAGGAAGGTTTAATCAAACCTTTTCCATTTTAATGTCTCACCTCCAGAGACACCCATTAAGCTATTGTTTTTGTGCAGAAGATGATATCCTGTCTCAGGGTACATTCCACAGTATAATTGGCCTACCCTCCACCATAGTTGTGTGTGTGTACCATAGTTGTGTGTGTGTGTTCTTGGATCTGACACCCACCCTCAGATGTGTGTCTGAGCCTCTCTCGCTTCCTGCCATGAAGCACTGGGCACTCAAGCTGCTACTTCATGGACATCTCTTCCCTTCTAGACTGATAAATATCACCTGACCCTGCATTCCTCTTCATTTTCCTCCGTTTTCCAGTCAACTCTGAGTGTATGTTGTGTGCAATTTCCTGTCCTTTTGCTACCTCTTTAATAAAATCCATTGTTGTTGAACATCTGCTTGTTTTATATTAAGAGTTCTCTAGAGGAACGATCGTCATATATATTGGTGGAGAAATCTCACTTAGTTACCCCCTCTCACTTTTTCTCCTTGTATGCTAATTCCCTCAATTCACAAGGAGACCATTAAATTACTGTAACTCTCTCTAGGGGGGCCTACCCTTGAGCCTGACCTGGAGATTACAGCTGCTTCAAAATGCAGCGGCGCGTGTCATTATGAAAGCACCAAATAGGGCGCATATTACACCAATACTGTGCGAGCTGCATTGGTTGCCAGTGGAGTACCGGATCAGGTTCAAGGTTCTGGTATTGACCTATAAGGCCTTGTGCGGACTGGGGCCAGCATACTTGAGGGACTGTCTCTCCCCGTATATTCCTCAGAGGACCCACCGATCAGGAGAAAAACAATTGTTATTGATCCCTGGCCCCAAGGAGGCCCGCCTCACCTTGACTAGAGCCAGGGCTTTCTCAGTCCTGGCTCCTACCTGATGGAACGCTCTGTCTACTGAGACCAGGGCCTGGCACGATTTACTATCTTTCCGCTGGGCCTGTAAGACAGAATTGTTCTGCCAGGCTCATGGCTGAGGTGGGGCCTCCTCTGGCCGGAGTATGCAACATCTACCCCCCTCCCTGTGAAAGCTGCCCACCACCACTGTTTGTTTTTCAGCTGCTGTTACTGTGCTGCTATATCTAGTTCTACTGCTGTATTGTTCGTTAATAGTTGTATTGCTTCTGCCAGGCAAAGAGTGTTGCTATTTTTATATGATGTTTTAATGTTTTAATATGGAACATTTTGAAATGATTTTAAGGCTGTTTTCTGCCCTGAGCCCGCTTGCGGGGAGGGTGGAATACAAATATTATATTAAATAAATAAATAAATAAACCATCACCACAGTCAAACATTTGACAAACTGTTCACCTGTGTTTGATCATGTTCAGCTATGCAAAATAGACAATTGTAGGTGTGCAGTTACTGATTTACTGCAGCTCTCCTGCAGCTACTATTCGTGCCACCTCATCTGCTGTTTGTTATGCATAACATTGTTATTTAACAGTTAGTGGTTTATTTGTGAAGGATCTCCCTTTGGCTATGTGACATGATATTCATTAATGAATTTTCCACACATTGTCAGTTCACACACACACACATATTCACACTGCCTGATAGGAACTGTAGTTCCCCTCCATCATGTCTGCCAAATTCATATTGTTAAAATATTATTGACAAACAAAAGAGAGTGTGCTGTGTGACTTTTTCTCTGTGTCCCTTTGTGTCCCCATCATTTATGCATGCATGGTAGGTCATTTGAATTGTGGTTTTGAATGCACAGGTGCAAAGGAGGGTGCAAGTGAGTTATGCTTGAAAAGTAGGTCATTTCTTCATTAGTAAGAGAATTTAGTCCATGAACTGCACAGTGCAAAAGCTACCATAAGAGGCAACACACAAGTTAAACATTTACAAAGGTAGGACCTACCTATGAATTTGTAGCATATGTAGGAAATCTATATATACACTGTTTGAACTGAATTTTGAACAAAAGCACAAAGGCTCAACTCACATATAAATAAGGAGTGTGAACACAATAAGATCAAATGATGATTGCATTCATGTCAGTTCATAGCATCACTGGAAGTATCCCCCCCCCCCAAAAACAACAACAACACATAACAGTGCTAATTTGTAAGCGATACACCATCATTTGTGGGAAAATAATTGAGTTTGCTGTAACAGGACTCAGTATTTTTTCTTGCTTGACTATAAAATGGAAGATACTCTTTCACACACTCTGTGTTGGTTTATCAAGTTCCATATAATACTGATGGGAGGTTCACTCTTTTCTTCTAAAGTGCCTTGGATTCACCAGAGCATTTCTATGTGTCCTTGGTGGTGGAGAGTTTATGTATTCTACCTGCTTGTGGTAGACATTCAGTCCCCCTTTCATGCTGTTCCTGGGAAATCCTGTGTTTCCCAGGAGCAGCATGAAGGTATTTTGTTCTGCACAATTGTGGACATGTTTTAACCATTCATGGTACTAAGTGGTGGCTGTAGTAATACTATTTGAACTGAATTTTGAACAAAATTCTATGTGTAGTAGAATTTGGTCAATTTAATAAAACATACACATTGTAATAAATGTGTAAATTACACGTATTTGTTATTCCAGGTTTGCTGGCTGGGCAATTTGAATCTGTTGGCTGCTGGGAGCCTTCCTGGCCCCAGTGAGATGGCAGTATTCGGTACCCTGCGGCCCGCAAACTGGGGCCCTAGGTGAGTCTGGGACTCAGGGCTTCCAAATCAATTTAGCCTTATAGCATTTTGACTGTTGTCAATGATGAATAGCAAGCAAGCACATCCTGAGAATCCATACAGTACATGGCTTAAGCTTCTTCGTGTCAATGTTTTTCAGAATTTGAACATGGATTATGTCTGGTTTTGCTACATTAAAGTGCCCCATTTAGTGTTGCAGCAACTATGTACTATCATGATTTTGTCTTCCAGACAGTAGTCACCTTTAACACCTCAGATATCAGTTTTCTGCTTCATTTATTTTTTCGTGGTGTTTTTTCATATTTTGTATGGATCCATACCACCATATTCTCAGTATGTTTTATACATTTGGTGAAGCTGTAAAAACCTCAGGTCACAAGAAATCAGCATGGCTACTATTCTCAAATATGTGAGCTTATTGATTATTGGTTTAAATGGAAAACTGCTAATCATTTTGGGCATGTTCCACCTGAATATAGGCACCAGGTTATAAGGTCATGGTTTGGCCCAACTCAACCCATATGGAGGACGGGCTGTTCTTTCTAAACTACCTGATAACTTGATGACCTTTATAAATTAGCGTTCTGGACTCTAGCACCATCTAGATTTGCCATCTGTGGATTCGTTTTCGTTTTCTCGGCCATGTCGGATGCTCCTCTCCGCAGGTCCGGGAGGAAGTGCCCGAGCAGCCTGACCGGGCGGCTGATCTGCGAAGATTAGCCCCCAGGACTCCCAGTGAGGGAGGCAGGGTCCGGGACGCGGCGGGAAGAGCCCCCTGAAATTGATGCGGGGGTAAATTGCCCGTTTGTCCCTATGGAGGCCGGCAGATGTGCACGGCACCTTGAGTGCTGCCGGGCCATGGAAAACGGCAAAGAGCAGAACTAGGCGGAAGCCTGTAAGTAAGCGAATCCCTTCTGTTATTACAAGCGCACGCGAAGGAGTGGTGGGATCTGAAGCTAAGAAGGCTCGTTCTTCCCCCTCGCTGAGTTTCAGAATTTGGTTGGCGGTCCCCCCCCTAAAATGGCAGCGAAAAAGCAGAGTCCCGCTTTGGGCAAGTCAATTTCGGCTGCCCTGCAGGGGAAAGGAGAGTCGCTCGAGGACTTGGTGAAGAGGTCAGTTATCGAAGCCATAAAGCCCTTTGTTGACAAGCTGAATGAAACAGATCAAAGGGTGGGCTTAATTGAGAGCGAAGTGAAAACCATTAAGGAAGCAGCGGGGGGGGCAGAGAAGTCTGCCTGGGAAAATGCGTCACTCGTGAGGGCAACGAATAAAGAGTTAAAGCTGGTGGAGAACCAGCTGATCGGGCTACAAGTGGAACGAACACAGACAATTTTGCGCCTCCAGAACGTGAAAGAGGAGGAAAATGAGGATTTATGGGGTCTGGCCTCGGAGCTATTGGCGACACCCGCGAAGGCAACTAAAGAAGAGGTAAAAAGCGCGATTTTGGAAGTCCGTCGGGCTTCTTCAAAATATGCAACGAAGCGTCAGCTGCCTCGCGAGATCATCATTGATTTTTCATCTAAAAGAATCCGAGACACTATCCTATACAACTCATACAATGCGGATCTGGACTTTCTGGGTAATAAAGTCAAGATACTGAAGGACGTCCCATTTTTAGTTCAGAAAAGAAGATTTAAGTATAAAAAGCTCGCAGCTCTTCTGAGGGAACGTGGAATAAAGTACAAATGGCTATTTCCGGAAGGTATCTGGTTCAGTTACAAAGATCAAGCTTACAAGATAACATCAGAAGATCAACTAAGGGATTTTGAGGACAAAAATCAAGAATTTCAGCAAGACACCAAGCAAGAAGAAAAGGCGAAGTCTGAAGGGGGGGGGGAGGGAACGAGCACTGCGGCTGCAGTTGCTCAGAGAGAATTGCGTCCGAGGCCATGGGGGGGGGAGACTTAATTTGAATTGTAATTTGTATTTTGCAAGGTCAACCACTCCATCAATATCATACAAAGTTTTAATTCTTTAATAATGGCAGTATGAAGGGAAAGCATTATGTGTAGTGTAGTGTTGTTATATGTTGCTGTTTTTTTTTCTTTCCTTCCCCTGGCCCCTTTCTTTCCCTTTGTATTGTTAGTCAATGTAGCTAATAAAAAAAAATAAAAAATCTTAAAAAAAAATAGATTTGCCATCTGTGAGGTATGATGAACTAACTTTGGTTTCTGTTTGCACAGATTCCCAGGTGGAGGTGGATAGTTTTTTGTCACTTGTTTTCAATGTAAGTGGTGTGTGTAAGTGTGAGCAATAATCCTAGATTGATATGGTATGAGCCTAATATTGATAATTCTCATCACCCTGAAACACCTTTGCCCTGCCAGAGGATATAGAGGTAGTAAAGTCTGGCTTAATTAATTACCACATTGGATGATTCAAAGATACCATAGACATGAAATACAATTTCATTGATCTAATGGCAAGATTTTCAATAATTTCTTTTCTTTTTACTTTTTCTCCTTCCAGTGCCATTCTGGAAGGTAGCAATCCTCCTGACTGCTACTCGGAACAAAGTACCCTGTATGTAAAATGACAGGGTTCTGCATGCTTGGCTATCGAGAGAACTGAGTGAACATTGCTAAGTGCTTTATAATAACTATGATTATACCACCCTCTCTTAATGATGCTGTTCTCAGGAGCCAGGAACTTTTTCCAGTGCAGCAATGGTGAGGAAAGGGGTTGTTCAAGATGGTAGTTTAACAAAAGGCATATTGAGCAGGCTGGCACTCAGAGTCCCAGGGATGTGTGACACATGGGACTTTTGGGAGGAAAAAATCTAACCAGCCTGGCAACCAATGGATTTTTACAGCCAGGAACATTGAAATGGGGTGGCCATAAATCTTTTGAAACTATGGACTGGTGCAAAAGACATTTGCTAGGAAATATGTAGCCATAGTTCTTTATCCATTCTATTTTGCCATTAGCTGTTTTGCACACTGCCTTTAAAAATACCTTTAAATCTTTGAAGGAGTCTTGCATTTTAAAATCCAATTAACCACTTAGGTACTGCATGCCAGATGTTGAATTACGTCTGTACATGCATCTTGTGTGTCTGTGAGCTTTTTGCGTGTAGCCAAATAGGCATATTCATGTAAAGAAGATGAGGATGAAAGAGGAGGCCAGCTTTTTCCTAGGTGTTACATATAGTTCTTTGTAGTTGTGCAACAGTAGGATTCGTCAGGTGAACTATTCTTGGACAAGGTGTTAAACTGCTGTGTTTTTGGAGGGACAGTGCAGATAGAGGAGCATTTAGTGTTCTACAATCTGTCTGCATTTAGAGGTGAGATGCAAAACTCTCACATTTTAAATTTTGGATCTTAAAGTCAGGATATGACCTGAACATTTGTTTTGGTTAAAGGAATTATGAAAATGTGATAGGATTTGCTAATTTAAATGAAGTAACTGATAGTGTCTGTCCGTAGAAATAAACATT
Source organism: Eublepharis macularius (assembly GCF_028583425.1). NCBI lineage: Eukaryota > Metazoa > Chordata > Lepidosauria > Squamata > Eublepharidae > Eublepharis > Eublepharis macularius. The sequence continues at coordinate 98,594,469 of NC_072793.1, read as the reverse complement.
TGATTGTATCTGACAACTGACATGCAGTAGAACTTGGTCAGTTTAGTAAAACATACATATTATACATATGTAAATTATACATATTTGTTATGCCCACAACCTAATAGGGATTGAACAGGATACTCCTCTGTGGAACTTCACTGAGGAGGCCTCACAGGATGCCAAATAGTTGTCATTTACCATTCGAAACCTCCCATTCAAGTATGTATTGAACCACATAAGAAAAAAAGCAAGGACCTTCACATGTCCTTCAGTCACGTCACCAGCATCTCACGGTTAACAGTATTGAAGGCCACTGAAAGAATATATACAGTGTATTGTCCTTAACGTTCATTCATCCAGGTCATCCAGTAGTCCCAATGCCAAATCCAGGAAAGAGAAAGTATCCAGTAAACTGTAGCACAACCGTGTTCAGATACAACCACCACCACCAATTTATATACCGCCCTTCAGGACAACTTAATGTCCATTTGGAGCGGTTTACAAGGTATGTTGTTGTTAACCCCAGAAGAAGGGGCTGAGAGAGCTCTGAGAGAGCTGTGACTGACCCAAGGTTACCCAGCTGGCTACAGGTAAAGGAGTGGGAAATCAAACCTGGTTCTCCAGATTAGAGTCCCACCGCTCTTAACCACTATACCAAACTGGTTCTCTCAAGGGGAATCTTCTCTATAAAATCATGGCTATAATTACATATCCTTCATAGTTGGCAAAGTACTTGTTCTACAAGTAGGATATAAAGATACTTGCAGTCTCATAATAATCAATGGGTTGTAATCATTTTGTACCTAGAATAGTAATTGTGAGGAGAAGCAGAGTATGGTATATCAAAGTTCCTTTGTGCAACATGTGCGCCACTACTTTAGTGGATTATTTTACTAACTGATGTTTTAATTTATGCTACTGTGTTTTTATTGTATTTATTATATTTTGTGATCTGCTCTGAACCTGCTTGTGGGGAAAGCGGAATATAAATTTAATAAATTTAAATAAATAAATTTTGGTGTACTGTTGCTATTGTACCATGTACTGTTGCTATTGATTTATCACTTTATCCAACATGGCTAGAATTCAGCCCTTAAAACTCACATGTATGTATTGGCTATGTTAGTTTTCATAAAATATGTAATGTTGTTTAGCAATCACAGTAATACATATGAAGCTGTCTTGTGCTGAATCAGACCAACAGTCCATCAAATTCAGTATTGTCTACACAGACTGGCAGCTTAGGTGGGTAGCCATGTTGGTCTGCAGTAGAACAGCAGGATTTTGGTCCAGTGGCACCTTAGAGAGTAACAAGATTTTCAGAGTGTAAACTTTCGAGAGTTAGAGCTCTCTTCAGGAGAAAGATAATATCAGTTTGTACCTGTCCAGGTTTCTTTGGGAGGTTGATAGATGTGGCTGAATGTGGTGCCGTCCATGAGGATAGTTCAGGTGGCAGCAACTCTCTGGGATCTCAGGCAGAGATCTTTTACATCACCAACTTCTTGGTCTTTTTTAACTGGAGATGCCAAGGACTGAACCTGGGACTTTCTGAATGCACCTCTGAGCCATAGTGCTGCCTTTCTTATTTGTCTCTGTTATACCTGATCCAGCAAAAATGTGTCAAATTTTGCAGGATCTAGATCTAGGCTAACAGAGACAAAATAGAGGAGTGAAATAGAGCATCATAGGCAAAATAGAACATAAGAGTCTGTGGGATAGGAGTTACTCACCTATCCCTTCATGTGAGTACAGAGGCTTACTGCCAAATATTGTAATGAGATTTCCTAACAACTATAGAGATTTAAATTCTTGCATTTTAAAGTTTCAAACTGATGCATGGTTTTTGATACAGTTGCATGTACTCTTTTGTTTCTAATGGTATCATAATTTTAGATATCATTACAGAATTGCAAAAAAGCTGACCAGAGGAACTGCTAAAAAAAAGTAGTTTCCTTTGCCAAGGCACTGGTGTGGCTTCTAAGTTCTTGCCAGCTCTGGCAGTACTAGAATTCTCACTTGGCTAGGTCTTATAAGCAAGACTTCTGTGTTCCCATTCTGACTGAGACAGGAAACCCCCAGCCTGTATCTTAGCAGAAGCAGAGCTGTTCCTCCAGACTGCTTCGTTTTTTGATGCTGCTGTTCCTTTCCACAATGCCCTTCTTTTCCTCTTCCACCTCCCAAGGATGTTATGGATAATACACAGAACAAACAGCCTGATGTGTCTATCACTGCATCATAAAGTTCCTTAACAAATCAGGCTTTTTGCTGAGCTTCCATTAACTCTGCTTTTTCAGGGTTCCTTCTGTCGTTGTGAAAATGCAAAGGAAACTGCATCTTTTCTTGTTACAGTTGTAAGAATATGAAGTAAAACGGAGGACAAAGCTACATGTGCTGCTGGGGTTCAGTGACTGAACCCCTCGACATTTAACTACAAAAAGCTAACCTGGAGATGCAGATCAAGACTTTGGTGCTGACATAGGTGGGAGAGTTTTTCTGCTTTCTCCCAGAAATGTGGCCCTCATTCATTCCCCTCTGAGTCATGTGCTGTGGTACATCTGTATGTCCAAGCCCATATCTAAATATAATCAGGGAGCAGAGTGATGCTGGAGAGAGGTAGTATCCTGTGTGGAGTAGTACTTCCTATGATAGTAAAGTGGAATTGGTATGCCTTCTGTGCCACCAACAGTAGACCTTTAGGCCAGTTTGAGGTGACAGGAGGAACATGAATTTTTTTTTTTTGGCAGGAAAACCCCCACATAGCCCTGTGCCACTGTCCTCATGATGGTACTATAAATTGATTTGGTACTAACTGAGAATTATTTGCCCACAACACACTTACCCATCACAACACAGAGCACACCTGTGAAAGAGGCCGAAGTAATTTGTTTCATGGCCTGACAGTGCTTGGCCATGATATTCCAGCGGTGCTCCGGAGGTACCCTCTTCCCTGCCTTGGTAAACCACATTATAACTTTGTCTGCCCTTAATGCAAGGAGAACAGAGAGAGAACACAAGAAAACAGTTTATTTACAGTGTGGCAGCAAAGTAAACTGGGGATGTTTAAGACCAGCTTTATACCACTGAAATGTGTGTGTGTCTATGTGTATGTATAAAATATTTAAAAGACTGAAATGAAGACTTGTTAACTTTTCAGATGAGCACTAGAGCCTTTTTAAAATTTTCAGTCTGCCCCAGCACTGTTTATTTTTACAAAATGTATACCCTGTCTTTCTGTTCTCATAAGGGTCACCAAGCCGGCTAACATATTAAAAGTACATATAAAATCACATCTCAAAATCCACCAAAAACATCATTAAGTTAAAGAGCTAAAATACATACAAAGACTATAATACGTACAAAGACATAAAAATAACAATTGAAACTGCGTAGGAAGGAAGGGCCACTGAGGGAATGACAAACAAAGCAAAAAAGTCTTCATCTACTGGTGGAAGATGGCAACAGAAGGGGAAAGAAAGTATCCCTGAGGAGTATCTCTTTCATGCTGCTACTGAAAAAGCCCTCTCCTGGGTTGCCACCCACTTAATCTCAGAAGGTGGGGGGGGGGAATCAGAAGCAGGGTCTCTGAAGATAGGTTCATAAGAGAATAGGTGGTCCTTCAGGTATGTTGGTCCCGAACCATATAGAGCTTTAAAGACCAATACCGGCACAATGAATTGTCCCAGTAAACAGATTTGGTAGATGTAACCAGGGCACGTACCACAGTGGCCAGATCCTTCCTGCTCAGGAAAGGCCACAACTAGCTAATCAGTCAAAGCTGGTAAAAGGCACACCTGGCTACAGGTGCCACCTGCTTATCCAGCAGTAAGCCTGGATCCAAGAGCACCCTCAAAATATGGATCTGTTTCCTCAAGGGGAGTGCAACCCCATCTGCAACCCCAGCTGCTGCTGCCAAGGGAGCTGCTTCCATCAAGGGCTGGGCTTTCCATCTGCCCGGCCCCGCCCCTTGTTGCTCCAGCCTACAAAGGTTGTTGTAGCCTGCACTGCTGCTGCTGCTGCTGCCAAGGGAGCTGCTTCCATCAAGGGCTGGGCTTTCCATCTGCCCGGCCCCGCCCCTTGTTGCTCCAGCCTACAAAGGTTGTTGTAGCCTGCACTGCTGCTGCTGCCGCTGCCAAGGGAGCTGCTTCCATCAAGGGCTGGGCTTTCCATCTGCCCGGCCCCGCCCCTTGTTGCTCCAGCCTACAAAGGTTGTTGTAGCCTGCACTGCTGCTGCTGCCACTGCCAAGGGAGCTGCTTCCATCAAGGGCTGGGCTTTCCATCTGCCCGGCCCCGCCCCTTGTTGCTCCAGCCTACAAAGGTTGTTGTAGCCTGCACTGCTGCTGCTGCTGCTGCCAAGGGAGCTGCTTCCATCAAGGGCTGGGCTTTCCATCTGCCTGGCCCCACCCCTTGTTGCTCCAGCCTACAAAGGTTGTTGTAGCCTGCAGTGCTGCTGCTGCTGCTGCCAAGGGAGCTGCTTCCATCAAGGGCTGGGCTTTCCATCTGCCCGGCCCCGCCCCTTGTTGCTCCAGCCTACAAAGGTTGTTGTAGCCTGCACTGCTGCTGCTGCTGCTGCCAAGGGAGCTGCTTCCATCAAGGGCTGGGCTTTCCATCTGCCCGGCCCCACCCCTTGTTGCTCCAGCCTACAAAGGTTGTTGTAGCCTGCACTGCTGCTGCTGCCGCTGCCAAGGGAGCTGCTTCCATCAAGGGCTGGGCTTTCCATCTGCCCGGCCCCGCCCCTTGTTGCTCCAGCCTACAAAGGTTGTTGTAGCCTGCACTGCTGCTGCTGCCGCTGCCAAGGGAGCTGCTTCCATCAAGGGCTGGGCTTTCCATCTGCCCGGCCCCGCCCCTTGTTGCTCCAGCCTACAAAGGTTGTTGTAGCCTGCACTGCTGCTGCTGCTGCTGCCAAGGGAGCTGCTTTCATCAAGGGCTGGGCTTTCCATCTGCCCGGCCCCGCCCCTTGTTGCTCCAGCCTATAAGACTGCTGCTAGGGGACTGCTCGCCTTGTTACTGTTTATTGTTTTTATACTATGTGTGTTAGTTACTGTAGTCTATGTTGTTAATTTGGTAGGGTATTGGGGTTTTGTGTATGTTTGATAGCTTAGTCTGTGATAGTTGGTGGGCTGTTGATTTTGTGAGGGTGGTGGGTTAGCACTATGTTCATTGGTGAGGAGGCCGGCTTGGGGTCGGGGATCCCAGTGATCCGGGGACGCGGGAGGTATGGTGGTGGGAGCAGATTATGGAAGGGAAGGGCATTGAGACATGGTAGGGCTCGGTGCCCTTCCAATCTGCGTCCCATCCCAAGATATACCTGTTGTGGGGCTAGGATATTAAACCACTCTCCGACACTGGCGCTGTGCAATGCCAGGTCCATAAATAATAAGACCAAAACGCTGCAAGATTATCTTGCAGCATTGCATGTGGACCTGGCTTGCGTGACCGAGACATGGGTGAGGGAGGGCGAGACGGTCGCTTTGAAAGAACTAGCCCCCCCAGGTTATACGGTCCTCCACCAGTCCCGGACAAGTGGTCGGGGGGGAGGCGTGGCTTTGCTCATTCGGGAGTCTTTCTCCTTCAGACCACTCCCCACCCCAAAAATTACTGGCATTGATTGTGTGGGCCTAGTGTTGGACGCCGAGGAGAGGTTGGCAATATGCGTGGTGTACCGACCGCCTACTGCACCTGCATCTTCCCTGTCTGGTCTCTTGGAGGCGGTGGCCAGCTGGGCCTTGGAATTCCCGAAACTTTTGGTTCTCAGGGATTTCAACGTCCATGCTGATGACGATGCCTCCATGCAGGCCATTGACCTGGTGTCCTCCATGGCGGCCCTAGGACTCTCCCAGTTTGTTTCGGCTCCCACGCATCAAGCAGGTCACACGCTGGATTTGATTTTGGGGCAGGGATGATGGTGGTCCTGGATGCCTATGATGCAGTGCCATGGTCAGATCACTTTGTTCTGAAGGCTTGTCTGAGCATGCCGCTCCTTTCCCGGGTGGGCGGTGAGCGGATTTACGCTCGCCCGCGGAGGCTTATGGATCCAATTGGTTTCCAGGCGGCTCTGCGGGATCCGATGCCCCCTGGCAGTACGTTAGATGAGCTGGTGGATGATTGGCATGGCCGTCTTTCTGAAGCCATCGACGCTATTGCCCCCTGCCGTCCTCTCCAAGCCCGCAAACGGGTAGCTCCTTGGTTTACCGAGGAGCTTCGCCAGATGAAGCGGTCTCTGAGACGACTAGAGCGAGTGTGGAGGCGGGGGCGCGACGAAGAGGCAAGAACATCTTATAGGACGTTTATGAAAGCCTATGAGGTGGCAGTGAAAGCAGCAAAGAGGGATTTCTTTGCTGCTTCCATTGCATCCGCTAGCTCACGCCCGGCTCAATTATTTCAAACAGTTCGGTCCTTGGTCTCCCTCTCTCAGGGAGACCACCAAATTCTTAATTCAACTATTGGCTGCGAGGCTTTTGCGAGCTATTTTGCGGGTAAAATCTTGTCCCTTCGCCGTGGCCTGCCACCCACTGTTGATACAGTAAGGGAACTGGAGACCCCTTGGCCGTCTTCTGGGTCCGTATTAGACCATTTCAGCCTGCTCTCTCAGGACGATGTTGACAGGATCCTGCAGGGGATGAGGCCAACCACCTGTCCTCTGGATCCCTGCCCATCCTGGCTGGTGAAGGCCAGCTCGGAGGGGCTACGGGACCATCTGGAGGCCATTGTTAACATCTCCCTGAGCTCTGGGGTTTTTCCAGGAGTGTTAAAGGAGGTGGTAGTGCGGCCCCTCCTGAAAAAACCATCTTTAGACCCCACCGACCCGTCCAGTTACCGCCCAGTGTCGAACCTCCCGTTCCTGGGCAAGGTGATTGAGCGGGCGGTGGCGGTACAACTGCAGGAATTCCTGAATGATGCTCTAGTCCTGGACCCATTCCAGTCTGGCTTCCGTCCTGGCCATGGGACGGAGACAGCCTTGGTTGCCCTCACAGACGACCTTCGCAGGCATCTGGATCGAGGCGGGTCAGCGCTGCTTGTGTTACTTGATCTCACAGCAGCGTTTGACACGGTTGACTATGATTTGTTGGCCAGCCGCCTTGCCGACGTGGGGATTAGGGGGACAGTCTTACAGTGGCTGGTCTCCTTTCTCCAGGGTCGGGGACAGAGGGTGGCGCTCGGGGGAGATCTATCGGCCCGTCACCCTTTGGTGTGCGGGGTTCCCCAAGGGGCGATACTCTCCCCAATGTTATTTAACATCTATATGCGCCCCCTCGCCCAGTTGGTGCGGAGGTTTGGGCTGGGTTGTCATCAATACGCGGATGACACCCAACTTTTTCTGTTGATGGACGGCCGGCCAGACACGGCCCCAGACAATCTGGCCAGAGCTTTGGAGGCTGTGACGGCATGGTTGAAACAGAGCAGACTGAAATTGAACCCAGTGAAGACGGAGGTCCTGCAGCTGGGACGGGGGCTGCCAGATGTTGGGATCCAGCTCCCTGCCCTGGATGGGACACCACTGGCAACTTTGCCAGTGGTAAAGAGTCTGGGTGTGTTCCTGGATGCCTCCCTATCGATGGAGGCCCAGGTCACGGCGGTTGCCAAGTCTGCATTTTTCCATCTTCGTCAGATCAGGCAACTTGCCCCCTACCTGACGCCCCAGGACCTGGCTACAGTGATCCATGCAACGGTCACCTCCAGGCTAGATTACTGTAACTCACTCTACGCTGGGCTACCCCTGGGCCTGATCCGGAAACTACAACTGGTCCAGAATGCGGCGGCACGGGTCCTGACTGGTATACCTTACCAGTCACACATCACACCTGTCCTGCGCCAGCTGCACTGGCTTCCAGTTGAATTCCGAATCAGGTTCAAAGTGTTGGTTCTTACCTTTAAAGCCCTGAGTGGGTTGGGACCGGCATATCTTCGGGACCGCCTCTCCCTGTACGTTCCCCGGAGATCGCTCCGATCAGCGAATAAATATTTACTTGTGGTTCCCGGCCCTAAGGAAGCCCGCCTCGCTTCAACCAGGGCCAGGGCTTTTTCAGTCCTGGCCCCAGCCTGGTGGAACGCTCTGTCAATGGAAACCCGGGCCCAGCGGGACATATTATTGTTCCGCCGGGCCTGTAAGACAGAGCTGTTCCGCCAGGCGTTTGGTGATTGAAGGGGGCGGTGCCATGTCGGCCTCCCACCTTTGGGGTGGGGAAGGTTCTCCCCACCACTGCACCTTGTTAATTTGTTTTATTATTTGTATATTGATTTTAGTTTTTGTTTTTATCAATTTTAACTGTTCACCGCCCAGAGCCCCTGGGATGGGCGGTATATAAATTGAATTGAATAAATAAATAAAAGGATGACACCTGAAATCCCGGGTTAGACTTTCTGCTCACTAGTAGCACATCTATCTTGTAGGGTTAAGCTTCAGTTTATTAGCCTGCCTCCACTCCAAAACTGCCTCCAAGCACTGATTCAGTATTATTTATTTATTATTTATTATTTCATATTTATATCCCGCCTTACCCGCAAGCAGGCTCAGGGCAGCTAACAACATTTTAAAACATTTTAAAACAATTTAAAACATTTTGTATTGTGCAGTGGCAGCATCAGGAAGACTTACAATATTTTGCATGCGTACTGTGGTGGACAGTTTTTCACAGGGTTTTAAAAAAAAATTCTCCCCCCCCCCCCCAGGCTGGCAGAGGCCCAACCTTAGCCATGATCCTGGCGGAACAACTCTGTCTTGCAGGCCCGGCAGAAAGACAATAAATCTGGCCCATGTCTCGGTAGACAGAGCGTTCCACCAGGTAGAAGCCAGGACCAAGAAAGCTCTGGATCTTATCATGGCCAGGCAGGCCTCCTTGGGACCAGGGATCACTAATAGCTGTTTTTCTCCTGATTGGCGAGTCCTCCGTGGAATATATGGGGAGAGACAGTCCCGCATATACGCTGGCCCCAGACCGCATAGGGCCTTATAGGTCAATACCAGAACCTTGAATCTGATCTGGTACTCCACTGGCATCCAATGCAGCTTGCATAATATCGGTGTTATATGCGCTTTACTTGGCGTTCTCGTAATAATACGCGCTGCTGCATTTTGCACCAGCTGTAATCTCTGGGTCAGGCTCAAGGGCAGTCTTGCATAAAGCGAGTTACAGTAGTCCAAGCTCGAGATGACCATTGCCTGGATCACTGTAGTTAAGTCACAGGTTGACAGGTAAGGGACAAGTTGCTTGGTCTGCTGCAGATGGAAAAAAGAGGACCTAACAACTGCTGCAACCTGTTCAAGTATAGTCCACTTTAAACCAGTTACAATGAGGGATACTGAAGGATTCTGGCATCTGTGAAGGCCACTACTTACTTGTGTACTGGATCTTCGCCCATCTTGGCTGTTAAAATCAAGTAAGGACCAAATAAATGAGCTCTTCAGGTCTAGTATAAATCAGTCACTAACTCAGGGTATCTTCCCTCAACCACTTAGATAGGCAGTTATCCACTTGATAATTTAAAAAAAATCTCTAGGCCAAAATAACGTAGCCAATGATCTAATCTGCCTTTTTAAGGCAAAGTAATTGAGAGAGCAGTAACTGACCAACTCCAGGTCTTGTTGGATAACTCTAAAGTTTTGAATCTTTTTTAGTTTGGATTCAGGCTTTTCAGTCTGGATTTGTGCATACAATATCTGCAAAAGTTGCCCTTTGCATATGAGCTACATTGTTGAGCTTTGAAACTACATAGCACTAGGTATTATGAATTGTTTTTTGAGTCTCAAATTTACAAGGTCAAAGTCGTTCATGAAGACTGAGGCCATGGTATTTATTCATTTGTTTTGTACTGTTTTAGATTGAATCTGTTCCACAAAAAACAAAGGGTCACTGTCGGAGACCAGCTGTTTCCAGAGTGGGAATTATCTTGCGGGGTTCTACAGGGCGCAATAGTATCCCCCATATTATTCAACCTCTATGCAAAGCCCTTAGGAGAACTTTTTCACAGCTGTGGAATTGGATGGCATCAATATGCAGATGACACCCAATTCTATATCTCACTATTCAAATCACCATAGGATCCATTAGAAATCTTGGGTCACTGACTGATAGCTATGGTCAAATGGCCGAAAGCAAACAAGTTGAAATTGAACCCAGACAAGACAGAAGTGATGCTCATTAGGAAAGCAGAGACCTTGAAGGATCCTCCCCACTTTTGGATGAAGTGGTATTCCCCACTTTTAATGGAGTTCATCTGACACTTGCAACCTCAGTTAAGTGCATAGGGGTTATACTGGATCCTACTGCTAGAAAAGCAAGTTAAGACAGCTGCAAAAATCACTTTCTGCAACCTTAGTCTAGCCTGGATGATGGTCCCCTACCTTGACATGGCCAGTCTGGCAATCTGCATCCCTGCATTGAGACTTGACTACTGTAATGCATTGTACATAGGTCTTCACTTTAACTCAGAGACCCCAGTTGGTACAGAACGCTGCAGCTTGATTATTATTGGGAGCTAGGAGAAGAATAATTACTCCCATTCTACAGTCACTTTACTGGCTGTCTATTCGTTACTGAGCTCAGTTCAAGGTATTGGCTATCACATACAAAGCTCTTCACGGTCTTGGTCTAGAGTATCTACAGGACCACCTTTCTTCTTAGGTTCCACCATGGCAGCTTCATTCATCTGAACAGGGCCTTCTGCAGGTGCCACCTTGCACACAGGCAAAATCAACAGCTGCCCGTACATGTGCATTCTTTGTGGTGGCCCCCCACTTTATGCAATGGCCTACCTGAAAAGGTAAGGAAAGCTCTTGCTTTCCTCACTTTCTGCAAATGATGCAAAACTGAATTATTCAAGAGGATTTTTTTCTCTCAGATAGAAGAGCTGTACTGTAAGGAAATGGTCTCAGAGGGATGCATCAGTAGAGGGATAGGGATCATAGACTTTACTACTATGTGCTATTGTTTGCTATCTGTTACTTTGTGTATGATACTATCAGGTGGCTCTAGGTTGTTCTATGTTGCTTAATGTATCATTATTAGAACTGCTTATGCTCTGTCTCAGCATTTATCCAACTCTGAATTAAATTTCTGCTAGTTTTAAATCCTTGTAAATTTGCATTTAGATAGCCCATTACATTGTTTATTGAAATGTCCTTGAAATTGACTGTACTGACACTGTGTAATTCACCTTGAGTCTCAGTTTTAAAAAAAGGCAGACTTTACATAATGTAAATAAATGAAATAAATGTGGCCCAGAAACATAACATGATTGGTGGTATTGAAAGCCACTGAGAGGTCCAGGAGAATCAACAGAGTTGAACTCCCTCTGTGCATCTCCTGGTGCAGGTCATCCATCAGGGTGACCATGGTTGTTTCAGTCCCATAAGCAGGCCTAAAATCAGATTGGAAAGGATCTAAATAATTCATCTCATCCAGGAAAGCCTGAAGTTGTTTAACCTCCAGCTTTCCTCTCACCCAGAAAAACTACATATGTGATCCATATCTCAGTGCCACACCAGGCCATCACATTAAACAGTCTGCTTTCACCTCAAGTGACTAGACAGAGAAAGATTCCTATCCTGCTTAAGGACCCTCTAAACCCTATCTGACTAAAACCTCCACTGAACAGTTCCTTTTTTCCCACTGCTCCTCTCTGTCCTTACTCTCTCCCAGTGTTCCAAGGGCCTTAATTGGTAATTTCTGGCTTTCTCTCCTAGCCGCTGGAGTACAAGGGGTATTGGCATATATGTGAAAAGAGAATGGACTCACATGGTTGTGAGTGTGTATTCTTTTAAGGTGTTGGACAAGTCACCTGACTGTTGGGTTTCTCTTTTTTTATCTGAATCTTCCCCCACCCAGCTTTTTAGCAAGGACATGTGTGTGTAAGGAAAGACTTCCACTTATTGCAAGTCCCTGTATCCTATGCTTGTAACCAGCTATGATTCCATGGATGCTTTCAACAACAATTGAACCTTCCCCAGCATCTCCTCATATTGTAGGAAATATGACTATATGGATGAATCAAGAGTACCTGTCTCTGTTCTCATCCTTTGGCTAAGACCCCTTCCCATTCAATTCAGGGTCAAATAAGAATTGTTAGTCTTTTAAAGGCAAGTTACAGGCACTCCCTTTGTGTTGAAATGTCTCCTGCTTTCTGCAAGCCACTCACCAAATTTAGTTTATAACATGGATTAAGACCGTGCAGTCTTGAGTGGAGTTGTACCTTTCTAAGTCCACTGAAGTAAATGGATTCAGAAGAGTGTGGGTGACCTGACACACTGTTTGTCCCACTGTGAGGAAGCAAGCAAGCATTATTAACAAACAAAACAAATTTGAAGTGCCAACATCCTCTCTCCAGAACAGCTACAAGCCATGATTCAGTTTTTGGACTGATTCCTGCTTGCTTTTCTGTATCTCATTTTCTATGCTTTCAATATTCCTTGAGCATCCCCCATGAGAGCACCCAAATCCCATGCACTTACCCATAACCCCCTTGTTTCTTAACTACCCAAGAGACAAAGAGCACATAACTTACAACTGTCAAAATGTCTTCACAAGTTAAAATAACTTGCAACTTGTAAGGCATGAACAGATTTTCCAGTAAAGCAAAAGGTTTCAGAAAGCCAACCTGTGCAGTCTATAATCTTTCCTCCCTCCTCTTTTTAAGTCACTTGGGGTTCACCATTGCAATAGCAATGTAGTTTACAGAAGCTCTCTGATCTCCTATTGTACCCACTCAGCTGTTTAGTCACACTCTTAAGTACAGTATATGTTGGTGCTGCATGATCTTTAGAAAGAAGTCATATGCTTCGGCAGAGGAATGGTGCAGTTTGTCAGTTTCTTCACAGGGCTGGTAGCAAGATGCTTGTCAGGGTTAGAAGCTTCTACCAGTTCTTGTATTGGTTTGCTGAATTGCTGCAATGACCTGCTATGTGATTGTTTGATATGGTCATTGCTGCTACCAGTTGAGGTACTGGCTGTTCCACTTTCCCTGAGTGTTGTGTGTATGTAGGGTGTGGTTCAGGAGAGCTCTTCAGCTGTGAGTTATGTCTCTATGGTGACACAGCATAGCTCTTACACAGAGCAAAAAATTTAGTCAGTACTGTAGACATTTTTGCATGTATTTTCAATAATATATATCCTTGTTGTGAACTCCTCTCCCTATTGTTTGCTATCTCCAGGAACCACATTTTTAGCTGCTTTGTGCATTTGTTTAATTTTTAGTTAAAACTGTACAGGGTGGGTTGATTATAAATTGAGGTCAGGGCTCCATAAATTCATCACAAACACCTCACCTTCATTTGTTGCACACTCCTGCACTTCCAGCAAAAGCCCTCTTTGGAAACTGTTATCTCCTCATTCTCCATGGAGGAAACCAGAATTAGCTTCTCACCCACATGTCTAGCTTTTGCAAAAACAACAATTGCACCAGCTGTGTATTGTTGCTGCTGCCATCATCATCTACAAAAAGTCAACAAGAATGAAGAGAAACTGCCTCTCCATTCCCCACCCATTTTCTATAGAGGAAGGAAGGGATATTTTTTCTTCATTCCTGTTAAATTTTTGCAGTTTGCACCTTCTGGAGCAATGCAACACAAGGACAAAGGCCACCATGCCACAAATTCTCTGCACCCACCACTAGATTCAGGGATGGGTGGCTTGTTAGCAGTCACAAATAATTTATTTATTATTTATTGATTTGATTTGATTTATACCCCGCCCTCCGCACAAATGGGCTCAGGATGGCTAACAACATTCATAAAATTAATCACAAAACCATAAAATCAATAATAATCTTTAAAAAGTCATTAAAATAGTCCAGGCGCAGGCTATTTAAATAAATATTTAGGACTTCGTATATGGGTATAGTAGATTAGCTTAGTAGATGGCCATGGGCAGCCCCAGAAAAAGTGGTGGTCTTAGATGGAAGAAGGGGGACACCCGCTGGCACTCAGTCAAAGGCCCGGCAGAACATCTCCGTTTTAGAGGCTCTGTGGAACTGTAACAGGTCCCGCAGGGCCCGGATCTCCAGCGGGAGAGTGTTCCACCAGGCCAGGGCCAGGGCAGAAAAAGCCCTGGCCCTGGTTGAGGCCAGATGGATGTCGTTTGGTTTGACTAACAAACGTCAGATTTTTGAAGAGGAAAATACAGCACACAAATAATTGTTTATGATAGATGGAATCTTCCTTCCCACTAAAAAACTATCTCCTTGGGGAAAAAGGAGAGTCCTATCAAGCTCACATGGTAGCAAAGAACAGTTATCAAATGTAAGTTTTAAATAGATTTTGAAAAGAAAAAATAGAAAACCTAATCAGGAAACTATTTATTAGAGAAAACAATAAGAGTTTTCCCAATTGTGCACTCCCATTTATTCTGATTTGAAGGTGAGGAGCACCTTGTGGATATTCCCTCTAAAAGTATGGTAATAATTTAGTTGGGTTCTTCATGATGAAGAGAATATAAATGCTTAATGAGAAAGGTGAATGGGAAGAGGAGTTAAAATTAGTGGCAAGTGGAATCAGTATGTGGTTCTAATAGCGCCATAAGAACTAACATTGACTTGCCAAGACTTCTTGTACTGTTTTAAAGTGCTACACTGTCACTATGCCCCCATCCTGCTTAGTGTTGACTTTGGTAGTTTGTATAGGACACGTTTTGAGTATGTACTTGCTAGATGATATTTCTGTTCCCTGATTAACTACATGCAAATCTTACATAGCAAAAGCATCAGTTTTCAAGCTTGAAATTTGTTTTCCATGCATTCCCTCTTTTGCTTTCCTAAAATTGGCTCTCTCAGAGAGTGTTTAGCATATATGTGGTAAACAAATGTAAATGAAGTTGAACATGGCTAAAGTGAGTTTGCTGTAAAATGCAAAGGAATATTTGTCCAGCTTTAGGGAGCTGGCCGTAAAGCAGCCTTCCTAAGTGTAATCTAATTATTACAGCAATTGTAGAAGAGTCCTGTTTTGATAGATGTTTTCTTCAAATCACAAAGTAAATTATACTGCAGCCCTGAGGAGAGTTACCTCCTTCCAAGTCCACTGAAATGAGTAGATTGCACTTAAGTATCTCTTCTAAAGATCTGTTTAATATGCAAAATGATGTGGGATTTTGGAATATTTACAGGGGGGGGGGGAATCTTGTTCAGAATCATGCAGTTATCCAGCAAAGTTGGTGTACAAGTGAAAGTACATTTCCCAATCCATACAAGTTGGGGCTTGATATAATGATGTCCTTTTCAGTTGCATTTTATAATAAATGCACTCACTCCTTTTCTCCTCCAGGTCTCCAACTTTGCCAAATGTATATTTGATCATAAAATCATAGGGTCGGAAGGGACCTCTAGGGTCATCCAACCCCCTGCACAATGCAGGAAATTCACAACTACCTCCCCTCCCCACACCCCCAGTGACCCCTGCTCCATGCCCAGAAGATGGCAAAACACAGGATCCCTAGCCAAACTGGGCTGGGGGAAATTGCTACCTGACCCCAAGGTGGCAATCGGCCTTACCTTGGGCATGTAAGAAGGGGCCACGAGAACTAAGCACTGATATAACCCTTCCTGCCCTCCCTCTCATGATCTGCCTAGGTTCACATAATAAGCATTGCTGTCAGAGGGCCATCTAGCCTCGGC
The DNA here is from genome assembly GCF_028583425.1 of Eublepharis macularius. Taxonomy (NCBI): domain Eukaryota; kingdom Metazoa; phylum Chordata; class Lepidosauria; order Squamata; family Eublepharidae; genus Eublepharis; species Eublepharis macularius. Next base: position 98,578,890 of record NC_072793.1, on the reverse strand, counting down.
TTAAAAACCTCCAAAGAAGGAGAGCCTACCACCTCCCAAGGAAGTCTATTCCACTGAGAGACTGCTCTAACTGTCAGGAAGTTCTTCCTAATTTTTAGCCGAAAACTCTTTTGATTTAATTTCAACCCATTGGTTCTGGTCCAACCTTCTGGGGCAATGGAAAACAACTCCATGCCATCCTCTATATGACAGCCCTTCAAGTACTTGAAGATGGTTATCATATCACCTCTCAGTTGTCTCCTCTCCAGGCTAAACATACCAAGCTCCTCAACTTTTCCTCACAGGACTCGGTCTCCAGACCTCTCACCATCATGATGGGCAGGCAGTGTTTTAATAAATACTAAAAACTTGCTTGATTGACTACTTATTTTCTGTATCATTGGAGCATATTCTATGAATGAAACCAATGAGGACTAGAATTTTGGTCATGCCAAGGTTATACTGAAAAGCCCACATTGTTTGGGGCGGGGACATGTTAATTCCTAATGTGACATGTTGATTCTTTGTGTGTGCGTGTGTGTGTGTGTTACTATGCATCTACGTGATTTTAGATCAGGAAAAATTATCTTGAATGAATGAGTCAAAAGGGGAGAATAATTTAAAATTAAAATAAGGCAAGCAGATTCACAGAACATAGTGTTACTAAGAGATAACACTACATAGAGAATTTTTGAGCAAGTATGACATGTATCAACAGATCAACAGTGGCACTGACAGTATATCCAAATGTCTAGGCTTCAGCAGAGTATTTGTAGCTGAGCTCAGAAGCTTCTGTAAGGAGGGTGTTCCTCAAAGGGGATTCTAGTTTTCATAGCAGCTACATTAAGAAAACTGAGAGGAGGCTAGCTTATGGCAGAGAGCCTGATGAGCAAGCAGGCATGAGTCTTGGCTGTCAGCAGGATTCAGGAGGAACATACCTGTTAAGACTTAAGGTATACTTCATTTTTCACAGCAGAACCAAACATGGGGAGATTCATTTCTGATGCAAAAAAGTGGCATATCTGCATCTAGTTCTTGCCCTCTTCTCTGTAATATATCTGTATGACAAGTCCTCCAGCTCTGATTTTCCTTGTTCCTGCCATCAACACTCAATTGTGTAAAGCAGAATAAAGGAAATTTTCAGGTCAGTAGTGGGAGGGGTGTGGCAAAGAAGGACCAATTGGAGTCAAGATGCAGAAGGACAGTTAGGCTTGCCAACTCTGGGTTGAGAAATTCTTGGAAATCTAGGAGACGAGCCTGGGGAAAGCAGGGTTTGGGGAGGGACCTCAGTGGGTTATATTACCATAAAGCCCACTATCCAAAGCAGTCATTTTCTGTTTGATCTCTGTAGTTTAATCATTTCTAGTTCTGGAGGTTGGCAAGCCTAGGTACAATGCAAAACATAAACAGCTGGATTGGAGCTGGGAGATACATAGAGTTGGGAAATGCAGAAAATTGGCATCTGTTATGAGATAAGCATCCTCTGTCCATATTTGGCCCGAGGGGGTGCCTAGAGTTCTCTTGTAATTACAACTGATCACCAGAGACTAAAGAGATGGGTTCCCATGTAGGAAGTGACAGCTTCTGAAAGTGGATTCTATTGCAGCACATCCTTGTTAAGCTCCCTCTCCTCTCCAAACTCCACCCTCCCCAAGCACCACCCTCAAAATCTGCAGGAATTGTCGGAGCTACAGAGAGGAACCCTAATGGCCAGTTAGACTGGGATGGATGAGGCCTAACTCAGTGTAAAGCAGTTTTAAGAAGATCTTGTAATCCTGTTGAAGAAAGATTGTGAGAAATATTACAAGAAGGTTTGGTCTATACTTTACACTTGTGTCCCACTTTTAATGGCTTGGGGAAACTTTGATCTCATTTAAAAGTAAAAAAAAATGGATTGTGAAATCTGTTAAAATGTATTTAAAGGTGACATTGAAGAGATGATAACAACAAGGGTCTTCAAATCTGCTTTTGGAAGAATGGATACTCTGCATTAGGGACTTGGCATTGCTATCCAAAATGAATAAAAGGCAGTTTTAAGGTAATGCATTGCCTGCAGGCGCATGGCATCTCTTCTAGAGCCATCAGCTCTTGAAAGCCCACATGCTTCACATAGTCTTTTGGGTGAGAATAAAATATGCTGAAGCTGCAAATATTGTCATTCCATTTGAAGTTCTAGAAATTATTTATGAGGGGAGAAATGGTTTACAGATTATAGTATTAACTGGTCCCAGAACATTAAAGATTCAGCTAAGTAATACTACCTTTTTAGTTTTAAACAATTAACTGTAAACAGTATTTATTCTCTTCTCAAATATTATATAAATGGGCAAAAAAGAGTGTATTAAAACTTCCACTTTCACACCTGCAAAGAGAGTTTAGGATTAGTGTATTTCACACAGCCTTTGTAATCTGGTTGTTACCCATTTCTGCCCTGACTCCATGTAAAGCAATTGCAAACAGCAGTAGCAGTAGCAGTAGCAGTAGCAGTTGCAAACAGCATTTATACCCATTTGTGAATTGTATGTGAATCACTTGTGAATTGCTGTGGCCATTTTAAACAGTGCCAGTTTTTGGTTCCACCAAGCCAGTGTGCTAATATGGTAATGCCCTGATGCTATGCACCCTCTAGTGGATGTCAGAAGGTTTAAGGTTGGATGCCACCAATACACTGATGACACCCAGCTCTACCTTCTGCTCGATAAGCAACCAGAAGCAGGTATCTCTTCCCTGGCCCAGTGCCTGGATTCCATGGTGGAGTGATTAAGGGGTAGTTGGCTGAAGTTAAATTCTTCAAAAACAGAGATCATGTGGCTGGGGAGCTATGGGGAATTTGTCACTCCCATTACTTGACAAAGCCCAACTACTCATTGTGGACTCTTCAGAGTTTGGGGGTTTGGCTTGATTCTAAGCTTTCCATGAACAAACAGTTTCCATGATGGCTAGAACGGCGTTTTCTCTTCCTGGCAGCTTTTCTCATATCTCTCTCAGTCGAACTTTGCCACATTGATTCATGCAATGGTCACCTCTTGTTTAGACTACTGCAACTCACTCTATGTAGGGCTACCCTTGAAGATCCTCTGAAGACTCCAAGTGGTCCAGAATGCAGCTGTTAGGTTGCTGACCAAGAGCAGAACCACAAGTGACAAAAGGCACAGATTGGACACTTGTCAGCTTCCCTCAAGTTTTGATGGGAAATGTAGGCAGCTTGGTGGAATGTTGGACAAGTGACAGTTGAAAAGTCCATTGGACAGCAGTCAGAGAGCGAAGCTGTGAGACCAGGATGCCTACATTTCCCATCAAAACTTGAGGGAAGCTGACAAGTGTCCAATCTGTGCCTTTTGTCACTTGTGGTTCTGCTCCAAGTCACTATGGTCAGCTTGTATAACACCAATTTTGAGGCAGCTGCATTGGCTTCCAGTTAATCTCTGGATCAAATTCAAGGTGTTGGTCCTTACCTTTAAAACCCTTAACAGGCTGGGGCCTTAGATCCATCTCTCATCCATCCCTCTTGCCCCCTTCATTTATCTTCATGGGGCTTGCTGGTGGCCCCCACTCCTGGAGTAGCACCAAAGGCCTTCATGACTGTGGCGCTCACCCTTTGGAATGCATTGTTGGAAGATAGTTGTGCCCAGCAGGATCTGTTGAAGTTTTGGAGATATTGTAAGGCAGAACTATTCCAGTGTGCTTTTGGCTCTTAACATCTCTTTGTTGTGAGGTATTGTTGACATGCTGGGTATGATAATTACCTGAATGCCTGATGTTTATCTGTAGGGTTTTCTAGTCAAGGGCTGGGATTACTGTGGTTTTATATATTTTGTATTATGCTGTATATTTTGTTTGGATTTTATTGATTGTTGATTTTGTTGATTTTAACTGATGTAATTGATTACTGATGTGAACCACTTCATGTTTTTAACTGAAGAAAAATGGTATAAAAATCAAATAAATAAATATATACCATAGGTGCAATAATAGTGTTCACTGCTGTAATGCAACAGCGCTGTAGCAAAAATAACTGTTCAAAAAAAGGGGAAAGAATGTGCTGGAAATGGGCAGTGCTGGTAGAAGCACTGCAGACATTTCAAACAGTGAACTGCAGTGAGCCAGAAATGCACAGAACACTTGAGTATGGGAGAAAGGGGTTTTTGAAAGGAAATGTCTAAACCCCACACTGCAAATGTAAAAAACAAAATCCATTAGCAACCAGTAGCCAAACTGTGTGTCTGAAATGGGACAAAAAATCTACTAGCAATCAGCAGCCAAAATGGTTTATAAAGGCTGTAGTGAAAAAGTCCTCAAACGGGTTGGCTGTGAGTCCTTGATGATCCTCACATTATATTTGACTTTATGAAATTGTTTTCTTGAAGAACTTGGTTGAGGAGTTGTAAGTGCCTTGTTCAGTAGGCTCTGATCACTGATATTTGGTGGAATTCTTCACACGCACCAAATATTCCAGGCCGCAGCTTCATTTAAACTTTGTCATAGATGCAGAGGAGTTAGCCATGTCAGTCTGTAGTAGCAAAATCAAAAAGAGTCCAGTAGCACCTTTAAGACTAACCAACTTTATTGTAGCATAAGCTTTCGAGAATCACAGTTCTCTTCGTCAGATGCATGGAGGCCACCTATATATCTAACCAGTTTCTTCTTGCCCTCCATGCATCTGATGAAGAGAACTGTGATTCTCGAAAGCTTATGCTACAATAAAGTTGGTTAGTCTTAAAGGTGCTACTGGACTCTTTTTGATTTAAACTTGGGAGAACACTACAGCAAATCTGATTCCAATGAAGTGTTCTGACTGTTTTTGAGCTGTGGCAGTAGTTTATTTTAGTTGGTGGCCTGGCTAATTTCATAATGTATTATTTATAAATAAAATATTACAAAAGTGGTAAGACTTTTCGAGGAATGATTGCTTCTCCAGCCTTGTAACACCACCTGAGACATGCCATAATACCTCAAAAGGCAATTGTCACATTCCATCACTTGAGTTTTCCATGCAGAGTTGCGTCCACATGAAAACTCCATATATATAATGACATGTATATATATTTATTCTGTCCGCTTCATCTTACCTCAGGACACTTGTCAAAAAATTAAAAGTGCAGTGGATAGCTGTAGAAGTAGATGAACGATCAGATGAGACTGAATAGTATTTTTTCCAGTAGTTTTTCCACTGTGATGCTACTAATAAGTAAAGTGATATCAGATCATAGGTTGGTTATACTTACGAAAATTTCTTGCCATGGGATAAAAGTCTTCTAAATAATATGGAAATGTGTTATTCAATGTTGGCACTCAATTTCTCATGGTAAAATAATTCACAAACTGAGCAACTGTTTCCAGCATCCACTTTTTAATTTTCCACAGCACTGGCACCTCTTTTGGCAACTGGCTTGGGCCCCAAGGTGGCAAACGTCATGAGTATTAGCACCTGTCCCCCCCTCTTTTTTTTAAGGCAAAAAAAACACTGTCTAAATCTGTTCCCATTACACTGTTTCACAAGTTTCCTTCTCTCATTTCCTGACCAAATTGCCTTCTTATGGGCATTAAGCTTTCCATTCTCTCCTTGTCCCCTGGCAGTTATGCAATTCTCTGGGATCAGTTTTAAGGACCTACACACATTGCTTATAGTACAGGAACTGGGATTAACTCTCTCCTCCAAGTCATGGATTATTTTTCAAACTGCATATAAGTGGAAATTTACCTTGAGAAGGGGTCATTTAAAAATATAATTCCAGTAATCAATAAAATGGAACAATCCTAATCTCCAGATAAGGCAGAGTTGCTGTGGGATGTTTGTGTGTGTGTTTCATATAATTAAAAGACAATGAAATGTTGTGCATGGTACACTTTAGAAGAGATTTTTCAAGGATGAATAGATGCTGAAATAAATGAACCACTGACCTAACCCGATTTGGCAAACTGCATGTCTTAAGGAAAAAGGGGTAAACAGATGTTAACGTATACATAAGTTCTACAGGTAAATGGATCTCAGTGGAAAGAACCAGCTGTTCAAGCGTGCTTCAGGCATTCCAAAATATGTCTCTGTTTCAGCACAACTGTTTGTGAGGTCTTGTTTCCTCACATCTTGGAAATAATGCAATCGTATATTCTTTCTTATGCAGCACATAGATCCTTCTTTCCTCTCATGTGCTAAATGACAAAAAAAGGACAACTGTAGGTTGCTTGTAGGGTATCTTTTGGCTATTTTTTAAAATTAAAGTGAGTTTCATTTGCTTTAAAAATGTATATCCTATATTCTCATCTGTTGCACGGTCTACAGGTAACTTACAAAACCTAGTGTATCATGTATGAGTAAATCATAAATATTTGAAAATAAACCAGTAAAAAGAAAATACAAACTCAACATGCCTGAATTTTAGTTGTGAGCCACCTTGAATACATCTGGAGAGGCAGCATATACATTTTCTAAGCACTTACATTAATTTTAAAAAGTCTTGATTTAGTACTGAAATCCTAAATTTCCTACCAGGTGAGTTGATGTGGGGAGAACATTTCATAATTGGTGCTTCACAATTAAAATGGGCAATTTTCATTTTATTGGTCATCTTGCCCCCAGTAATGGAAGAAGACAGAGCAGTGCCACAGATGAAGCTTATTTTATGTCAGTGTATAAGAGTCCTTTAGAAATCCTGATCCCAAATTGTTTAGGGAATTAAGGGTAATAACCAGCACTTTGGATTGGGCTTAGAAGTGAACATGCATTCAGTGCTGTTGGTGTAAGAAATGTAAGATGGCGTAGTATAAAATAGGGTTAGCAGGCTCCAGGTGGTGACTAGAGATCTCATAGAATTACAACTGATTTCCAGATGACACAGATCAGTTCCCCTAGAAGAAATAGCTGTTTTGGAGAGTGGACACTATGGCATTATATCCTGCTGAGGCCCCCTACCCAAAGCCCACCATTTCCAGGCTCCAGCCTCTAAATCTCCAGGAAATTTCCAGGTCGGAACTGGCAACCCTATAATGCTCTTAGCATTGCAGTTTGAATTAACTACTGCTTTTCTGCTGTTTTCAAAGGACAGCCTCACTTAAAACACATTGCATATAGATTACTACAATGAGCTTTAAGTGGGGTTTTAAGTGAGGATGTGATAATTGTAGCTAAATCTTGCTTTTCAAAAAGGGCTGTTGTTGGAAGTTTGACCAGAGCTAGTGAATGCTGTTATGTACTGTAGAGGTAATCTGTAGACCTAGATCTAACAACATCGTCAAAATGCAGTTCTGCTCCTTTAGGGAACATGTGACCCTGTCTGGAATAGACTGACCCTTCAGTCCATGATCAGCTGCACCATTGACCAGCAATACCTTAGTCTTTGGACTGAATTTCAGTTTATTAGTCCTCAACTAGCATGTTATCCCTCCATGCATAATCATAACATCCACTTATTTCTCTATCCCAGTTGAAAAGAAGGTAAAGCAGTTTTCAACTATGTATTGATGTCACTCCAAACCCCAGGTTGACCTCATTGAGCAGTCCCATATCTATGTAAAAAAAACATGGGTGATAAAATAAGAAATGTGAGGGACCACAGAGAACAACAGCCATCCACTATCATCACCTACTGGTATTGTTGGGAAAGGTAGGATCTTAGTTGCCAGAGCACAGTTCCCTGATGCCCATCCCAGTCAGCTGGTCCTGAAGAATACCATGACCAACAATATTAAGTATAAGAGATCCTGGAGTATCCTGTCTCTTTTTCAGAAAAGCTTATTCATCGGAGTGACCAAAGCAATTTCAATTGCAAAATCTAGAAAGATTTAGATTCTGAAGTTCCTACCCAAAGGACCTCTTTTGTTTTTCTGCCTTGATTCAAAATAACATGATTAATATGCACATATCTCTGTGTATTTCTGATATCAGGAAACTTCTCATACCCTCTAATATTTTTGTTAATACCTCAATTTTCATGACAAGGAACACTGGCCAACCTCCCCCCTCCCATTATTGCTCACTGTTGATGTCTTTACTCCACCATACAATATGTTTTATTGGTTTACTCTGAAGTAGAATGTCCTCCACTGATTTGAAAGCCAAGAGGATGTTCTTTTGCCCTACAATATCTACCGACAATTCTGTCTATACCTCAGAAGCGGCAAATGCATGTACACATTTACATAGATATGTTCCAAAGATTAAATGAATGGATTTCCCACTCAGTGATTTAAATTTAAGATATTAAGAAGAGGGACCAACCCTAAAGAATGACAGTTTTTGAAACTCACATCATTACTGTTTTAAAAAGGCATCTCCAAATGATAAAAAATGGTCAAAATGAAAGCTTAGACTTCAGAAGAACCAGTAGATCACAGTAATAAGCTGTTATCATGTAATTGCGTTATAGGTATAGTTTGCATGGGAGGGACCCAGTCTGCTCTGAGGGAACATACCTGAAATATAATATGCTGTTATATTTAGTTGTAGCAATATGAGTCAAATTTTAGAAAGTTTCAGATATACAAAAATAATTGTACATTTTTCAGTTGCAGTGGAAGTCACACTCAATTGGTCAGGAGTGTGTGGTATAGTTCATTTGCTTGAAATGTTGTGAATTTATTAAATTTATTAAATTGCCTCTGGCTTCATCACCGAGATTCCTTGTGGTTTCTCTTCATATATCTCCCTGCAGTCTGAATGTGTTACATACAGTATATTAGGAGCATCATGTATCAGGGAGCCAGTTTGGTGCAGTGGTTAAGAGCAGTAGGACTCAAATCTGGAGAACTGGGTTTGATTCCCCACTCCTCCACTAATCACAACTCTTCCAGAACTCTCTCAGCCCCACCCACCTCACAGAGTGATTGCTGCGGGGATAATAATAACAAACTTTGTAAACTACTCTGAATGTGGCATTAAGTTGTCCTGAAGGGCAGTATATAAAAAGAATGCTGTTGTTGTTATTATTATCATATTCATTGGAGGAAGTTGGTCAAGGAAATTTTAGAGTTCCACCCAGTCCCCCTAGTTCTATGATTTTCTTTTTTTAAGTGTAGGAGGAAGTAAACACTTCGGAGTTTCAATTTTTATTTTAATATTTCTTATGTGTGTAAGTTTAAAATATAAGAGGTTGGTCATCTGATAAGCTTATCATTGTAACCATCTCTCTTAGAAGTCAGGCATGTTTAGTATTCTGACCTCAGCTGGAGCATCAGGAGGAGGGAGTGCAAACTAAGCTCTGGGTATTGATGTATAACTATCTCCCCTCATACATTTCCTTATCTAACTCACTGTGTGACCTCCATTCCCTCTGTTGCAGGATGCAGTATTGGGCCAGAAGGCTGGAGCAAGAGATTGATGGAGTGATGAGGATATTTGGGGGAGTTCAGCAGCTAAAAGGGGTAAGTTCTGTCTCTTTCTTGCCTTCTAGTTTCCTCCCTTGAGAGTCAGTACTTCTTGATAAAGCTGCCTACATCCACGGAAACAGAGAGCATTCATTATTACAGGTACCTGGTTTTTTAAATTATACAAGTTCACAGTCTAGTGGTGATTCTGGATTTGCTTTGCTATTGCTGTTAGATTATATGTAACCTATAAAGCAATTGATTTGTGTTGTGCATATCTGGTAGATCATTACCTTCTGTATTTTCTATCATGGTAATCAAGACAGATGCAGAACACCTATTTGCACATTGCGGCATTTGTGTCCCAGTCACACAACAAGCTTAATGTGGGCAAAGAAGCAGTTTCAGGGGCTACCAGCCACTATGGAATCCCCAGCCTTCGACGAATTCCCTCAGTACCTACAATATTCTTTATGAATAACTTCTGGATCCAGGATGCAGTATAACATAAGATGAACTTTTATTAACTTAAGTTATTTACATAACTTAGAAAACAGTATTAGAGAAAGAATAAGTAACTTGCTACCCCGGCCAGATCTTTCTGCTCCTTCTTGCAAAGCCCTTTGCAATGTGTACCTGTTAAGCACCACCCACTGAAAATCATAGTGTCTTCACATCTTTCCATTCCACAATAGAAAATAATACATCACTCAACAATTCTCTGTTATTCTCTGGGTTGACTTCCTCAGCCTTGTGGATCTACAGGGGATTACCAGCATTTCAGCCTCTGTATTCTTTTGGTCATTTATGTCCATGTTTGTTGGCTGATGCACTTGATTACTGCCAGGCTTTCCTGATTCAGATCTTGCTGTATCTGGCTATAGTCTGTCTGGCTTTCTCAGTATTTTTCCATGCATTAACCAAATCTTTGACCTTCAAATGTGTGTCCATATAATTGGGCAATCTGGATCTCAGTCTTCTCCCAAACAATAATTCAGCAGGAGATAGCCCCATTTTCAAAGGTGCAGTTCTATAATTTAGCAAAGTTAAATAAGGATCTGTGTTTGAATCCACTGCTTTTTAAAGCATCCTTTTGAGAATTTTAACATCATTTTCCTCCAGCCTGTTAAACTGTGGATATCTAGGACATGAAATAATGTGCCAGAAACCATAATGGTGCACAAACTCTCTGAAACCATAATAGACAAACAGGGGCACATTATCAGAGATTACTACAATAGGTACACCATGCCTTGCAAAATAGATATGAAATGTAAAATAATATGGCTTGCAGGGTTTGCATAACAATACAATCTCTGGAAAATGGGAATAGTAATCCAGAACCAATATATAGTTTCGTCCAGCATAAAAGAACAAATCACTGCCAACCTTAGATTATGGTTCACAGGGTTCTGGAATCAACAGCATGGGTTGTTTTTGCTTGTAGTCTTTATATTTGTATATTGTGCACGTCTGGATAAGTTCTTCTATGTCTTAATTCCTGTTTGGCCATTATAAGATGCTCTGAGCACACTTCTTGCATTTCTCCATGCCTCAATGTCCTTCATGTACCCTATTAGCATCTCTTCCTTTAGAGAGTTAGGAACCACCAATCTGGTGCCTTTGAACAGGATTCTATCTAGCACATATAGGTCCCCTTCAGAATGGTCACAACAATGTGTTTTGTGGGTCCATCAGAATTAATGTTGTGCATGATTTGTTGCAAGGTAACATCTTGAGCTATAGCTTTTGCAATTGCTGTCCACATCAGGTCAGAGATTGGAAAAGTTTTTTACAACAGATTTATGGGTACAACACAAGATTCAGAATTTGCTTCAGCTTCAGTCTCATCATAAGCTCTGGACAAAGTATATGCAATAACTAAGTGCTTGCCAGGGCTGTATTCCAATTCCAACTCATATAGCTGTAATTCAAAAAACAATCTCTGCAATCTAGGAGGTGTATTTGCTATGCCCCATTTTGCAAAAGTCACCAATGGTTTGTGGTGTGTTTCTGCTAAAATTGGCCTTCCATATATAAAAAGGTGAAATTTTTTTGCATGCAAACACTATTGCTAGAGCTTCTTTTTCAGTTTGAGCGTATTGACATTCAGTTTTCGTTAAGCCTCTGGAAGCATACACTATGGGTCTCCAGTGGTCACCATATTTCTGTAATAGTGTTGGTCCTAGAACATTCTTAGAAGCATCTGTTGACAGCTTAGTTTGACATCTGCCATCATAGAATTGCAGAACTGTTGTGCTGAAGTTGGCTTCCCTGTCTGTTTGCCAATGACTACACAGAGGCTGGAGTAAGCAGAAGATATAAAAGCTTTTATTGCAGTAAAATGAGAGGAACAGAGCTCTTAAAAGCAAGTCACCTTGCTCCTCTGACTTGGGTCAGAATATTCAGAGCATTTATAATTCTACTACAGCAAGGCATACGTGTCTTCTTTGGTTGGGTGTCATGCTCCAAACCCATGACTTCCCCTTTTGCTATGCATACCACCCATGTTCAGCCTGTGGGTTTTGTCACGTCTTGTTGCAAAATTTGTTGCCATCATAAACTGTTAGCTAAAGCAAGGCTGTTTGTTACTACATATTGTCAGGGCTTGCCGCAGCTGCCACTGGGCGTGGCGCTGGGCGGTCTGCTCCTGACATCACAGGGGGGCCAGGGATACTGCAGGACCCTGCTCTGTGGAAGGAGGGGCAGCATACATCACCCTGACTCCCTCTCAATCCACTCGCTGGCCTGCTCAACCTGGCCTGCTTACCCCCTGCATCTTCCACCATCTCTTCTTCCCAGTACTCTCCTTCAAGCCTCCACTCTCCTTCTTGCCTTTTCCTTGGCTTCCCTCTACTCCAACTCCGCTCCATCACTCCTCCTCAAACCCACCACCTCAGGGCTCTTCCCATCCAGCTTTTTTAGGGCTTCCTTCTACTGTCCCACCCCTCTTCCAGCCTGGTCTTGGGTTGCACCAAGCAGTTGCAGCTGGGGTAGCTGATCTGGCTCCACTGACCAGCGCCAGCTGTGCCTTGTTCTCTGGCTGTCCAGCCTCCCTGCCTTGGCTGATTGCTGAAGGCATGCCCAGCTGCAGTCCCCTGGCTAGCAGCCCGGCCTCCCTGGTTGGGTTGATGGCTGCAGGTCGGTCCAGCTGCGGCTCCTTGGCTGGTTGCCCAGGGCTTCCTGCAGAGTGCCTCCAATACCCCCACCTGGAGTGGCTTGGCTTTTGGCAACTCCTGGGCCAGGCTACTATTTTCTAGCTGGGGCGTGGCTTTGGGCTGTTGGGGCTGCTGCTTCTCCTCCTCAGGTAAGGGCTTTGGGTCGGTGACTGCTGGGCCCCCAATCCCTCTGCCCTTGCTCCCTTCTGCCTTGCTTAGCCCCCTTTCCTCCCCCAGGGGAGTGGGACTAGCTGGCCTCCCTCTGCCTCCCCCTGCCATCTGAGGCCCTGGGCCTTTGCCCTTTTCCCCTGGCACAGGCAGGTTCTGGCTCCGTTTGCCCGTGAGAGGGGTTGATCTGCTGTCCCCCGGCTGCCCCCTCTGCTTGCCAGTCAGGCCGGTTGACCTACTGTCTGCTGGCTGACCGGTTGACCTGCTGTCTGCTGTCTGCCCCCTCTGTTTGCCCGTCAGCCCGGGTGACCTGCTGTTCCCTCTTGTCAAGTCTGGGGGCTGGGGCTCAGACCCCAGACACATATTACTGTTACCTATGTTGCAAAGCAAAGCTGATTGCTATAACATACCTTTAATTGTTGCTACAAGACTAACTGTAACTAGAGATGGCATGAATAGGAAAAAACAAACCAAACATGATGTTCGTTGTTCGTTGCCATCCATGAACAGGGACTCATGAAAACCATGAACATGGCCCTGTTCACGAACATGTTCATGGTTGGCTGTTCGTAGGGGCCAGCAGGATCTCCTCCAGCCATCATCCAAGTTTGGTCAAGATCTCTACTGCACCACTCCAAGAAACCTGACCTGAGCAGGCAGCAGGAAAGGTACCAATAATAAATAATAGCTTGGCCCCAGAACCCGGCAGCAGCCCTGGAACCTGAAGAGGTAGATCCCTACTGCACCACTCCCAGAAACCCTACCTGAGCAGGCAGCAGGAAAGGTACCAATAGTAAATAATAGCTTGGCCCCAGAGCCTGGCAGCAGCCCTGGAACCTAATGGCGTAGATCCATATCCCACCACACACAAAGAAAATTCAAGCTCCAACGCACTCTTCCTGTCTCTCTATCAAAATGCCAACATCAGCTGTCTCTCCCTCTCCACTGTCTGCAAAGACTAGCCAGAGCTGGGAACCCCCTCCCCCCTCCCCCATGATCTTTGCTCCCTTGTAACAAATTTGGAGCTCCACATTTGGAAGGAAGACCTGCCTATCAAGCCAAATTGGGCTTAGATTGGGGTTTCCAGGGCAACAGCAGGAGTTCAGACAGAGTTCAGACAATCCCTGCCTACGTTGCCAAGGGAATTGATTGCAGGTGCCAGACTGTCTGGCTTGACGAACAGCAACTAATGAGGCTTGCAACGACCACCTGTTCGTTTAGAATGGGACCTCACAAACAGCTTGTTCTTGAACAGCAGATTGGGCTGTTCGTGGCTTTTTTTTTGTTCGTATTGCTATTCGTGCCCATCTCTAACTGTAACTGCTACTGCAAGGGAGACTGCTGCTACACAGTATTGACTGATGGGTGCTGGGCTATCAAATCAATCAGAACTGGTGATGTCTGTAGCAGATGTTTAAGGTTTTCAAACTTTTTGCAATGATGGGCATCCCAAGTTCACTGGGCACTTGGACTTAACAGTTCCCTGAGATGAACAGCGTGATCAACTAAATTAGGAACAAATTAGGAACAAAGTTCAACATGCCTTTAATTTTTTGCAGTTCTTCTTTATTTGTTGTTGGTGGCATGTTAATAATAGTTTGGATTCTACTGAGATCAATGTGCACATCCTGTTCAGTTAACTTTTCTCCTAGGTACATTATTTCCTTAATTCTAACTCTGCATGTTTGTCTGTTGAATTTTAAACCGGCTTCATGACCCCTTTCCAGAATTTTCTGTATTCTCTTATTATGTTCATCTAATGTTTGTCTCCATATCAGAACATCATCAGTGTACCATTAATTCCTTCAGAGAGTTGTTGAATCTTTCTATGAAAGACTTCAGAGGCAGAACTCAATCCAAATGGCAATCTAGTAAACCAATACCTTCCAAATGGGGTTCTGAAAGTGCACAATAGTTTGCTGTTTCATTCTAGGGGCACCTGCCAGAATCCAGCAGATACATCCAAAGAAAAAAAATATGTTGCACCTAACATTTGATTAAATATCTCTAGTTGGTATTGGAAAATGTTCTCTTTTAATATATTTATTCAGCTGTTTAGGATCTAAACACTGAGAGCAGTTCTATGACAATAAAGACATCTTGAAATTTGATCTTGAGTGTTTGTGTGTCCTTGTTCTTTCACACTGTACAGCATTTTAATAAGAACTAAAGCCTAACATGTTTTAAGTCCTAATAGGAGTATCCCATTACCTACAATTGCAAACAATAATTTTACAGTATTACTATTTACCTGAACATCTAGCTCACAAACTCCCAAAGTTGGAATGAGCTCTCCACTGTAAGATTTTAAGTTGGATCTCTTTGTACTCAGTGGCTTTGGCTTTCTCTTTAAGCCCCTTAAAGTAGCCTTAGATTGTTATTCTTACTTGAGCTCCGGTATCCAGCTTGTAGGTAACAGAAGTCTCACTTGTGTTTAGAGTAATTGTCCAGTGACTGGATGTTGATACCTCTTGCAGACTTCTCAAGAAAAAGGTTTCTCCTGTACTGGTGCTGCAGTCTTCTCTGTGCAAAGGAGTGTTGATGGTTTCTCCACCATACAAAACATTGATATGTTTCTTTCTGAGACCAGTCTATTCTTGCTTGCAAACTTTTACAAAATGATACAGCTTTTTGCAAATGCGGCAGGTCTCTCCAAAAGCAGGACATTGCCTCAGTCTGTGTTTGCTTCCACAGTATGAACTCTCATTCATACAGACTTTTGCAAATGCTATTCTGTGATGATTTTGCATATACTTTTGGCTCTGAGACTGTCTGATCCAGTCTACTGTTACATTGTTCTGATTTCCTGTCAGAACCTGCATTCTGACCTTGTTTTGCTCTGCAGCTTGGCAAATTCTGATGTTTTTTCCCAAGGTTAGATCAACTTCCTCAAGCAATCTTTTCTTTAGGCCAGAGTCCTGGATGCCAATTACAACTTCGTGTCTAATAAGTGAATCTGAAAGTCCTTCAAAATTGTAGGTTTAGCTTAACAGTCTAAGACCTATAATGAATGATTCGAATATATCCCCCTCCTTCTGTAAAATCAAAAAGAGTCCAGTAGCACCTTTAAGACTAACCAATTTTATTGTAGCATAAGCTTTCGAGAATCAAGTTCTCTTCGTCATATGCATGATACAGAGACTGGTCAAATATAGAAGAGGAGGGAGGAGAAGGGGAGGAGAGAGAAGAGGCAATTAGGGGGAGAAAGGGGAGGGTGCAACCAAAACATTCCTTTGCTAGTATATGTAAACATCTCCTTTTAGTGTGTGGATCAGTTGACTTCAAAGGAATTTGCCCTGTTAGTTTGTAGAAGCCAAACAGCTAGACCATCCAATTCCAATGCAGTATGGGCCTTTGATAACCACAGCTCTCCCTGCCAGATGCATCTGACAAAGAGATCTGTGGTTCCCGAAAGCCCACGCCAGGTGCCACTGAGCTCCGCCAGACCCCACCTCTGTAAAGGAAATCTGTTACCTGTGGTAATGTGATAACCATTCATAGTCCCTATTCAGTCCCAGCTTGACAGAGTCACATTTGCATATGAATTCCAGTTCAGCAGCCTCCCGTTGGATTTTGTTTTTGAAAGGTTTCTGTTGAACTACAGCGACCTTTAAGTCTTTGATGGAATGTCCTGGTAGATTGAAGTGTTCTCCCACTGGTTTCTGGACGTTTCCATTTCTAATGTCAGATTTGTGTCCATTTATTCTTTTGCGTAGAGGTTGGCTGGTTTGTTCAATGTACAGAGCAGAAGGACATTGTTGGCACATGAGGGCATATATCAGATTGGAGGATGAGCAGCTGTAAGAGCCAGAGACAGTGTAGTTGATGCCATTGGGGTCCTGTAATTGTATTCCCTGGGTAGATATAGGGGCAGAGCTGGCATCTGGGTCTGTTGCAGGGCCTGGTACCTGTGCTGGTGACTCTGCTGGCCGATTCATGGTTGTGAGTGAGAAGTCATTTAAGGTTGGGGGGGCTGTCTGTAGGCAAGGAAAGGTCTTCCACCCAGGGCTTCTGAGAGAGAGGTATCATTTTCCAGGATGGGCTGTAGCTCACTGATGATACGTTGGATGGGTTTGAGCTGGGAGCTATAGGTGACAACCAGTGGTGTTCTGTTGTTAGTTCCTTTAGGTTTGTCCTGGAGCAGACTGTTTCTGGGTACTAGTCTGGCCCTGTTGATTTGTTTCTTCACTTCATTTGGTGGGTATTGTAGTCCCAAAAATGCTTGTTGTAAATCTCTTAAGTGTGAGTCTCGGTCGAGAGCATTGGAGCAGATACGGTTGTATCTGTCCGGGATAGTATTCCCTATGGCTAGCAGTCCATCTGCATGTGGGATATTGGTGTATAAAGCCTCCACATCCATGGTTGCTAGGATGGTGTCATCTGGTAGGTTGTCAATGGACTGTATTTTCCTGAGGAAGTCAGTGGTGTCCCGTAAATAGCTGGGTGTGCTGGTGGCATAGGGCCTGAGGATAGAGTCCATGTATCCTGAGACTCCTACCGTGATAGTGTCTCTTCCTGAGACAATGGGGCGTCCTGGGTTACCTGGTTTATGGATTTTGGGTAGTAGGTAGAATGTTCCTGGTCGTGGTTCCTGGGGTGTGTCCGCATGGATGCATTCTTGTATGTCCACAGGGAGAGTCTTTAATATTTTATTGAGTTCTCTTTTGTATTGCTCCGTAGGATCAGCAGGTAGTATTTTATAGAATGTTGTGTTGGAGAGTTGTCTTTCTGCTTCTTGTAGGTAGTTCTGTTTGTCCATGATGACCACTGCTCCGCCTTTGTCGGCTTCCTTGATTACGATGCCAGAATTGTTTTGGAGGCTGTTTATGGCATCTCTTTCTGCATGGCTGAGGTTCTGCTTTAGGTGTTGTTGTTTGTCAATTATTTCAGCCTGGGTGCGTCGACAGAAACATTCAATGTAAAAGTCCAATGAAGAGTTCCAGCCCTCAGGGGGTGTCCATGTGGAATTCTTTTTTCTGGAGTTTTGTAACGATGATTGTGTATTGCTGGGTTGGGAGGGTGATGGCTGCTGTGATGGTGTCTGTCTTCTGTAATTTCATATGAAACGTATCTCTCAAAAGTTTCATTTAGTTTAGAGGTGCACTATTCTTGAAATTTCTGTAACAGTCTCATAACTAGTTTCTTGTCCTCAACTAAGTTACAAACTATTTAAAAATATTGTTTATCAGCTTTCTTTGTAGCTCCATTTGCTTTCATAAAGAGGTCAAACTCTTGTTTTGAAGGAGCCACGGTGCATGCGTGCTGAAAACAAGCTGAGTGAAAAATGCCTCCAAAGGGGCAGTTTTCACTCAGCTCCATTTCAGTGCACACCAGAAATCTGTCGCCGGTGTGACAGAGGAGTGCATGCATGCAATTCTTCCCACTGCTGTGGCTCCCCTCAACAGCCAGGTAAGTGGGGCCAAGGGGTGGCAGGTGAGGGCAGGGGGATGGCAAGCCTTGGGTTAGTATACTTAATGTTTAACCTTAAGAGGTTTTGTGAGCTGGGATTTTGTTTTTCTTTGGATGAGCTGTTAATTGACAATTGTATGCTTTTGGTATGTGCCTGTATTCATAAAATCTCACTTTGCTGGATGCACACACTGCTCCCAATTAGGGTTGCCAGGTCCCTCTACCCTCCCGGTGGCAGGGGTGGGGAGGAGACCTGGCACTTATCTTGTGCTGTCAGTGTTTCTCCCATTGTGCTCTTGGCACATGCACAATGATGTCATTTCTGGGGGAGGTGATATTATTGTGCTAGACGGGCAAGCAGTCCTGCACTCTGCGCTGAGCCAATTTGGCCCATTTAGCCCCAAATAAAGTGTGGGAGCATTTGCGCAGCCAGCACAATGATGTCATTCTCAGAAGTGACATCATTGCGCCCTCTGGGAACACGTGCACTGTGCATGTTCTTTGGGTGTGTCCTAGTGGCAGGCAACCTCTGGGAAGCTTGCTACCTCCCACCAATTGCTGGCAGATCAGTGGGCAAGGAGTCAAACCCCTAGGAGTTTGCCTGCCACTGGCGGGCACCTGGGAACTCTACTCCCAGTATGTTAAATCTGTGAGTTTGAGGGCTAATTTCAACTTGCAAATTCCTCATGTCACCCACATGCTCACCTTAGTCCTTTTGACCAGACATATTCTGGAAGTTCCATACTAGGAACTTAATTTCCTCATATGCAGAGGACCAATTCAAATTGGGGCTGTGGCATATTGGGAAAGGAGGCCTAAGCCTCCCCACTACCACACACACGCACACTTGTTTTCCAGGCCTAAAATGATTTGGGGAAACTACTGTTTGCCTCGATGGTTGTTGTGGGTTTTCCGGGCTGTATTGCCGAGGATTGCCATCGGGCTGTATTGCCATCGGGCTGTATTGCCATCGTTCTCCGGCTGTGAAAGCCTTCAACAATACATCGAACACCTCTACGGGGAGGAAACATTCCAAACCATCATTCTCCGGCCGTGAAAGCCTTCGACAATACATCGAACACCTCTACGGGGAGGAAACATTCCAACCACGGCAATACAGCCCGGAAAACCCACAACAACCATCATTCTCCAGCCGTGAAAGCCTTCAACAATACTGTTTGCCTCATTGGGGAAACCATCAGTGCATGTAAGTTTCTGCACTGGGGCAAATAACAGCTCCCTGGGGCCATTTCAGGACTGAAAATGATGCAAGAACATAGAAAAGTGTAACTCTGTTCAGGATTGCACCTATACACTACCTTTACCTAAGTGCCTTCATCTTGATCTGATTCTGGATTTTACAAGCCTGGGAATTAAAACCTAGAGACTGTCTGATGGATAGGATCAGAGCAGACATGATGGAGACATGAGGACTTTGCGAAGTGTAGTTAGGCTGTCAGTTTTCTACCCTGATTGAAGCATAATGAATGGATGATATGAGTATTCTGAATCACTTGAATTACTCCAGTATAATTTTTGTATGTAATTAAGGATGAGTATTTTATTTCTACTTGCTTATGTGGTTTTTTAATTGTTGCTATGAGTTTAAATGTAGGCCTCCAAGGAAAGAAGAATGGGGAGCTGCATGGGTGAATGGAGTGTGATCTGATTGGACAGTAGCTGTACCCTAGGAGGTGAAGTGTATTGGGAATATATATATAGTTTGGTTTAGTTTAGTAACTTAGCAGAGTAACATAGCAGAGCCATTTAGTCAGAAGCGTTTAAACCCTTAAAAACGTGCATTAATTTATTAATCTTCAGACAAAATCATAGAAAGATAGAACTTACAGTTTATTGTAGCAGATTTCTTCCATAGCAATATCTTCTGGTAATAAGAAGGAAAAGATCCTAATCTAAAGAGTAACATTCCCTAGTCTAATGCCATGGCCTGAAAAAGTAGGCGGCGAGGCTGGAAGTGGGTCTGTGGACAAAAAGAAGGGCTCCATAAGGAGCATGGAGGATTTACATCTTTCCTCTTTGGAAGACCATGTGCGGAGAGAAAATTTCCCAAGAGGCACAGAGGCAAGAGAGGAGGAGTCAGTAAGCATTCCCACCTTAGACAAGAGAGTGGCAGATTGCTAGACTTATACATTACATTCAAAGAGACATGCAGCGCCCCCCAGTGTCCAAAGGCAGGCTGAGTCGCCTATTCCAACACTCCCTCTTGACTCAGAATGCCGTCATCATTCACAATGTTCAGGTCACTTCGTAGACCTTGGTACTTGTCTCTGGGCAGCGGCTTGGTAAAGATGTCCACTGCCATTTCTTCAGTGGGACAATAGTGCAGCTTCACAATTCCTTGTGCTTGAAGTTCCTTCACGAACTGCTGTCGCATCCCAATATGTCTTGTGCATGGGGTATTTCCTTCTAAAAGAGAAAGAGCTATACAACTCTGGTTATCTTCTAGCATGTAAACTGGTAAAGGTTCTGTAACGCCAAAATGTTTAAGTAACATTAAAAGCATTTGTAAATCTCTGCATGCTTCTGAAGCTGACACAAGTTCTGCTTCAGTTGATGAAAGAGCTACAATTTCTTGTTTATGACTTGCCCAGATTACAGGTCCATCCCCATGGAAGAACACATAACCCGTAGTGGATTTCCGGTCTGAATTATCTTTAGCCCAATCTGCATCAGCATATCCCATAGCTGGCAGCCTTAGTTTAGAATCTGCAGTACCCTTTAAATATCTCATTACTCTTTTTACTGCAATCCAATCATTCACAGTGGGTTTACTTACCCTCCTGGATAGAATACCTACAGCTGTTGCAATATCAGGTCTTGTTGTCATTGCTAGGTAAAGAAGCTTGTTTATGGCAGTTCTGTACTCGTCGTTCTCTGGTAGAGGTTCATTTGGTTCCTTTTCTTTCAGAAAACCTACTTCCATTGGTGTGGGCATTGGACTGGCATTTTCTAGTCCAAAACTTTCCAGTAGTTCTAGTGTCTTTTGTCTTTGGCTGAGAAGGTAACTGCCATCTGGTTCCCTCAATCTGGATCCCCAAATAAAAATTAGCATTGCCCAAGCATTTCACCTCAACTTCCTTGTTTAGATGAGATATAATTTCAGCACAATCATTTAAATTTTCATAACAAAGGATAAGATCATCAACATAAGCAAAAATAAAAGTCCATCTCCCATTCTTGTATCTACTGTAAAGACAGATGTCAGCTTTGCCTCGTTTAAAATCTAGATCAAGTTAACATTTTGGTCAGTTTATCATTACAAGATTTGGCAGTTTGCTTAAGATCATAAAGTCTTTTCTGAAGTTTGCATACTAAGTGTTTATTCTTTTCATCTATGAACCCTGGAGGTTGACTCATATACAATTTCTGTACTATGCATCTGACGAAGAGAACTTGATTCTCGAAAGCTTATGCTACAATAAAATTGGTTAGTCTTAAAGGTGCTACTGGACTCTTTTTATCTTTTTAGAGACATCAGTATTACAATGAAGCATAATTGAGCCTTTACCATCAATATTCACACATGTGCCATCAGCCATTATAACTTTTCCAAATGCACTGGTATCCAGTTCATCAAACAGATTAATATCTGATGTCATATGCGCAGTTGCACCACTGTCCAATATCCAGCACTGTCAGCTATCATTTATTCGAGCCATATGAGACACATGATAATTACTATCAGCCCTTGTTTGAGGAAAATCTCAAATTACTAGCCCTTGCTTTAGAAAAATCTTCTCTGTTTCTCTCTGCCTGTGGCTTCCTGCCTACAGCAGCATAATTATTTCTGCCCTTGTGGCTGTAGCTTCTGTTGCTAAAGCACTTCCTCTGGAGGTGACCAGGCTTATTGCATTTGCGGCAGAAGGGAGGAGTCTGCCTTTCTCTAGGATTGGCTCTTTGCCTGTAATCAATTTGCCTAGGTCCCACCCCTCTGGGTCTGGCCTCTCTGACCATGTAATTTGAGTCAGTCTTGCATTTCTTTTTCTCATGATAAGATCTTTGCTTGTTGTACTCTGATCTTATCTTAGCTAACACTTCCTCCAGAGTAACACCTTGTGTAGTAACAGAACTGGTGAAACTGGAGTAACTCTCTGGGGGTGAGCATAAGACTAAAGCAATTTTCAAATCATCACCTAATATCTGTCCAGCAGTTGCCAATTTATCAGTTATGTTCAACAAGGATTCAATATGGGAATAAAATCAAAAAGAGTCCAGTAGCACCTTTAAGACTAACCAATTTTATTGCAGCATAAGCTTTCAAGAATCAAGTTCTCTTCGTCAGATGCATGATACAGAGACTGGTCAAATATAGAAGAGGAGGGAGGAGAAGTCCTCCCTCCTCTTCTCCTCCCTCCTCTTCTATATTTGACCAGTCTCTGTATCATGCATCTGACGAAGAGAACTTGATTCTCAAAAGCTTATGCTACAATAAAATTGGCTAGTCTTAAAGGTGCTACTGGACTCTTTTTGATTTTGCTACCACATACTAACACAGCTAACTCCTCTGCATCTATGAATATGGGAATATGCATCATTATCTCCCATTTTAGTATAAAATAGCTCTCTGAATAAAGCAGTTTTGCTGACTTGGTCCTGGTCCCCAAAGATACTCTTAAGAGCATTCACCATATCTTTTGCAGTTTTCTTTTTTTTAATATGCACCAACTGGGAATTTGCCAGTGTGGTTGTAATGAAATTTCTGGCCTTTGCATCAGCATCCAGCCAATCTTGTTCATCTGAGCTATCATCTGTGCCAGACGGCTTTTCATCAGTTAATACAAAATATACTTTCTCTTCTTGTAATTGAGACTGTAATCTAAAATACCAGGATTCAAAATTCTCTCCTGAAAGCCGTTCCAAAACAGCCTGTCTTTTCGACATTTTAAAGAAATTTCAAAGTATTTCTCTAGAAAACTTTATTTCCCCTCTTTAACTTTTAGTTTTCTGTATGCTAGGCTCAAGTTAGCCAAAAGTTTTAAAAGGAGGTTTCTCTGCTATTCTGTGCACGTTTTAGGGCTGGAAAAAGGCTGTTAGACCCTTAACCTAATTTCTTTCTTTGTTCCTCGTGAGGTTGCCTGTGAGGGCATTCACATGCTAATTAATTCCTTTGCCCTGCTTGTCTGTTAGACCGGCAGAGACAAGGGAAAAAAAACTTTGCAGTTTAAAACTCTTTACTTCTAGATTCAAGTTTAGGCTTTGCAGTTTTTTAAAAAAACTCTTTTGCTTCTTAGATTCAAATATGGGCTTTCCTTGGCCCCGAGGAACTTATTAAATTCAAGACTGGGCCCATAACCCTATTGGAAATATATATTTAGTTTGGTTTAGTTTAGTAACTTAGCAGAGTAACATAGCAGAGCCATTTAGTCAGAAGTGTTTAAACCCTTAAAAACGTGCATTAATTAATCTTCAGACAAAATCATAGAAAGATAGAACTTACAGTTTATTGTAGCAGATTTCTTTCATAGCAATATCTTCTGGTAATAAGAAGGAAAAGATCCTAATCTAAAGAGTAACATTCCCTAGTCTAATGCCATGGCCTGAAAAAGTAGGCGGCGAGGCTGGAAGTGGGTCTGTGGACAAAAAGAAGGGCTCCATAAGGAGCATGGAGGATTTACATCTTTCCTCTTTGGAAGACCATGTGCGGAGAGAAAATTTCCCAAGAGGCACAAAGGCAAGAGAGGAAGAGTCAGTAGGTGTTCCCACCTTAGACAAGAGAGTGGCAGATTGCTAGACTTATACATTACATTCAAAGAGACATGCAGCGCCCCGCAGTGTCCAAAGGCAGGCTGAGTCACCTATTCCAACAAAGTGAACTGCGCTTTTTAATTACTGTGCTAAAGGAAAGTTTTTCTGTCATTCTTTATCTTAGAAAGAGGTTATTCTAGTTAAGCCAGGCAACCTGTGTGGAACCTGGTCTGTGTGTTTTTCAGAGATAGTATTTATTCTGCGAAATTCAATAAAACTGTATGTTACTAAGAGAGTCTTGCAAAATCACACAAACTGTATGAAAGGCTGAGAGCTTAATTCTGTCTAAATCAGGCAAACTGTGTATATACCTGGGGTTGTCTGTCTATATCTGAGAGATAAATTATTCTATTTAGGAAAGGCAAACTGTGTGTAAGGACTGGAATATATATATGTTTGTGTGAATGTAAAAAAAAGTTTTTTCTATTACTGAAGACCTGTGTGGAAAATTACTTTGTGTGACTGAGTCTGTGAATATACCTTTAAGAAGAGATAATTATTTGTGAAACTACCAAGCTTAAGAACTATACTGAAACCAATATGCTTATTAAACCTCTGCAACCATCGTGCTAATGTATTTACAAATAAATTCTACTTTTGTTTAAGGGGGAAAAATCCCTTTTTACCTCACAACCACCTTCCTGTGCTGACTGTTCTGTCATTCTACCATCGGTAACAAAGTTTTCCAGTAGAACCAGTTAAGCAGATAAAATCTAAGGCAAAAGCCTTTGGTGGCAGCAAAACCCTTCTGGGGAAGCAGCAATGTATAGGTCACACAAACAAAAATGAGGAAATATTTTCGAGCTATAAGCCTGGGTAACACCTGAAGCTCTGTGTGAGTGGATATAAAGAGTGTTAATTGTGACTTAATCCCTCCTGAATGTAATATAAGGAGGTGCTGAGTTAAAAGTCCAAAGAAAAATGTTTATAAGGTTTAAAATGAATAGTAAATCATTACCGAATGGTATCAAAAATAGGTAAATCATTACATTCAGGGTTTAGGTAGGTAAATTCTTAACATGATGCTATTCTGTATTGTTTATATTCAGCATTTAAATTATCACTAATGAAGTTTATCTTGCCCTATGTCGCTTTCAAAATAAAACAACAGCCCTCAGACTCACCTGCACGGCTGGGTTGCAGCCCGTAGAGTGGCAGTGGGGCACATGACATGGCAGGCTTTCCAAGCAGAATCTGCTGAGAAGCCCACGTTTCTTGGAATTCAAACTCCCCAGCCGGCCAATCAGAGCTGGCCGGGCGGACTGCTTGAGGGGCAGGGTTTGGCACTGGACCTGTAAGGCACTGTTTTTTATCAGGTCCAAAAGGCAGCTAGCCTTGCCCCATTTCACTGTTCTCACAGCTGGCAAACCCACCCTGCCCTCCTTATTTAGCAGCTGCATTGCTTGGCCTGTTTCATTTGGGGTTGTCTGCATGCTTGGGTTTCTTGGGGGATCACTATGTATAAATTCTTTTCTTTTTCACAGCTATGGGGTGGCAGTTTGGGCATTAGGTTCAGATCTTTTTGGGGGGAGAGATAGGGCCTGTGAGCCCCAACCCCCAAGTAATGAGATTCCTTTAAGGGATCGTGGAAGTGAGTCATGGCTGGTGCATGCCTAGCTTGAGGGCTGCCAGGGCGTACTCATTCCCAGGTGGCAGGGATCCACACAGGGGTGTATGCCCATGTGGCATCCCATTAGCTCTGCAATTCTCCCCCCTCAGCAGCGGATTTGAGGAGGGATGTGGTGGTTCATCGACTGGCAGACAGGTCAGCCGATGCTTGGATCTGATCCCTATGCATTGCCAGTGTTCCATAAGCTGTAATTCAATAAAGTTGTGGTCTCTTTTACTCCAGCTAACTGTTTGTGCATGGTCTGTCACTGTGCCCTTGCCCCTTCTCCACGCATCAGTGCTGGGCTGCAATCAGTATTTTCTAGCTTAAAATTCTTTTGTTTCAGGAACTTCAGGTTAAGACAAACTTTTTTCAGTCACAATTCTTCAGCTACTCTTTCTAGGTCTTGTAGGCATCAGTTATTTCTTAAATTAAATACAAAATATGTTTTGTAAATATAAACATTAAGTGTTGTTTTAAACATTAAAGTTATTTAGCTTCAAAAGGGTTGTTATTAACATTAACTATTTTAAAATATTTTATTTTTTATATTCATATTGTAGGACATAAAGAATTACTAATTTGTAAAATTCCTTAATTCACATGAATTATGTTTTTATTATACTTTTAATTAGATATTAAGCATAATTCAGACCAGTTATGTGAAATCAAAAAGAATAATACATCTGGTTAAATATTATCTGTAAATTTATCATTACAACAATAAATAAATTAAAGTATGGTTGTTGTGGATTTTCTGGGCTGTATAGCCGTGGTCTTGGCGAGACCACAGCTATACAGGCCGGAAAATCCACAACAACCATTGTTCTCCGGCCGTGAAAGCCTTCAACAATACAAATTAAAGTGTCTTTCTACAGACTTTTTTTTGTCACACTTATAAATCAGTTTTGTTTAATATAGTCAGCATTAAGATGCTACTTTTAAATATGTTTTACCAAACTTGGTATGGTCTCAGATTTTGGATTGAATCCCACAGAAAATTTCTACTGACTGAAAGATTTCCATGAGTGGAGTGCAATTTCCTTGCCTCTATCCTCCCAATACAGTACAAAATGCTTGAAATGTTGCTCATAGGTGAAAGGGGACACCCCCCACCCTGCCAAAAATAGCATAGAGGGAAAAGTTGCTAGTTTGCAGTAGCGGGGAGAATCAACGAAATCTGTCCCCCATCAGAAATTCATAAGCAGAAATTCATCTATGGGATCTAACCCCTGTTTTTGTGCTCTGATGGTGGTGGTGGAAAGTGCCATCAAATTATACCTGAGTTATGGTGACCCTGCTGGGGTTTTCAAAGTAAGGCAGTCACAGAAGTGATTTGCTGTTGCCCACCTCTGCAACCCTGGTCTTCTTTTGAGGTCTCCTATCCAATTATTAACCAAGGCTGACCCCACTTAGCTTCTGAGATCGAATGAGATCAGGCTTGCCTGGACTGTCCAGGCTATATGTTTATGCTGTAATCAACTGTGAGCAAGGCAGACTATAAATGACATAAATATATAAAATAAATAATTTTCTTCTATGAGTATCTCCTTTAATTATCACATTAATACAATTTTTAGATCCAGTGGAATCATATATCCAGTAATTTCTGTTGTACTTAGAACCTTCTTTGAAACAGACAAAAGTTCAGGACAAGGTCAACAAATATAAAAAATGTCTGTGTTTGGTATATCTCAACGTCAAAATTTATTTTTTAATTTTATATTTATTCAGCATGTAGAGCTGATATATTCTTTTCAACCATATATAATTTTTTAAAAGTTATTTTTAATGTCTGAACATGACTTTAAGGTTAAACAAGAAAGGGTTATTAGATTTCTCCTCCCTTCTCATATGGAGCATGATGAAGGAGTGGTGTACTAAAACTAAATCCAGTTATCTGTGATGAATACAATTGCGTAGCTTAACTGGGGTTAGTTTTTGTTCCAGTGATGGATTCCAGGGCCAGAAGTTAGCCCTGGTTAAGAATCATGATGTGTTTGGGGGAAACTAACTCAGATTAAGCAGTATGTCTGCATCTTTCCATAATTAATAACCATCAGCCGTTCTGATACTATTATTTCTTCCTTGTGCTCCATGCAAGAAAGGGAAGGGAAAGAGGGATGAATTGGGCATGTGTGTGAGCCCAGCCAAAACCAGGTTCATGAGTATATTTATTTAACACAAGTTAAATTGGATATCAGAATGCAGCATTATATGTTCCCAACCTTATTCCCATTCCCTTGTTATTTCATTTAGTCATGTTCAAATTTTAAATATTCCCTGTTAAAACATTTAATCTGTATGGCATTATTAATAGTTAAAATTTGTGTTGCCCACCCCCCTAGGAATGAACTATATTTTCTTATCAAATAATTTACTATATCACTGAATTTGAGGTACTGAAATGGGAAGCTATGCTCATACTAATATCTAGTATTTCCAAATCTTTTCAATAAAAAAATTCTTCATAGTACATTAAAGTGGAAAAACCAGGACTAAACTGCTTCTTAAACATATTCCATATTGATAATGCACTATTTCTAGAGGGTAAATGTTCACTTTTCAGTTGTATCATTTTACTTTGAAACCATATAACATCTGCTAAAAAATAATCAACTCTTGTTGCTGTGCTTTGATTGTTTTATCTAGTTTACTCCAGTTTACTATTACAATAAATTTAGATGTTCAGTAATACAATTTTATATCTGGAAGTTCCATCCCTCCATCATGCCTGTTTTATAGGATGATAGCATTGACAGTTTATTTGTTAATATAAAATTCTGAATTACTGCCATATATTAATTTATGAACTCATAAGGGTATAGTGATAAATAAAAGTATTATTCTTGGGAAACAGTTCATTTTTTATCAGGGCAATTCTTCCCTAAAATGACAAAAATAGCGTTTACCCCTTCTGCAAAAAATATTTATTAGAAGATTTTTACCATGCCTTTTTGCCCTCACAGGGCCACGAAGGTGGCTAACAAATTTAAAACATACACATTAAAATATCTTAAAAGCCATTAAAACCAATACACTAATGCATCATTGAAATGATTTAAAACCAGAATTTAAAATAAAAGATAAAAATTACATTGGGAAGAGAGGAATGGTCACTGATGGAATGCCGAGTGAAACAAAAAAGTCTTCACTTGCTGGTGGTAGATGGCAACAGACAGGGACAGCTGAATCTCCCAGGTGAGAGAGTTCCAGAATTTTGGTGCCACTACTGAGAAGACCCTCTGCTGCTACTACTGAGAAGGCCCTCTCTTGGGCTGCCACATGTCTAATCGTAGAAAGTAGGGGCACTCAAAGTAGGACCTCTGCAGATAACTGCAGTGGTTGGGCAGGTTTGTAAGGGAGTAGGTAGTCCTTCAGGCATATTGGTCCCAAACTATATAGGGCATTAAAAGTCAGCACCAGCACCTTGAATTGTGCCTAGAAACAGATTGAGAGCCAGTGTGGATGAGCCAAGACTGGAGTCATATGGTCCCTAAAGCCTACTCCAGTCAACATCCTGGCTACAGAATTCTGCACTAGTGAAGTTTCCAAACACCTTTCATGAGCAGCACTATATAGAATGCATTGCAGTGATGTAACCACAGCATGTCCCACAAAAGTCCACAGCTGACTAACCATTTGGAGTTGACCACATCTGCCACCTGCTTATCTAGCAGTCGGCCTCGGTCCAAGAGCACCCTGAAACTAAGGACCTGTTTCTTCAAGGGGAAGAAATCAATATTCTTCAAATATTTCTGTTAGAGTATTAAATTTACAAAGATTGGAGTTCCTCCCCCTACTCCAGCTAACCTTTTCTAAGACCAGCACATATCTTGGAGATGTACAGCCTTCTCACACAAGGATCAGGTTATGGAAATCTATAGGGAAACTATGCTGTTGTGCTGAAATTTTGGCAATAAGCCAAGCATAGGACTCTGTTGAGCTTTGCAGAGAAGTGTTAGCTTTACTTGTCTGACAGGATGAGCAGTACAATTACTCTCTGATCTTGGTCCTAATACTTAGCTTGGAGGCTTGTTAACACAAATAGAAGCTGAGAGAAATAGAAGTAATGGTTTTGTAAATCTGAATACTAATAATAGCCCCCAAGCAAAGCCCTAATAGGAACCTCTTTTCCTATGCATCTACATGACACTTAGCAAAGGCAGAGCATGATGCCTGCTTGGGCACTCTGGGACTCACACTGTCCTTTCTTGATGTTGTGACTCAGTCCTCTGTGTCTTGGTGATTAAAAATAGCACTGTGGATGTCGAAGCAGATAAAGGCCTCAGACTTACAGATCTGTCACACAACATCATCTGCAAATTTTGGTTGAATTCAGTTTCAATTTCTCATGGCTTCTTTCTCTTTTTATATATGAGAGAGAGATGAAGACAAAGATAGACAAATGTGTACAAAGTCTGAAAGGCAGAGCTGTCCTCAATATGTCTCTTTCCCTGTTTAATGCAGATTTAACCATAAGCTAGTGACACTCAAATAAATAAATAAACAAATAAACAACAACAATAATAATACTTTCCATCTTTTTAGTTTTGCTTCTTAATTTTTCTCTTCTTGGTTGCTGTGTTTGGACCTAGATCTGTACTTTGATTATTGACTAAAATCTGATCGCTGCACTGCTGCATGAGGCATGGAATATATTGTCAGAAATATGACATCTGAAACAGTAACGGTGCTATTTTTTCTTAATAGCTTGTATGATGCCTACCCAAAGAATTTTTAACACTTCAGTCTTTCAGAAGTATGCAACGTTGAATACTTAGGAGTTGTTCTTGCTTGCAGGAATCATAAATCATGCTAGCTTATAGGAACATTTTTCAACAGCATATATCTTATTGACATTGTGCCCCATCAACTGGTGCCCCCCCCCAAAAGTTTACAGCTCTAATTATTGTAAGAAAGATATCAAAAACATGAAGCAGATGCAAATGACTGCAGAAATTAAATCTACAAAGAAAAGTGTCTCATTCACTTAGAAATGCCTATGCTCCTTACTAGAGATGGGCATGAACAGCAATACGAACCAAAAAAAGCCACGAACAGCCCAATCTGCTGTTTGTGAACAAGCTGTTCGTGAGGCCCCATTCTAAATGAAAAGGTGGTCGTTGCAAGCCTTCTTCATTGCTGTTCATTGCTGTTCGTCAAGCCAGACAGTCTGGCACCTGCAATCAATTCCCTTGGCAACTTAGCCAGGGATTGTCTGAACTCTGTCTGAACTCCTGCTGTTGCCCTGGAAACTCCAATCTAAGCCATATTTAGCTTGATAGGCAGGTCCTTTCAAGTGTGGAGCTCCAAATTTGTTACAAGGGAGCAAAGAGCAGGGGGGAGGGGGGCTCCCAGCTCGAGCTTAGTTTGCAGACAGTGGAGAGGGAGAGAGTTGCTGTTGGCATTTTGATAGAGAGAGTGCATTGGAGCTTGAATTTTCTTTGTGTGTGGTGGGATAGGGATCTATCCCTTCCAGTACCAGGGCTGCTGCCAGGCTCTGGGCCAAGCTATTATTTATTATTGGTACCTTTCCTGCTGCCTGCTCAGGTAAGGTTTCTGGGAGTGGTGCAGTAGGGATCTACCCCTTCAAGTTCCAGGGCTGCTGCCAGGCTCTGGGGCCAAGCTACTGTTTATTATTGGTACCTTTCCTGCTGCCTGCTCAGGTCAGGTTTCCGGGAGTGGTGCAGTAGGGATCTTTACTTGGATGATGGCTGGAGGAGAGCCTGCTGGCCCCCACGAACATATACGTGAACAGGGCCATGTTTGTGGTTGTTCGTGAGTCCCTGTTCGTGGATGGCAATGAATAATGCACATCATGTTCAGGTTTTTTTCCTGTTCATACCCATCTCTACTCCTTACCCAACAGTGTCTGAAATATCTGACAAAGGACACAGTCTAGCAAATTGTCTATTGTCTAGCAAATGTGATAAACTTAGTTTCAAACTACACAATGTATCTTTGTACTTTTTTTATTCCGGACCATAAACAACTGTGATGGCATGATACTGCAACACTGGAGTGTTTTGCTAGTGTATCTTTGGTAACACACGGGAATGAAGCACTTATGTGTTGGTGCAGCACAACGAAGTGAAGTATAGAAAAGGGAGATGCTTCTATAAGTCTTGAGGAAATCTCAGATTACAAAAAATAATTTTTAAGAGGAAGGAATAAAATTAAAATGCTTTAAAATGTTGAAAGTCTGTGAGATTACTTCACAGCATCTCAGCAGCCCTTTCGGGTTCCCTGTGCTACTGCAGACAACATCTCCAGTGTTGTCTGTCATTGCATAGATAATCCAAAAAGGACTGTGGCAGTTTCATTTTTAAGGTAAGTTAAGGGAAGGAGGAGTGAGAACAGAGGAAAACAATAAGGAAGATCAGCAGAGAAAACATATCTAGAACATGAGTGGGGAAAGAAAAATGAAGCAAAGGGAACAGATGGATGGAGGGGAGGCAGTGTGAGGGGAAGGAAAGGAAGGAATGACTTGTAGGAAAACAGCATAAGAGGGGAAGGGTAAACAGGAATATAGGTCAGAGTGAAGGAAATGGCAGAAGCTGCAAGGGCTGCAAAGGGGAAGGAAGAAAGGAAACTGGAGATACAATGGGCAGGAGGACCAGCCAGCAGGGCATGAGAACTCCCCTCCCATGTAGATCCTTGTGAGACCCCCACTTGTCACATATATAATTCCTAAGTATTGCTCCACCATGTGCATCAAAAAACCTGCAGTGGGGCCTCTCAGGGCCAAGGAATCCTAGGTTTATGAGAAACCTGAAAAGATCAGTGTTAAAACCCAACTTCAATGGAAGAGTGTCATCTGAACAAGCACAGATGTTGCATGGGAAAAAATCTTAGGATCTTTTTGCTATAGGAACCCATAAACTGCACCTGAGAATGGAAGGAGGTAAGCGGCAGGGGAAGGAGAAGTAGGGAGAGGAGAGAGGGCAACTGAAATCACTGGAGATGTGAGGGAGGAGGAGACAAGAGGGGATGATGACCAAATAGGACAAACAGGCAGTCAGATGAGGGGGCTTGGAAGGGGAAAACAGCAGAAAGCTGAGTAATGGGAGAAGCGAGGAATCTGCCATGCTTTATTTAAATCTCACTTTTCTCCCCAATGGGGACCCAATTCTGTTAACAGGATCATTCTCTCTGCCTTCATTTCATCCTAACAGCAATCCTCTGCAAGGTAGGTTAGGCTGAGAGGGAGTGGCTGCTTCATCAGGCAGCTTCCATGGCTGACTGATATCCAAACCTGGGTCTTTCAGATTCTGACCACTGACATTCTAACTACTACACCATGCTGGCTGTGTTTTGCATGTCTCAGCATTAAAAAAAAATTATAAACTGTGATGTTAACAAATGTGTGAATGGAAAGCTGAACATGTTTCAGTTGTTAAAATGGCCATTCATTGTGTTATGTATAAACCTCTTGAGACTGGTCTCTTTTTTAGCTGCTATATGCACATATTTAGTATTTGTGTTTTTCACAGTCATTCACTTGAATTGTGTACAGAGAACTAAAGCACAAAGAAATAATACCCCAGACTATGGTGGAATAAGAAATCTAACCCAGCCTCCTTAGCTCCAGCCCTGTAGTAAAACCAGTAGGACATTCTTCATTCCCAAATCAATTGAAGTGTTTCTCTGCAGTCTTTTGAAACACTAGCTGAAAATGGAGCCATCAAAATGGGATGCGTAAATGGTTCCTTCAGTTTTTTTATTGCCACTTGACTTGCTTTTCACGATCAGCCAGATGGCATGTGGTATTGACAAGCTGAAATCCTGCATATACCCTCCTTTTGACTCAAGGCAGCTTACAGGTAAAAATTAAAACCATTTTAAAATCCCCAAAGTAATCCCCCCTCCCTTAAAGATGGCTGCTCTTCATACCTCGTCCAAATCTCTGCTAGGGGGAAGCCTTGCAGCACCTCCTGTTCTCCTCCAAGGGGGTTCCCCTCATCTCCTCAGGGAGCCTGTTCCACAGATTTGGGGTTGTGATAGTGAAAGCCTGGGCTCTGGATGATGCCAGGTGGGCCACCCTATGAGGGAGACGACATTAATGTCAAATGATAATGCTGTTAATATAAATCTGCTAGAAAGGGGAGGAGAAGGGATTTTTAGCAAGTCCACAGACACCATACTATTTCATTGTTAACAGTATAGATCTAGTATTCTGCCTTACAAATTAGCAGGTTTGATTTCTTTTACATTTTTTTCCTGGCCATATTTGAGACTAGGAGCATAGATAGTGCTTCTGTTTAGCTCAGCTGTATAGCCTCATCATCGTGGTTAGCTAAGTAATGGGCAGTATTGGCATCTTCTCCTGGCTGTGATGAAGGAAACACCCAGTCCATAAAAAGGTCCAGATGGTCTGAAAGATTGTGCCATTGATTGGAAATGGTGCACAGCTTGTTGGCAGTGCTCAACAGCAGGCCAGCCTGCAGCTGAGCACCACTTGATCCTCCTCAACAGGTGTTACTGCAGCTCAAAGGAAAGCACATGGAGTGTGCAGGGGAAAACAATTGCTAGCCAGGACTTTTCAAGCTCTTCTAAAGAGTAAGGCCCTTTTCCACATTCAAAATAAAACCTTCTGCCAGTGAACTGTCCTTTTTGCCCTGGGTCTGAAGCCTGTTGTGGTGAGATATTAGAGGGATCTGGCTTGGACTTTTCATTTCTCTCTAGTGGCTTTTCACAAAGTTTCACTTCATCAGTACTCTTTGTTCTTTGTTGTGAAGTGGTCTCTTGGCTAATTACTTTATGCTGACAGTCTGGCACTTCTACTTGCCACATAACTTTGCTCTTTATAAATTTGCCTGCCTATGGAAGTGACTGAATACATTGGCTGAGGGTTCAAACTTATGTGTAAGCTTTTCTGTCTCTGCCCTGACCTACAGCTCTCACTGCTGTTTTAAGCTCAGATTTCTGGCCAATGTGGAGATGTACCCCTAATAGTAAAAGAACATTTATGCGGGGCTTATCTGAGGATGGAATTGAATGTGATTAGAGCCAGTTTGGTGTAGTGGTTAAGAGCGCAGGACTCTAATCTGGAGAACCGGGTTTGATTCCCTACTCCTCCATTTGAAGCCAGCTGAGTGACCTTGGGTCAGTCACAGTTCTCCAGATCTCTCTCAGCCCCACCCACCTCACAGGGTGTTTGTTTGTTGTGGGGATAATAATAACATACTTTATAAACTGCTGTGAGTGTGCATTAAGTTGTCCTGAAGGGCGGTATATAAATCAAATGTTATTATAAGAGAAAAATAATAACAGGGCTGGCAGAGGTGGTATCATCTATAGTACCTACTAAGCAATGTTAGATCTGAGTTCTGTAAAGCCACAGAAAGACTGAATTTCGGAACAATGATTGATTGTTCAAAGTTGCTGCTACAACTTTGCCTCTTTCTATCTGTTCCTGTTAAGTAGGAAGCAGAGATGAAAGGTGGAAGCAGTCTAAGTAGCCTCCTCTCATTGCTTAGCCTAAGGTCTCTGAACAAGCTTTAGCTGGAAGTTTTTTAGGGGACAAAGACTGTTCTCTAAATTGCTGTGGTAAATTGTGGTTGAGGCTTCCTTCCTTGTGTGGCCATCAGCCTGCTGCTTTCTTCTTGGCCAGAGCAGAATGATGGGAGACATGCTGAATTACCCACTTAATGTCCCTCAGGTCCCAGCTACAGAAGCTGCTGCGATTTGCCCTAATTTAGTTAACTAACCTCCCTGTCACTCCTTTTGGGACTATTTTTGAAGTGAATTTTTAAAATATGGATGTCGAAACTGTGGTGAAACAGGTGATGGTTTCTGAACATATTTTGTCTCTGCATGAAGATTAATATGTGGCTACATGGAACTGAAAGTCAAGTGCATCAGTGCAATGTCACTGGAGCTCCTGTAACAATATTGATAAAAAAAAGAAGGAACATATTTTTTCACATGATAAAGTTGCTTTTGAAGTTTGAAACAGACACCTTGTTTTTCTAGTGATGATAATTCAATGCAATAACTGTGATATTTGTGTAGTGGGTGACTTTATCTGGTGTCAGATACGGCTTTACCTGTTTGTGTGACCCTGAATCCTAGTGCTAGAGCTTCTAAGTGGGTGTTACGAGGTGATGAAGTGTTAACTTCTATGATGTTACTTTCCATTTAAATAAGTGGGCATGGAGCTAGTGCAATGTACAAACTGTATAATACAATGGAGCTTTGAACAAATTGACATGAGGAATTCCTGGCTGTTTGATTTATGCAGACTGGGTGACAGTCTTTGCTTTTGTCCTTGTCCTGTATGTCCCTCTGCCATCAGTGCTGTCAAACAGCTGACTGTACCAGCTCCCAGATGATTGCATTGCTTGTGTCTGAGCAAATTGCAGAAATAGCCCCCAAACCTTCTTGTAGCCAGCACTAGCAAATAATAGTTTTGAGGTATAAGAAGCTTCACCTCTTTCACTCCAAACATTTCACAGCACTGCTTCTGTGAGCCAGTTTACATAATCAGCAGGGACAAGTGATAAATCTTTTACTTAACTGTATCTCTTCAGTCTGCAGGTGGCCGGGGCAGGACTGCATATTTTAATGTTCTCTGTTAAAGAGGGAGGGCTTCAAATTGAAAAGCAACATGTTATGGAAAGGGGTTCAGACTACCCTTACCCTGACATGATAGTCTTTGATGTGCTCAGAGATGTTTTTGTTTAAGACCATTCTGACATATAACTTCATGCCTCAGTAGAACCATATAGGAGAAGCTGCTTTGTGTTGTGGTTCTGCTTTTTGAAAGGCAGTTTAGAGTACTGATCTAATTGGAATCGACTGGGACACCCATGTTCAGCTCCCCACTGTGCTGTAAAAACTGGCCTTAAACCAGTCACACATTCTCTCACCATAATCACTAGTCACACATTCTATCACATTCTATCACAAAGTTGTTGTAAGGATAAAATTGGAGGTGAACAATGTTTTTGATTTTTTTACTTCATTTATACCCCACTTTTCTTCCCAATGGGGACCCAAAGTGGTTTACATTATTCTCCTCTATTTTTTCCTCACAACAAACCCTGTGAGATAGGTTTAGCTGAGAGTTTGTGATGGGCTCAAGATCACTCAGCGAGTTTCCATGGCAGAGTGGCGAATCAAACCTGGGTCATCCAGATCCTAATCCATCTCTCTAGCCACTACACCACACGGGCGATGTATGCTGCACTGAGCTCCTTGGAGGAGAGTGGAGATAGAAATCAAACAAATAAATACATTTTATAGAGTGCGGCGGGAGGGAAGCAGCATGGTATAGCTCATTCTCAACAGATCTCGGAAGTTAAGCAGGGTCAGTACTTGTATGCGCAATCACCAAGGAAGACTGTCCAGAGGAAGGCACTGGCAAACTCTCTCTGCTTTTCACTTGCCTTGAAAGCCCCTTGCTGGGGTTTCGATTAGTCAATTGTGACTTGATGGCACTCACTCACTCACTCACTCACTCACTCACTCACTCACTCACTCACTCACAGTGTGGCAATGAGTCATTGTCTAGCTAAATGGTTAATTCAGTTCCACACTCAGTTTCCTTCCTCTCACTTTTTCATCTGAGGACCAAATTACACATTGCCTTTAATGTGTTACTGCTGCTTCCCTGAATCTTCTAGTAACAGTTAAAGCAGATGTGACAACATGATGTCTTCATGCAGCATGATACCATCCATTCTGTTTCATTGGCTGCAGGTTATTGGGAGTGAGGGAGGAAAGAAAGACTGAGGATGGTGACATCAGATCTTGTATCTGAAACATTACTAGGAATTTGAAATGGATGGTGGTAACCTTGCATTTATATATTGCTTCAAGAAACTCTTGCACTCTCAAGTGAAACCCTCCCCCCATCCTGGCCCTGCAGTGGATGTCACTTGATTCTAGGTGTAATAATTTTTAGATACAGTGTTCTTCTCTCACACTATGCTAGCCAATGATGAGTAACTTACTATTGACTCTGTAGGCCTGGCTTCATTACTTTTATTTATTTCAATTATTTATTCATTTATTTATTTCATTATTGTTTATTGTATGTTGATTTTAGTATTGTTGTTTTCTTGTTTTTATTGATTTTAACTTGTTCACCGCCCAGAGCCCCTGAGGATGGGCAGTTTATAAATTGAATTTATAAATTTATAAATTGAAATATAAATAAAGATTTCAGATAAATATAATCTGGCCAAGGTTTTTTAAATTTCTGTTTCCAGATGTGGACTGCAGAGCTGCAGATTCTGATCATTCCCTTTTGTTGTGGTGGTGGTGGAGGTGTAGCATCACTAGCAGATTGATTAGAAGGGGAAAGTAGTCCTTGGTGTGCTACTGTGTGGAAGAAGCTGTGGAAGATTCTCACCCCCTTCCTTTTTGTACTTTCTCTCCACTGAATCTGCAAAGCCATCCATCCTAGAAAGTGTCAGGAGAGCATATGCTCCATCGTTTAGTTTGTTTGCATAATGAGGCTAATGTGTATGCATAATACATAAGAAATATCTGCATGGAAAGGTTCGTTGTATAATGTTTGTACCCCTGTAGTCATGAATGCAGATCCTGATACTTGCCAAGACAGAGGAAGATGGAGTTGCTGTTTGCCTTGTACTGATGCCAGCCTAAGTAGGCTTGTCTGATGGAGAGGAAGGATGTTTTTTTGCTGGAATCTCAAGCACAGTACTAGAGAAGGAGTGGGATTTTATAACATTTTGGACCACTGAAGTAAGACCAGGAAGGGGTCTGAAAGGCTTGCATATAACTTCATGAGACTTGTTCCTAGTATAAAAACTAAACTATCCCTCAGTAAACACTACCTGGTGTTACACTGCCTGATTATGGAGGGCCCATATAACATATTATTACTGACATGCCTCTCCTTCATGAATTCATCTGACAACTTTTAAAGCCATCTAAGCAACTGGACACCACCGTATCTTTTGCCAGAGAGCTCATTTATTTATTTATTTGAAATATTCTACCTCTCTAAGTATATTCGAGACATCTTACTATATAGAGCGATAAAGCATCAAAGTTAACATTAATCTATTTCATTTTATTTACAGTCTGCTTTTCTCATCTAGACTCAAGGCAGATTACACAGTTAAGAACAATATATAAAGCAACATAATAGATACAAACAATACAATTAAAACTAGACCACAAAATCAGAGAAAGCAGAAAAAACAGTACAATGCACATAACAAACAATGAATAAAACAGGATTACAAAATTGGAGAACAATGCAATAAAAACAGTATAGCACATAAAATAAACAATACATTGAAAATCGCCTAAAATTTCTACATACATTAAAACTGCAATCCCATTCCCTTTATAAAGCACTCTTGAACTGTACTTTTTGACACATTCTGTGAAACCATAGCAATGTGAGAGTCTTCCTGCCCTCATCTGCAGGCCATTCCACTAGGTAAGAGGCACAACAGGGAATACTAGTGCAAAGGTAGCTGTCTGTCTTACCTATTTGCAAGGTAGCTCCTTCAAAAGGCTTTGATTAGATGAGTGAATCTGTAACAAGGGAGAGGCAGTTCTGCAGATGTGTAGGTCCTAGGCTGTTAAGGGATTTGTAGACGATTAACCAGTGCCTTGAATTGAACTGGGAAACCAATGAAGTGGTTGCAGAATAGATATAATATAGATACTTTTCCTATTTCCCAAAAGTAAAAAAGCTGCAGCATTTTGCATTAGCCAGAGTTTGATTATACATGGAAAAAACAGATAAAACAGCAAAAATAAAACTAGTCAAATTAAGCCATGACAAGATTGTTCGTATCCTTAAAACCCCAGCCCCAAACCAGTAACAACAGTATGGGACAACTGAAGCCACCTGCAAGGGGTGGGGTGGGAATCTAAGTGCAATCCTAAACAGAGTTTAGGGTTGGCAACTCTGGATGGGAAATTCTGGGAGATTTGAAGGTAGATCCTGGGGAGGGCAGCATTTGGGGAGGGAAGTGATCTCAGCCATAGACTTCACTCTCCAAAGCCAGCATGTTCTCCATGGAACTATCCTCTGTGGTTTGGAGATAATTTATAATTCCAGGAGATCTCCAGGCCCCATCTGGAGGCTGGCAACCCTAGCAGAGTTATACCTTATTGATTCCATTGAAGTTAAGGGGCTTAAAAGGGCATCACTTTTATTAAGATGGCACTGTAGAAGGTGCAAAGAATTTTTTCCCTGGCATTGAAACATGCAGGTTTGGTGCTAGTCATACCTCTGTGAAAGAGAGTTTTAAAGCTTAGGTGCCACTACAGAAAAGGCCTTGTCTCTAGTGCTCATTTGCCTAGCTTCAGAATATGGGGTAATCTCATGGTAACCTCAGCTAAAAGGCAGGTACATATAAATGATGTGTTGTGTAACTAGCCTTTTTTGTTCTTCTGACTATTAAAAGCAGGGCATTTTTTCTTTAGATGATTCCAAATACTAGTGTTAACAGGAGAAGGAGAAACATTTCTCTGTTCATTATGTATAGTTTTTTATAAACATATATCATGTTCTCTATTCATCATCTGTTTTTCTAATGATAATACGTATTTGGTTCCCAGATACAGTGAATGAAGCTGTTGAGTTGGCATTTTTCATTGGACCCACTGGGGCAATGATGAAAGATTAAGTCAGTGATTGTTTAACATTATGCTATCCCAGTTCTACTCTGACACTGGAGGAGGAGTAGGTATAAGGTTTATTAATCCACATTTGTGATTTAGAAGCCAAACTCCTTGGAACGGAAATAGAATATATACTACCCAACCTTGTAAAAATTCCATGTGAAGAGAAATCGGTGTTCGTCTCATTCATTCCAAAATGTGTTATTGGGCTTGTCCATAGGTCCACAAATCAGCCAATTTTGCATCCATTTTTTTCTCCTTCTGTCACTCATCTGCACACACAAATACTTAACCTTGTACAGGAGATCATTTTTAATTATGTAGAAAAGAAAGTAAAAGTCAGGAAAGTGGTAACTCCTATGGAAACTGCTTCATGATCAGGACAGATCTGTAGATTATGATGGTTTTCCTGTGCCAGGATTCATAGTTGGACATGCAACTGTTTCAGAATGCAGCTCCCCAAACCCACTCTTTAAAAAAAGCAGAATACCTACTCTGATAAATTAATGCATACTGTGCCATCAGTACAGCTAGCCTTCTTAAAAACTCAAATATATTATTCTTTAATGGAAATTTAATTGTCTTATTATTCTCTCCATATGGTTCTTTTTCTTTTGCACTCAGCAGGGAAACTGATGTAGCTTGGAATGGAAATTCTTATGAACTGAATGCAAAGCTTTATCGATGATCAGGAATCAAAATACACAAGAACTTTAAAATTCCAGAATGGCTACAGCCTCTTAGCATGAAGGAAAACTAGAGTTCAGTATTTCAGAATGCCTGTATAGTAGGAAATTTGTTTTTATACTTCTTAGCATGGTTTCTGTTTCCAAGCACAAGAAACCTGCTCTGAAAACAGAAGGTATTCTCTCTTCTGCTCTCTCGGGTGATAAAATATAGTCTGGCTGTCAGTTGGCTTGACTTTATGTATGTGGTAATTCCTAAGACTATAGAGAGGATGGTTCTAAGGGCAACTGGACATTTTAGATCAGCACTGACTGCAAGGTACTTTGAGTCCATTGTTCCAAATGCCACAAATGCCGGTTGTATATGTATCTATTGAATTTAGAATTGGACACATAAATTGCAAGCAGTGGGATGAAAGCGAACCGTGCAATCCTAAACAAAGTTCCAATCTTCTAGGACAGGGAGTTGGATTAGATGGTCTGTAAGACCCCTTCCAACTCTATGATTCTATGATTCAGGTCCAGCCCCCTGATGGGGGCAGGGGATCTTCTGTTTCTAGCTGCTGCTCCCCCCCCCCACACACACACACTTCTCACCTGGCTGGGTGGAAGAACACAGGGATTTAGTGGGGGCTAGGCTGTCCTCTCGCCGCCCATACCACTGAAGACCTTCCACCACCCATGCAGGACAATGCTGTATTTTAATATTTTATACCTGCCAATTTTAATTGTTTTGATATGATGTTTTAATGTTTTTATAATGTTTTTACTGTTTTAAGCTGTTGTTAAACTGCCCTGAGCCCGTCTGACGGGGAGGGCGGTCTAGAAATGTGATTAAATAAATAAATAAACAGGAACAATAACTCTGGAATGTGCTTCTGTGTGCTTTAGAACACTTCCGTGTTGCACTGGGAATGATGTTGTTCTCAATGTGACGTGAAAGTGACGGGTCATGCTGGGGGCTGATTCAGTAAAAATTGGCCTCAAACACTATATTGGGGCCAGTTTTTACTGAATTGGCCCTTGGTGTGACCTGTCATTTCTGCATCACGCAGGGAATGACATTCCCAGGGTTACGTAGAAGCATTCTGGAGCACGCATGCAAAATTGAGTAACCACTAGTGCCTCCCTCA
The DNA here is from genome assembly GCF_028583425.1 of Eublepharis macularius. Lineage (NCBI taxonomy): Eukaryota > Metazoa > Chordata > Lepidosauria > Squamata > Eublepharidae > Eublepharis > Eublepharis macularius. The sequence goes on along the minus strand of NC_072793.1, from coordinate 98,537,063 downwards.
AGATGCCCAGTCTCCTCTTTGAGCCCTGGGGGAATCTGGCAATGCAACTTAGATGGATGTAACTCTACTTAGGATGCTTAAGTAGATTACTCAGATGATCTTTTATGTTAACAGCAGATCTCTTGTGTCTGGGTCAAATGTATTCACAACAGATTCCTTTCTTTTATGTTGTTTTTGTGCAGTGAACTGGCAACTGTTAGCCAATCTTTATGCATTTATGAAAGTTAAGTGAAGACTGAGATGAGCTAATACATGAATGCTCAGTATTGCACTTGCTCAGTATTGCACTTGTTCAAACCATTGGTGAGGCAGCTTACTCAAGATTAAGATCCTGTATAGAAGCAAGGGAATTTGTTACGAATTAATTCTCTTCTCTGTTCTGGTGATGTGAATAAAGGCAAGACCAAACATTATTCTTCATTCAACTTCCTTTTTTAGTTTTTATTTAATTAAAATTTCAATATATGATACAAAATACAAACACAACACATATAACATAACTGTACTCCCTACTGAAAGAAACAAAGAAGCAGTATAATAACTCTGTAAAACATGTAACACACTCTCAGTCTTACCTTATAATTTCAAAATATTATAGACAATACCCAATGCTCAATACATTTATCTAAATATTGAACATTATTTCTCTGGGACCTTTTGGTGATATATTTACTTGCTTAATAAGGCTGTATTGCAGAGGGAGATTCTAACTTTCTCCATTTTGCCTCAGTCACTTTGGCATTGGTATGTAGGCTTAAAACCAGGTCTACATTTGAAAGGGTGGCATGATCTTTTATATAATCCAACAAAATAACTTTTGGTTCAGGGGTATATTATAAACCATTATTTCATTAGCAAACTGAATTACCAATTTATGGAAGGGTTGAATTTTTTAATATGACCCCAAAATACGTTAAAAGTCTACCATAAATGTACCATATTGCCATCACTAATCCCACATATTTCTACATGGTACAAATCTGTGCAGAGTGATATACTATTGAAACAAACTCTTAGAGAGATGTCATTTTAAACTTACTGAAATAAATAAAAGGTTTGGAGCCTATATTCTCTGTGTCCTTGTCTATGATCTTGTAGTAAATTGTATGTTCACCCATGTATTTTGGATAGTCATACTTTAATCAATACCAGTTAACATATTACTTTTATAGCATTACAGTACCATGTTATTGGAGATTTTTTTTCTTGCAAGAATGAATTCACTTTCACTTTCTGTCTTACATGGACAATTTACCAGCCAAGAGAGGGAATCTAGAGTTTGTATCTGTGATAAGTCTTCAGTACATATTTTCGAGCATTTTTCTCCTTTTCTGTGCAATTTATTCAGATCTGAGAAGAAAATTTCTAGATCCTTATTTGAATGAGAAGCCTGCTCATTCTTTTAATTATCATTTAATTACTCTGTTAGCAGACCTGGATTTTAATATAACATTAGACATATGTAAATATATAGTTGCTGCAATTAAACATAATTTGTTGTTAATGAATAATGAACAACAATAACTTTTTAGTTATATTGCTATATTTTTCTGGTCGAACAGCCTATTGGCTTTAAGACCTAGATGGGACATACAATTGAAACAAACAAAGAAATGTTCTTTTAAACTCACAAAAATAAATAAAAGGTTTGGAGTTCATATTCTCTGTGCCCCTGTCTATGAGATACTTACAGCACAAAATCTTTTCTGCCACCTGTTGCGATGCTTTCTGTTAATCTGCAGTGGAACAGCAGGATTTGAGTTCAGTGGCACCTTAGAGACCAACGAGATTTTCAGGGTATAAGCTTTCAAGAGTCAAAGCGGAGCATATATCTTGAAAATCTTGGTCTCTAAGAGCCAAACTACAAGTGACGCCTGACACTAGTTGGACACTTGTCAGCTTCCCTCAAGTTTCGATGGGAAATGTAGGCAGCTTGGCAGAATGTTGGACAAGTGACAGTTGAAAAGTCCATTGGACAGCAGTCGGAGAGCCAAGCTGCAACACCAGGATGCCTACATTTCCTATCAAAACTTGAGGGAAGCTGACAAGTGTCTAACCTGTGTCAGGCATCACTTGTAGTTTGGCCCTGATGCCATTAAACTCAAATCCTGCTGTTCTACTGCAGGCCAACATGGGTACTTATCTGAAACGGTTGATCCTGTAGTAAACTGTATTCCTTTGCCTGGAAAACTCCTTGTGGGAAAAGTATTATGGCATGATTTAGATATGATACAAGTTCCTCAGAGGGAACATAAAGTTTGTTTTAACCATAGTTTACAGCCCAGATGATGGTTTGAGCTTTAGCATACTAGTAAGCCATACTTTAGATTATAGAACTTTTTAATGTGATTTAATCCTTCTTCAAAGGAGCTCATGGTAGCATTCATATTATGTTTCTATTTTGTCATTGCAGTGACCTTCTGAGGTAGGCTAGGTTCAGAGAGAGTGACTGGCCCAAAGTCACTTAGTGGGCTTCATGGCTGAGTTAGAACTCAGAACCCCAGCATTCTAATCAGTATACCACAATGTGTTTGCTTCCCTGCTTTCATTCCAGATAACTTGTGTGTTTCTATTTACCACTAGTTTCTATTCATCACTACTAGTGCAGTAGCCTCTAGAGGTAAGCAGTGTCTGTAACTGTGGTTTATTAATTTAGATAATTTAGATGGAAAACTACAGTTAGAACAAACAATGGTTTCTGCTTCTGGATTGACAGGTGAACTACAGTTTTTCAATCAGACACTATGTCAAACCATATTTAAACTTCTCTCACCATGTTTTGATATGCTGTCTAGATTGAGACTATATATGTGTGATCTTCTTATTATGTGAGCCTCCTCATGCACATTCATTTTATATGACTTCTTGGAGAACAGGCTACTTTCAAGAAAGTGATTTAAAAAAATCTGTCTTAGTAAAAACATGAAAGAGCATTATGGTATACTCATATGAGGATCCATAAAGTATGTCCAGGTCTCATGTAGTTGGAGGAAGTGGTGAATGAAAAGGTAACAGTCCCTAGATAAGGCATTTTTTCCAGACAAAATATTTATTTTAACAGTATAAAATGAAAGTATGATGCAAATAAATTAGATTGACAGAAATTCCATTGTGTTGCAAGCATGGCCGTTTCCACACTACTCACCTTCATTTGGAACACTGCAGAACGTCATGAAAAAACCTTAGAAGATAGTGTCTTCTCATGCGAGTTTTGTGTGACATTGTGCAAAACTCGCACGAGAAGACGCTATCTTCTGTGGTTTTTTCGTGACATTCCGGATGAAGGTGAGTAGTGTAGAAACAGCCCATATTCAACAAATTCTGGGAAGTGCTGGCCAGTGGAAAAGTTCAACAAATGTCCTCTCTAGCTTAGGAACATATACATCTTCAACAACTTTGTTTGTTTAGGAGCTACTTCCAGAATACCATTAGTAAATCCTTCATTCCGAAAACAGACTTAGAAGGGTTGGTTCAGGCATTCCAGGATCTGTTCCTCTCTTAAAGCCTAGGTAGAGCATGACGGGGATAAAGCCCCACCAGATTGCCTTTGAAGAGGTGCTGTAGCCACTGCTTTGTCTTTTTGCTCAGCTTTGGAGTAGCGGCGAGAAACATGGCAGAAAGAGATTAGGCGTTCTAACAAAAATGTGGCATGCAGTGATACCTGATTGTGCTCATAATGGGAATGACAGTGCAATGTGGAACAAATCTTAAGTTGAGTTTCAGAGGGCTTTGTGCTACCAAAGCTTTCTAGTTACTGATTGACTCTGACTTCTACTTTCATCTCTGTGGTGACTCAACTTGGAACTATGAGAAAGTTATATAAGCTGATGCATTTCCCAAATGGACTCAATATATATTATATTAAAACAAAACAAAATAACCTGATCTGCATGTGTATTTTCACCAGGAGATAAACTAGCAGTGCCATTCTAAGCAGGGTTACACCCTTCTAAGACTATATACGTCAGTTTCTGCATTGGTGAAAATTAGACAACAACTTGCTTTCTGGGTGCTTAGTGCAACCAGATCCACTGATCTATGAATGTATGCCCTGAAAAACAATTTCTCATCTTTTCTACAGTTGCCAGTCAGTAGTAAGACTGACACAGAATTCTGGAAATGTATCTCCCAGATCAATTATTTTACCTTTTATATCATACCGAACAAACACATAGCTGCATCTATTTGTACGATATCATGCATATTGCTTTTTCTTAATTTTAAAACCATGTAGTTTGATTTTTTTAATATTATTACTACTATTATCATTAATTTTTGTACAATCATCTTCAGCTGATGAGGTATCATAGATATGAGAAGCATAATCTAGCTCCTGTCTTCTCATGTAAGAATCCCCCTGTACAGTAAGGTCACATGGTGAGGTTATGCTCTTTGCACCAGGCTGGACTGCCTTATCTGAGGTTAGGTTGGCTGACACAAAGCAGAGTCTTTTTGGTAGTGGCATCCATATTCCCACTCCATGGAACTCTAAACAGGTCTGTTCTTTCCATTATTAGGATTTTGCTATTTTGACATTGTAGAGATGGTGTTTTATTTTGATTTGTGGTTTGGGTTTTTTATTTTACCGTTTTAACTTGATAGTTTTGTTTGTTTTTAATGGTTCTTCTGTTTTATTTGTGTCTTAATTATATTATGGCTCTTTCTGTTTTTACATATTCAGCTTGAGTTAACTGTTTGGTAGAAAAATTCTTATATTAAAATTTCTGTGGGAAATGAAGGGAGCAGCATCCAGCAATTCTTGGTTTCATAGCCATAAAAATATACTGTTGACTTTCTCTCCTCCTCTAATACACAATAGCTCTCCAATGGCTTTTTGAGGGGGTGGGAGCATTCTGAGGAAGAAAATTAATCAGGTTTGACAAACTGAAGCAATCCCTTGGGTGCCTGTGAGTTGAACATTTATTGAAACCAGACAAGAAATAAAAAGCTCTAGTGCTCATTCACCTTTACTACAGTTGTAAAAAAAAAGTACTTTTAAAGATCTCTACTAAGACATTTGGATGGGGGTTGGGCAGTAAGATGCCCTCCTTTTCCTGCAGAAAAATAAAGTGGCCAAGACAGGTTCAGAAATTATGGCCCCTGTGAATGAAACCAAACAGCCGGTACAGTGCTATGGAATAAGCATCCCTGGAAGTGCCAGTCTATACTTATAGGCCTTAGCTGGACAAAACAAAGAGGAACTAAATCTATAGGTAGTACTAAATCTTAGCCTGACATATCAAATTGATACTAATGTGCTTCCTACTGAACAGCCTTTTCAATCATGTTAGAAAAACATTTTTAGCCAAGTTATGTTTTTAGTGTAGCCATATATAGAAAAGATTTTGCTAATGAGGAATAAAAGTGTTCACCTTGTTTTCTCTTTGATTTTTCTTAATGTCATAGTAACAGTTTTTTGTAAGCACACTTATGGGAGTTCAAGCTGTGTTTCAATTTCACATCCATTTTTAAAATGTGGTTTCAAACAAGGCAGCAAATACCTTATTACCACTATAACTCATTTGTGGAGCACTTATAATTTGCAAAGTGCCTTGACGCTTTGTATCTGTTGTCTCCCCAAACCTCCTATGAGATAAAATGCCAACACTTTGACCCAACAAGCAAAATAAGTGTGCACAGGCAGTTTCCATTCGAGATTCTCTTGCTGGATCAAGAAATACATGAGCAGGCTGGCTGCAGATGCACCTTCAGTGATCTGATATAGTGCATTGGTTTGAATGAGTGTGCACATTTCCATCTACTTTGCATTGAGGCAGATAGTATGCAACATCCTCAGTTACTATTTTGGTCTTTGTGCTTGTTTCTGCAAATAGTGCTGTCTGTATCAAGGATGTGTGATTATGAGCCCGTGCGGCTTGCATCTGGTTTGCAGGTACTGATCACAGGAGCTTGAATGTTTGATGGACCGTGGCAAGAACATATCCGATTATGGGGAAAAAATAAATGCACATGCACCATAACATGTTCCACTTTTGTAGCTGATGGCTCCCTCTACTTCATCTGGAATCATTGCCTCCTCCAACTTAGAAGTCATATTATTAAAAAGATGTGGATGTCAATTATATGCATGTTCATTTTCATATGGGACTTCATGGGATTTATATTGTATTTCCCTCCACCCTGTGCCATGGCTATAAAAATATTTTTTTCATCTTTAAAACTTCTGAGAAGACTTGTTGCAATGCAGTGATCCTAGCACAGTGCACCTGCATTGACAGCTAAAAGAAAAGGCACCTGAACAGTCCATGGTAGCGATAAATTCATACATGAACACTGTCTCAGAATTCTGGTGAAGAGCTTGCCTTCCCTAGGCAAATGCTTATGTTGTGATTTAGAGTTGTTCTGATTGCCTACTTTCACACACTGTATGTTTTCATCTGAAAAGAAAAGAACCTTTTCTAACAAGGCATGATCTTATAGCAAAAGCAGCTACTACACAGTCACTCAGCACATTGTTAAGTTGGATAACAAAGAGCAACACAGAGACAATTTGTTGAGCCTGTCTAAATGAGGAGTTTGATCTCTGTAAGTTGGGCTGCTGAACACATTTGCTTTGTTGTTGCTTAGAACCTCTTCTACAAGGAATCATAAAGACGTGAGAGCCAAGAGGCCACATAGTATGTGCTGTGCGCAACACTGCCTTGCCATCTGTTTACCATCTTCTAACACCTACTATTGTCAGATTAGCCCTATAATCAAGATTACATTGTATTAGAAACAGATAGCAAATGCACTGCAGAAGGCATTTGTAGAACCCCAGATGTTTCATGGATCTTGGTTTTCTTGTTGTGAAACAGAACTGAGGCAGAAAGAAGGAAATGTGTCAGATATGATCCAGCATGGGCCCATAACTGAGCTGGGATATGAACAAAGATTTCTAACATGCAATCCTAAACAGATCCTCCGCTTTCAAAAAGTCCACTAAAGTAGATGAGCTTAGATGGGTGTTACTCTGCTGATAGTGGCACTATAGTCTTCTATATCCACTATCATGCTGGCTGGAACACAAATATAAATTATAATCAATGGTCGGAAACTGGTATTTCTCTCCATTTTACAGAGAAGCTAAACTGTCCAGAGATTAGGTAAGGAGGCTTTAAAACACTAGTTAACCATAGAAAGTTAATGTGAATTAAGTACCTAATCATGGAGTCATTTGAAAATAAACATGGGAACAAACTACTATAAATGTAATATTAGATTTAGATTTTGTGTTGTTTGTCTCTTTCTTGTACTTTACATTCTTGATAAATTGTGCAAGGTCACACAATACCTACCACACAGAGGGAAGGAAATGAAGCTTAGACTCTTCAAGCATCAGCCTAGCACTCTTAGCTGCTGGATAGTCTCTTTTCTAACATTTGTTTAAATTGCTAAATAAGATCTAAACTAAACAGGATTCCAGTGGCAATTTAGAGAATAACAAAATTTCTTCCAGCATAATATTTCATGAACCAGAATTTACTTCATCAGAGCCCTTACTCAATAAAGCTTATGCTGAAATAAATTTTGTTAGTCCCTCTAAGGCAGGGGTCCCATAATGCCCATGAGCAGTATTGTGCCAACCAATATCTTTCCTGGCACCCACCAAGTGTTTTTAGAAAGTGAACGCAGGCTGGCTGGGTTTTTTTTTTTGAGTTTTTGATGTTCATGGTATAATGCAGGCAGTGGCTTTATAGAAAGTACTTCTTACGTGTACAAATAGCAGAGCGATATTCTTATCAAGAAAGTGGGATTGGATTCTCATCAAACACAATTGAGCTGCATGGCTAAAAAACTTAATGTGCCTAACTGGAACTTCTACTAAAGTCATAAGTTCTTCTAAGTTTTAATGTATTTTTATACTTCAGGTAGAAGTTGATACCATGACTACATCAAATTTTGTAACACCCTAATGACTAACAAGATTTCCATGGTATAAGCTTTCAAAAGTCAAAGCTCCCTTCATCAAATATCTTCCGAAGGTATCTTCATCAGGTATCTGATAAAGGGAGCATTGACTCTCAAAATCTTATGCCGTGGAAGTCTGGTTGCTTCCTTTTCCATTTCTGTTTCTTACCTAATGAATAATTATTATTCTAATTATGGTGTCAGGATGCCAAGTGATTTGTTGTTATATTTTCTTTGAATCAGGGTCATAGCAGGGGCAGATGAAATCTTTGTCCAAGGGCTCAAGGTGGCTCTCAATATCCCTGGGAAGATATACGATACAGCAACTTTACTGAAGCTGTGCAGGCAAGGATCTGGTCAACTCCTGGGTGGCAGAACACCTGGGTATCTTATGTTCACCATCTGGTGGAATATAAATGGACTAAAATAAAATTAACTATGGCTGTATTCCCACAATATTAGATATTGCACTATAGAAATCATTTGCAACTGGTTTGTTTTATCCATACAGGAAAATCTGGTTGTGAATGATTGCTACAGTGCAAAGATAGCATAACACCCAATTGAATATGGATGCAGCTTCTGTGTCTTTCAAGAGAAACTTAGGAGGATATTTAGGTAGAACAAACAATGCCAGAAGTGCTAAGCAGAGGAGAAATGATAGATGTTGATAGCTCTGTGTTACAGAGATGGTTCAAAACTACTTAAGTGGTTAATTAGAAATACTTGATAGTTGTGGTGACAATCATTACAAATGCATACAGATACTCTGGCAAGCACACACACAGGATAAATATTACCCAGTAGATTGTCAGGGCAATTTTGTGTTTTTAGCTATGAAGATAGCTGGTAAAGTGTCTTTCTCTCTTCTTTCCTTGTCAGAGCTACTTGTTCTGGGTATGTGAAGACTGGTACATATTTGTTTTGGTATTTTCTAATTTTAGAAGCATGTGATAAATAGTACTGTAGCATGCTTCAGAAATTCCGGACTTTCTCCTGTTGAACAGAGAGCTAAACTACAAGATACGACTTACACAAGGACACTCACGTGAAGGGAGTCGCAATGTTAGCCAGGAAGCTGAGTTTTAAAAGAGATTGGAAGGCTCTGTCAATTTCCCCTTTCTACAGAGCCAGCAAAGATCACTCCTCAGAGGGTTTGTTTATGTCCTCTTTGCCTCCTAGATGGGGAGGTAAAACTGACAAAGCCTTTGGGAGATGAAGAGGAAATTAACAAACCCCCTAAGGAGCATCTTTGCTGGCTCAGTAGAGAGGGGAAATTGACAAAGCCAATCTGTCTTTTAAACTCAGCTTCCCAGCTAACATAGTTACTCCCTTCATGTGTGCGCCCTCATCTCTTCATGTGTGCATGTAATTCATCTCTTGCAGCTTGGCTCAGAGATTCATCTACAATGGTCAACCACACTGATCAATATAAAGCTATTGACAAGATTGCTTCTCATCAACCTCTCCTGCCCTTGGGATAGAAGCTGGTCAGCCCCATGGTTTACCGTGGAACTTGGTGACTTAAAGAAGGAGAGATGATACCTGGAAAGACACTAGTGGAACACCTGTACCAAATCTAACAGACCAAGCTATAGAGCCCATTGAAACACCTAAGAAGTGGCAGTGACAGCAGTAAAGAAACATTATTTGTCTGACCATTACATCAGCTAGCTCATGACCATCTTGACATCTGTTGACTCCTAAATCTGAATCTTTGTCTCAGGAACGGACAGTTAGTCACAATATCTGCACAAAGTTTTTTGCTGATAAAATAGCATGATCTGCTGTGGATGCTACCTATAATATAGGCCTGGCAGAAGAAATTCAGACCCTATGATGCTACCAAGATTTTCCTCGACATAGCTCATCAACTATCAAATCATTCTTTTCATAGTCATAAAGGCTACTTGAAAAGGTATAGTAGCTGTGGACAAACTTGTGCACCTGTTACCAAGTTCTGCATTTGGATGGACTCACCTGGAATTAGATTCATAGAATAAAAGTAGTTAATAAAAGTCAGATGTCCTTTGTGTGTACTATAATAAGAGAAACCAGGGAAGGGAAGAGAGAGAATCAAAGTGAATAACCATTGTAAATTTCTTTATTTTACTTAATTTGTATCCCACATTTCTCCCATTGGGGACCCAGAGTAGCTTACATAGTTTTCCTCTCCTCCAATTAATCCTCACAATAACCTTATGCGGCAGGTCAGATTAAGAGAGTGTGACTAGCTCATGGTTGCCCATGGCAGAGTGGGGATCTGAACATGGGACTCCTAAATCCTAGTCAAACACTCTAGCCACTGGTAGGGAATAAATACCCTATTCTTTTGTTGTTGCTGTTGCTAGAGAGTTAACAAGATTCTTTTTGGGGTGAGGGTAAAGGTAAAGGTAGTCCCCTGTGCAAGCACCGAGTCATTACTAACCCATGGGGGGACGTCGCATTATGATGTTTTCTTGGCAGACTTTACGGGGTGGTTTGCCATTGCCTTCTACAGCCATCTACACTTTAACCCCAGGAAACTGGGTACTCATTTTACCAACCTCGGAAGGATGGAAGGCTGAGTCAACCTTGAGCCAGCTACCTGAACCTGGCTCCTGCCAGGATCGAATTCAGGTCGTGAGCAGATCTTGGGCTGCAGTACTGCAGCTTACCACTCAGTGCCATGGGGCTTTTGGGGGTGGGGGATAGGGGAGGGGATTCCTTATTGCTGATGCATGATTTTTTGTCTTTGCTATTAATGGTGGCTGAGATCTCATGTGCGGCCTTATTCTCTAGTTCTGATATAACAGCCTCTTGGATCTAAGCATTTACAGTTCTCCTAACCAGAGCAGAGGAGTAAGATGCGGTGCATGGTTCTTCTTGAAGGACACTGTGAAGCCCACGCCCCCACCCCCACCTCAGCAAGGAATACCTCTTATTTTCTATAAAGTCCAGAAAGTCTTACATTGTAGGTAAGGACAACTAGAAGTGCTGTATTTCTCTGTTCTGGCCTGCAATGGTGTGCTATAACTTGCCACCACTCTAGCCCATTTTTATTCACTCTATTCCAAGTGCCAGCAGCTCAGAGACGCCTGCTGTTTTGCATTAGAGCACCATGTCAAGAAAACGCAACTTCTGGGTTCAAGTGCTACTTATTTTCTCTTTTTATCAGATATTTACTTAGGAGAATTTCATTATGCTGAATCTACAGGCTGTGAATAAATTGGCACGCTGTAAATTTATTCTTTTTAAAAGAGAGACTTCCACGCTGGGTAAAACTATTTAATAAAAAAGGAACGTTTATACAAAAAGCAATTACTTTGTCAGTAATTTTTTATGTATTCTCATAGCTGCTACTGTAGATACACTCTATTTGTACTTCAATATGAGCTTTCTCCTAGTTGCAGCTACAAGTTGTATGCCTGAATTTTTGATACCACTCATGTTTCAATCCTTACTTGAGCCAACTTGCTTTTAATATGAATTCCTAGGTGCAGTGATGATAATCTAGTAATGTGCATGCTTGCTGATTATAGTGGGTCATCTTTTACACTAGTGTGTCTCAACCCTACCCCTTGCTATTTGTGCCAGTCTCCTGAGTTTAAGGTTTGGCATATGAAGGCTTCAAACCTTGATGTATACATCTTATGGCTTGCATGAGGACAACTGCATTGACACCTGAACTACTACTACTATTACTTATTGTTATTATTTCAGGCTTCTCCCAAGCTGAGAGCAAGGGAATTTCCTAGACTGCATGCTGCCTTTGGAAGCAATGAGAGATCTTGCTGTTTTTCAAGACTTTCTGAAATCAGCCCTTGGGAGAAGAGTAAGGGGGTATCACTGATATTGTGCCAAGCTTCTGAAAAGATCTGAACATTTGCCACTTTCCAAGATTTTTCAAAATAAGCACACAGTCTCAGTAATTCCTCTGCTTTTTTGTAGGTTAGGGCAATGGGCAAGGGAGTCTTCCAGACTCATGCTGACTTTGGAAAGATGCAGAAACAGTGAGACATCACACTATTTTCCAAATTCCTTCAAGGGCTGAAGTGATGTTTGCAAGCCCTTGCCTCTGTACCTCACAGGGACTAGGGAGGGGGGCAAAGGCTTTCACCTGCAGTCGCTAGCAATGCCATCCTAAGCAGAGTTACATCATTCTACGCACTGGGCATAGGGTGTAACAATGCTATTGGATGCCACTGTTAATGTCAGAGTCAAGAAGACCCTTCCTCTTCAGCAGAAAGTAGATGTTGCAAGAAAAATCTTCAGCTGTGTTTTTATATATGAGTACATGAGAGAGACTGTGGTGACTATCAGAAAATATGTGTGCTGAATGTGTGTGACTGTTGTGTTGATTGCTCCTTTTGCTCTCAAGGAGATTAAGCTATTTTTAGACCAAGCTATTGGAGTGAAGCCAGCAGAAACGTTACATCTTTTAGATTTATGAAAGTTCCTTGGAAAAGCTTTAGCACTTTCATGGAACTGCGTTTATGTGTGTTTCCCCAACCTTTCTTTAAGATATTTTTATCTGCACTCCGATTTTTGTAAAAATCCCTTAGTGCAGACAGAAATCCTGCTAGGGACAGGAGTTTGTCAGTAATCCAATTCATTCAACGTTTGGTGGTAATGCTGTGCTTTTTAAAAAAGAAAGTAATTTATTTTCTAATTATTCCTTGTCTAGCACACCCATACATTGCTGAAGTGTCGCTATTTAAAATATTTATCTCTCTGCGCTGCGTGATCTGCTTGAAGGCCATAGCAGGGTGATGAAATAAAAGTACTCATTCCCAGTGCAGGCACGTTACTTTGACTTGTCTTGGGTGTTTTGACGTCTCCCTGTAAATACATTTATTTTTCATTAGGATGTTTTTGGGCTTTGGCATCCGGGAAAGCCAGAGCCATTATGCTGTTTATAAGTTACACACAAAATGAAGATAAACAAGTATAATGAACTCCCGCCAAAGTCATTCTTCTGTTTCTGAATACATATGTGAGTTGCACATCCTTCTTCTGTGCAGTCTCATTCTGTGTGAACTGCCATTAGCTTGTGTGTTGTTTATTTGCGATTCTGGTTCAAGTCTCCTGCTGGAAAATCTTGATGCCCTTTACACACATTGATGAAGTTGGCCTTCAGCAGTCATCCTCTGGAATAGACATGTAGCTGTCCTTAGTTGCTTCCACTGGTGTCCTTGGTTCGAAAATGGGTTTTCCAGATTTCTTATCATACCCTCAGCATTTCCCTACCATTCCAGTAGTCACAGGGCCAGCCTTTCCTTGATGCAAGCTTGTACAGGAGGGACCCTTCCTCTGCTTCCAACTGTGTTTCATTCTAAAAAAATAAAGGAGAGGGATATTATTTTGACTCACATGTTTCATATTTTAATGGTAGAAGGTAAGCTCTGAGTAGATGGATCTTTGTAGATGGATGTTACTGGGTAATGTAAGTTTACTTTCCCTGCATTTCTCCTCACTGTGCCACTTAAGGGCTTTTTGAAGGCTTATTTACAAAATCAAGGATTGCTATGGTATTATAGTGTTACAGTAATTGTGATTTTGTTTTTTTAAAGTCCTCAGAAAACCTTCTGGTGGTAAAATGGGGGAAATGGCAATAGAGGGACCAGTGTGAGTGGGACTTTGGAAAATGTACACTTTCCCATCCAGGTGGCGTGATAATGCACTTGAACATTCCAAAAATATTGGAGCACAGCATGTTTGGGAAAGAATATACTGAGGACAGGGAAATAGCAATTGGATCCCAATTACAGCATGTTGTCCCTCTCCCTCACACAAAGGTACTCCAATTTGGAAACTGAAGCAGAGAAAATGATAGTGGGCTGCATCCTGTGATCCGTCAGTGGAAAGTGCTGATGGTTGTATAGCTTTCCATTTTTCCCTCCCTCCAGCAGTCCTTTCCAGAATTTGGAAACTTTATTCCTGGGCTGCAGGACCTGCATTTGGCTTGGGAGGATTCAGTGGAGAGAAGGAAAGGAGTGAAATTATCCTTTCTGCTACTTCCATGAGTGTAGCTCCACTGATGGAAGAGGAAGAAGAATGCAATTTCCCCCCTTGCCCCGTTACCCACTGATCCATGTGGCTATTACTCTACATGGCTCTGGTACCCCTGGAGATTTCCCGTAGTAAGAAAGTTCACACAGAATGACACTGCACAGAAGAAGGATGTGCAACTCACATATGCATTCAGAAACAGAAGAATGACTTAGTGGGAGTTCATTATATTTATTTATCTTCATTTTGTTTGTAACTCATAAACAGCACAATGGCTCTGGCTTTCCCAGATACCAAAGCCCCAAAACATCCTAACGATAACACAGAAAATGTCTGTAATCCTTGTGCGCATGGATTGCAGAATCCAGCTCAAATGTGATAGCTTTTGGAGACCTCACATGCATTTGGAAGATAGCAAACCAACTCAAAAGGAGCATAAAAAGAAGACAGATTTAAAACAAGTATTTTCAGTTTTCCAATCTGGTAGGTTTCAAAATCTCTCTTTTTCTTCTCCTAGAATTTCTCCATTTTCATTTGGTCCTTTTTTGCCCCACACAAACTGATGCCTTCCCAATAATTTTTTTAGCTTGTTGAATCTGAGTTTTACTCTGAATTTCAAAATAACTTCTTCTTTCTCCATCTCTGAACTGCTAATCTCCCAAGCTGAGGGATGCTGGGACAAAGAAGAGTCCTCGGAGTGGAACTCTGTAAAATTAGCTTTTGCTGTATTAGTGTTTGCACAGTTATAGACTGAAGATCAGCATTTCACTGGATTATTGGCAGCATGCTTCTCTTCTCAGTGAGGGGTGTGCACTTGAAAAGAAACCTGGTATTTTTCATTCAGATTTTGGGAAGGGCATAAATACTGGTATTTGGGGGTGTTTGGATCACCCAGTACTGTTTCTGGACTTGGGTTGGAGGGCATTCTGGAATTATTTGGGTTCCATTATTACCTATGGGGGACTTATGGGGGGAGTGCAGTGGTTATTTTTCTACCAAATCACATTAAAATTGAAGAGGATATAGTGCTGCTTGTCCATTAAAGGCCCGTAAGGTTTCAGTAGGATTGGACCACAGGGTCCAATTCTATGGATGCCTGAACAAGGTGCACCTAGCTGACCATGTCTCCATTGTATCCTATGGGGGAAAACTCCCATGCTTTCTCCAGGGCTAAGCTAATAACCCAACAAACAAGAGCAAGTAACCACTGGCCAGAAGCCTCCAAATGCAAACAGAATTGACAAGCCTAGAAGAACCAACATCAAACCAGAGAATCTCAGCAGACTCAACATGGCAAGCTCACCACAGCCAATGTCAAACCAGAGACCCCAAGCCACACCATTTTAAGAAAGGGACACCGTAAACAAATCTCAAACCAGAGAGTCTGGCTCATTTGTTTTGCATTCCCAGAAGAGCCAGCTGCCTCCTGGTAGCCTCCAGAGTATGGCTATACAGGGTAACTTGCCTTCAAGGGAGGGTCGGGGGTGCTTCCCCTTTCTCCTACTCTTCTGGAGGCAGCAAGTCCCTGTTGGCCTGCTAACACTACACTCACTGAGACAGCATATCAGTGAATGAGCTACCTGGCCTTCTCAGTGAGGCAGCCCTTAATAAGTGAGTCATACATGGTTGCCAACATGCAGACCTTCTGTTGGGTGAGAGGTTCCAGGTGGGATACAAAGCCTTCTTGAAGCTCTGCACCAGCATCTGCACTGCTGGAATAATGTCTGTATGTCCTGTGTCCAGAAAGGCAGCCATCTTCCCCTGAAGCATTTGGATCAAGGGAATGACAAGACCCAGGCTTGCCATGTCAGGGAAGAATGCACTGGTGAACTTCTTAAAAGCCTTAAGGATTTGCACTGTCTGGGAGAGAGTCAGTCACACCTTGCTGAATGCTCCTGCCCTTCCCACACAATGTCAACTTCTAAGGACAAATTGGTCAGGGTGGTCTTCTGGTCCACCAGACTCTCAAGCATGGTGCAGGTGGAGTTCCAGCAGGTGCTGACATTACTGATTAGATGGTGATTTGGCATGCCCATCAGGACCCCCTTCTGGCACAGCAGATGAGTAGCCTTCGTACGGCATGCAGAGTGACTCATGAGATTCCAGCAGTTCTGGAGCAGACAATGGAAATCACAAGTTGCAGCATCTAATTTGGGATTCTATGCAGAATCCTAACCCAAGGCATCCTTCACCATCAGTAAATATGCCTCTGGCCTACAGCCTGTCTTGCTGCCCTAATATTTGCACTGCCATGTAGCCCATGACGACATTGCTGCCTACCCATGTCATTTATTGCATCTTTGTGGCATCAGAGATGTTGACCACCATGTATGTCTCATCCAGTACATCAGCATGGAGAAAAGTCTGGCAATAGCCAGCCCAGCAGCCCTTCTTACTCTGCCTAGTGCTAGTTGTCCCAACCCCACCCAGAGTATCCTTGGATTGCCACCAGTACAGCAGTGCTGCACCTGAGGGCAAGTCCAAATGCTAGATGTGATGTGCACTGAACTCCCACAAGTGCAGGACAACTGTGCCTTCACAAGGTCCCTAGCAGTTGTAAAGAGGGAGGGCACCACAGTCCTGCTCAGTGTAGTATAAACAGAGAGTCTGTGTCATGGACAAGCATCTCAGAACAGCCTGCGGAACCCAGCATCCCCAACAGTAAAAAATGGCTGCCTGTATAAAGCAGTCATCTCAGCACTGAGGAGAATGAACTTGTTCCCTGCCTGCTGCTGCTCATCCCTTGGCACCCTAGTGCCAGTCGCACTGCACATTCCTGTCAGAGATACTTGGCCTAGCTCCTCCAGTAGCCTCTGTGTCTCAAAGACTGTCATCCTGCAAGTTTAACTCAAAAGGCAGGCCAAGCTGCTCCTGCTGCTGAGTCACAACAGCTGGTGAAGGAGTGAGCAGCGTCTACCTCGAGCGCCTCTGCTGCTGGCGCTCCAGCAGCTGCCTCAATGAATAGGGCATTGCTAGGCTTCTTCATTTACTTCCACTGAATTCTTTTTAAAAATTGCTTCTGACAAAGGTCCTCCTGGCAACTAATATGGGGAGGGGACAATGATATATACAGTCTCAGTGGTCTGGGTTGATGCTGTCATTTTTGGTGAGGCTTGGAAGCCATGATGTCATACCAGGGCTCATTCATTAGGAATAGGCTCCAAGCATAGTGTTTTCACTTCTGCATCACTTTCGCTCCTCATTGCACCAGAAATGACATCATCAGCCAGAGATACAGGCACATTAGTTCTCTGGATGGACTGCCTCCTCTAGCTGACTGCCACCAGTCAGTGTGCAAAGGCAGGAATCCCCAAGAGATTGGCTACCACTGGAGGGAACCTGGGAACCTCTGTTGTATGATCTCCATTCTTTATGTAATCCAGGCATCCACAGTATCCACGCAGCCATCGGTATATTCAAAGAGGCAGATGAACAGGCATATCAGTACAAATGCAGAAGATATAATGTCCTCTGTTGTTCGTTCTTTGTTCTTTTTCAGGTGGATGAAGGCAGATGGAACTGGAGACCAGCCACAGTCCCGGGTTGGCCCAGCAAGCGGCTGGCAATATAAAGTTAATTTGCTTGTTTCATCCCACCAAGATTTCCTCAAGGGCCACAAAAGATTCCATCACAATTTTTCTAGAAATAAAGAATATATCAACAAAAATATTCTCTCTCCTTACTAAATCCCTGATTGTTAACACCCTGATTGTTAACACAGCTCATCTAAGTATTATTATTATTATTATTATTCGAATTATCCGAAACACAATCAACAATAAGCAGAGGTCACATGTTATTATTGATTGGCCTTACTAAGCTGATACAAGTTTCCACCGGAGACCAAAGTATATCGGCATATATCGGCGTATCGATCAGATATCAGCGTAATATGTACACTGTTCCAAGTAGCACCGTCTTTTGCAGTTTTGTAGGTGTTATGTCAGAAAGCTGCAGTTTTTCCATATGAACTGCAAAGGTTTTTGAGATGGTTCCAAGTGTCCCGATGACAATGGGGTCTACTATTGCATTCTTCTTCCATAGTCGGGTGGTTTCTATTGTCAGATCTCTATGTTTAATCATTTTTTATTGTTCTTTTTCTTCGACTCTGGCATCCCCAGGAATTGCAATGTTGATTATCCAGACTTTTCGATTCTGGTGTATTATGTTCAAGGTGCTGATAGTTTGAATTCTGAAATCCCATAAGATCTTGACTTGTTCATTTTCTAGCACCTTTTCCACCTGATGTTCCCATGAATTCTTTGATACTGGCAAGTTATACTTTTTATATAATTACCAATGAATCAGCTTTGTGACCCTGTCATGTCTAGTTTTGTAGTCCGTCTGTGCAGTTTTGCTGCATTCAGAGATAAGGTTTCATCTTTTTCCTGGCAAAGTTGACATTTTGGATTTTCACTGATTGGATTTTCTGAATTTTGGCTTTCATAACATTTGTTTGCAATGCTTGTTCTTGTGCTGCGAAGATCAGACTTTCAGTTTCTTTCTTGATTGTACCCATCTTCAACCATGCCCAAGTTAGGCTATTGTCACTTTTCCCTTCAATATTTTTTAGCTGTTGCCCATGTAAGGGTTTGTTCTTCCAGCCATTTAATCTATTCTCAAACTATTTCTTCTTGTATTCAGCCTTTGTTTCGGTTGTTTTTAATATGTTCTCTGTTGTCACAGCCTGAAGTAATTTTTCTGTACTTCTACTGATGTAATCATTCAGGCCTCTCTTTTCTTCTTCCACTACCTGATGTACTTGTTGTAACAGTCCTCTTCCACCAATTTTTCATGGTAAATATAGCCTGTCAACATCACTTTTTGGGTGTAAAGAGTGATGCATGTTCATTAGTTTTCACGTTTTTTGATCCAATTTTTCTAAATCGCTTTGTATTCAATCTGTTATTCCAGCTGGATATCTGATCACTGGAATTGCCCATGTATTTATGTCCTTGATTGTATTTCCACCATTTAATTTTGACTTCAGAATTTTTTGTACTCTCTTGATATATTCTTTCTGAGTCAGTTCTTTTACTTTCACATGCAGGATGTTATCTAATTATAATATTCCAAGATATTTATAATTTTCATTGTTTGTTAATGATTTCATAATGTCGCCA
The DNA here is from genome assembly GCF_028583425.1 of Eublepharis macularius. Lineage (NCBI taxonomy): Eukaryota > Metazoa > Chordata > Lepidosauria > Squamata > Eublepharidae > Eublepharis > Eublepharis macularius. Next base: position 98,518,038 of record NC_072793.1, on the reverse strand, counting down.
TTTTCAAGTTCTATTCCATCAATATTTTTTACTTTTCCCTGCTGCATGGAGAGTACTGCACATTTGTCTAAGCTAAATTTCATTTGAATATCATCACTGTACATTTTCAGTATATTAAGCAATGATTCAAGTTCAGTGGGACTCTTTGCATAAAATTTCAAATCATCCATGTACAGGAGATGGTTTATTTTCCCAGCCTGTTCAGAAATATAATAACCCTTTTTTGTTTTCTCTAGGACCATTGTCAAGGGGATTAATGATATGTTGAATAATAAAGGCGACAAGGAGTCCCCTTGAAATATACCTCTTTAGATACAAACTTCCCCAATTTCTTCACCATAGGCTATTAGCATGGTTTCCCATTTTCACATATTTTCCTTAAGGAGCAGCTTGATGTTTTCACTAATACCAAAAATTTCCAGGCAGATATTAATCCAACTGTGTGGCAGTGAATCAAATGCTTTTTTGTAGTCAATTCATGCCATATTCAAGTTCTTCTTTCTTCTTGAATTTTTCAGTACCATTTTGTCTGTTAGCAGTTGATCTTTAGTTCCTCTTGACTTTTTAAAATTGCCTTTCTGTTCAATAGAGTACATATTTTTTCCCATTAAATAATCATATACTGATGTTGCTAATATCCTTGTGAAAAGTTTGAATGTTGTTGGAAGGCATATGATTGGGTGGTAATTGCCAGGCTCATTGCCTTTTCCTTCTTCCTTCATAATCAGAAATGTGTGGCCTTTTGTGAGCCATTCTTCACTGCTGGAATTTTGAAGCATTTCATTGAATTGCACTGCCATACATTAATAAAAACTTGTTAGTTGCTTTACCCAAAACCCATACAATTCATCTGGCCCAGATGCACTCCAGTTCTTCACATTCTTTGCTTGTCTAGCAACCATTTCAGTTGTTATTACCACATCATTCATCCGGTTCCCTTTAAATTCTTTACTAATGTCTTTAATCCATGGGGCATTTCTGTTATGCTCTACTGGGCTTTCCCAAATTTCTTGCTAAAATTTCAGGGCATCTTCTTTACATGGGATGATGTTCTTCTGCACTGTATTTTCTCCCAGTGACTTATAGAATAATCGCTGATTGCTTCAAAATTGCAAATTTTCTTTATATTGCTTTATTCGCCCATCATATCTTTCTATTTTCTTTGCTGTTGCTGTTACCTATTGTTTTAATTCTTCTATGGTTTCAGCAATTGTTTTCCTTTCCAAATCATACCTTCGGCATAGTCCGTCTTTTATCCTCTCATTTTTCAATTTTCCATCTTTCAGGTATTTCAGGTTACTGATATCTCCACGTAGTTTATTAATCTTCTTTTCCAGTCGGATTTTCCATTTTGGTATGCCAGGCTTTTTCTTTTTTGGCAGTTTGTAGCCAAGTTCTGCTGTTATTATAGCAGCTGTACTATTAATGAGTTGATTTGTTTCTTTTAATGTGTTGGTTGAAATTGTATCAATGGGGCATGGCGTTGCAGTGGAGAGGAATGGACGCATGTTGAGAGCACTCCAGCCCTCCCGACCCCAAACCTCGCTAATACTCACTACAAAGGAAATTAATTTGGAAAAAAATAATGCTTACAAACTCTATAAAGAAAAAGAAAAACAATCTGAAGGCGGTGAAAAACTTACAAGCGTTCTTCGCGGCTTCAGGAGAGCCGGCGGGGAAGGAACGCAGCAGAGCAGAGGAAAACAAAATGGCGGAACTCACTGTAAATGAAGGCGTTACTAAGGTAAACCCCTCAGAAAACTATCTAGACCCCCAACTTGCGAAATTAAGGCAAGATATTGTGGACCAAATGACTAAATTAATCAGTCCTATCACTGCACAACTCACAGACATAAAACGAGATTTGCAAACGGCTAATCATAAAGCCGACAAAGCTCTGGATGTGAGTGTGAAGACTCAACAAGATGTCGCCAACATGCAAAGTATAATTACGGAGCAACAAAACAGACTAATGAAACTTGAACTAAATGCCAGGCAAAATCACGTTAAGATACGGGGGATAGATGAACTGTACACGCATAGTACAGATCTTACAAGCTTCATTGCTAACTGGCTAGCTAAACAATTAAAGCTTGAGGAAGGAGTTTACCCTTACATCACAAAAGCCTACCAGATGGGACCTTACCAACAAAATAAAAATAAAGATCGCCCGAGGGATATAATTATCGAGATACCCGATCAAAGGACAAGAAAGAAAATAATGGAGGAAGCCAGAGCACGGGGATCATTTAAATGCAAAGGCAAACTGATATATATTTTCACTGATCTCCCAAAGGAAGTGCTTTCTAAAAGAAGAGATCTTAAGCCAATCTCTGAGACTCTGCAAAAAGCGAACAAGAGATACAAATGGCAAGATCAATGCAAAATTATGGTCTTTCACCAAGGCAAAAGATATATGGCAACTGATATCGATACGGGACTAGAGCTACTGAATGCAGTCGGGCTGGAAACGCCAATGGAGACGAGCAAACAAAACCAGAAAAGGAAATCCTCGGAACTATTATCTCTGCAGAAAGGGAGCAAGATCCCAATTAGAGACACTTAAATCTTCTTATCCCGGTCTTTCAGCAAGTTGGTAAAAAGGAATAACAATTGTGTGATTTGATTGAATATATGGTAGTGCGCTTGTAAATAGAATTATAAATACAGAGGTTTTTGGGGAAGGGGGGGAGGGGCCCTTAACAGAGCTCACAGAGTTTCTTTTAGCTCTCATAAGTGGATGAGAAGGGAGGTAGACTTCCACAACCGGTGAGTGAAGGTAACTCACCAGTTTGAGAGAGCTAAACTTGAACAAGTCTTTACAGAAACAAAAAATACTGATTATATAATCAACAAAGTGGAATTCTCAGTTTATTAAAGTATAAAGGTGATTTTGGGGAGGGAGGGAGGGTGGGAAGGGGAAGGTATAGGAATAGTTAGTTAGTTGCACATATTAGCTAAATAGATTTATATAAATTTAATAAAATCAACAATAGAAAAAAAAAGACAGAAAAGGAAAATCAATAAAACTAAAAAAAATCTATATAGATAATTGTTATAGTTTATTAGCATAGAAGTGTGGAGTGGAGGGTATAGGAAAGGGTAGAGGGTTAGGGTGGATGTAGGGAGGGGGAGGGGGAAAAAGAAAATTATAAAGTAGATTAGAGATTGCAACAAAATCTAAAGGAAAAGGAAAGTAAATAAAATAATAGCAGGAAAAGAAAGGAAGGGGGGATAGTACAATAATACAGGGTGCAAACACAGGGAGAAGCTGTATCAACACAAGGAGTTGGAGAGGTATAACTTGTTAACACCTGACTGGATTGAATTCTAGGAAAGATTTATTGTGTAAAAAATAAGAGAAGTCTTAAAACTTTAGTATTTGTACATAGACCTAAGGAGTGTGGTTTAAATATAGAACTTAAGGAAAAGCATTATAAGAAATATTATTGTGATATTAAAATTACTATATTAATAGTTATATCGTAGTACCTAGTTAAGGAATTACAAGTTAAGTTACAAAATTGGAACATTGATTGCTTGTTAAGACTGACATTGAACACTTACAAACCACTCAAAAAAAAAAGAAAAAAGAAAAAAAAGGAAGAGATCCAGAAACTATTTCTTTTGCTGTTTATTAATCCAAAAAAAAAAACCCCAGTATTGAGAAGAAAAACTGCATACAGCCGAAAGGATTCAATTTGTACTAGGAATCTAAATTTAACACTATTTAAGACATATAGTGAATTTGGAATTTATAGAGGTGAGGGGAAAAGAAAAAAAGAAAGAAAAGGAAAAGGCACAAGTAATTGTTACAACCATAACGGAAAAATGTGCTCTAAAATCAATGTTTTAACTTTTAATGTTAGAGGTTTAGGCAACCCAATTAAACGAAGAAGAGTAATTTCAAACTTAGCTCAAACTAGATCACAAATTATATTTCTGCAAGAGACCCACCTACGGCATAACAATACAGACTCACTAAAAGCTAGGTGGCTACAAACTCAATACCACGCAGCTGGAAACTCCAAATCAAGGGGAGTAGCCATCCTAATTGCAAAGGATTTACAATTTCAACATATTAAAACACTTAAGGATAAAAAAGGCAGATATATCTTTGTTAAAGGGAAAGTAGGGGAACACACACTTACGCTAGCTTCATTCTATGCTCCCAACATGAACCAATTAAACTTTATAGAGGAAGCAATGCAAAAATTGATTTCATTTCAGGAAGGATATTTGATAATTGGAGGGGACCTAAATTACATAATAAATCATCAATTAGACAAATCAAACTTCAACAAAGTACACACGACAAAAAAAACCAAAACAACAAAATTAGCAGCTATACTACAGAAATATCACTTAATAGACACATGGAGGCATTATCATGAAGGAGAAAAGGATTACACATATTTCTCACAAAGACACAACACATACACTAGAATAGATTATCTTTTAAGCTCTAATAACATAATAGATAAAGTAGAGAAAATAGAAATAGGAAGCAACACAATTTCAGACCATGCATGGGTATCCATGACACTCAATCTAGGCGTTAAAACACAGAACAGTACTCAATGGTGCCTACCAAAACACTTATTATTCAATCAATTTGCAACTAAAGAAATTGGAAAAATAATAGAAACAGTTATTACAGACAACTTATCAAAAGAAATTGAGGCACACATACTTTGGGACACAATTAAAACAGTGGCTAGAGGTCATATAATTGCCCTTGCTGCTAAAATTAATAAAGAAAAACTGAAACAAAAACGTGAGCTAACAAGTAATATAAAAGCATTAGAAAATAAACATAAATTAACAGGCAGTAAAAAAATATATAGAGATCTCTTAACACAAAGAAAGATCCTAGAAACCTTGGAAAGTCATACTGTATACAAAAATCTGATAGCTATCAAACAGACACACTGGAACAACACACCTAAAAATCTACGCATTCTAGCAAATAAAGTAAAACAAAAGAGAACACAAAATAATGTCAACAGAATACATAACAGTAAGAATGTAATGCAGTACAAACCAGAGTCAATCCTTAAGGTCTTTAAAGACTTTTATACTCAATTATACTCCTCAAAAAATCCGGACCAAACTAAAATATCCCACTTTCTAAATTCACTAAAAAATTTCAAGAAATTAGAGGTAGAACATCGAACACTCCTAGAAAAACCCATCACTATTCAGGAAACAACGGATGCAATAAAAGCTGCTAAAAATAATAAAGCTACAGGGCCAGACGGATATCCGGCAGAATTTTACAAAAAGTACATGAGTTTGTTAGCAACTCATTTAACTGACTTAGCCAACTCGATTCTGGATAAGAGTATAATGCCACCCACATGGGAGAGAGCTGACATCATAGTAATCCATAAACAGGGAAAAGATCCTCTAAAAGCAGCATCCTATCGTCCCATTTCATTGCTTAACCATGATTATAAAATCTTTGCCTCCATTATAGTAAATCGTTTAAATACATTCATATCGAAATATATCCACACAGACCAATCAGGATTTATACCAAAAAGAGACATTACAGATAACATTTTTAAATCACTAAATTTAATAGACCATTGCAACCAAAACAATACGGAAGCCATCTTTTTATCGCTAGATGTCGAAAAAGCCTTCGACTCGGTAGAAACATATCTATTAAAAATATTGAGACACATGCAATTTGGAGAAAATTTTTGAATACAATAAGAGCTATATACCAACGGCCCATTGCAAACATCAAAGTAAACGCTATGCACTCAGAAAACATCTACATTAAAAGAGGTACAAGGCAAGGCTGTCCCCTATCCCCTCTCTTATTTGCAATAGCTCTAGAACCCTTCGCGACTGCCTTTAGAGAACATAGCCAGATAAAAGGAATACATGTTGACTCCACAGAATTTAAAATTAGCTTGTTCGCAGACGACATGATGTTATATTTGACCAAACCATTAAGCTCACTGTCCTATCTTTCATCCTTACTCACAAAATTTGGTGAAATATCAGGATTACTAATCAACCAAACAAAATCTTACTATCTTGCCATTAACACCCATAGCAAAACGGTCCAACAAATTAGTAAAATATATAGTTTTCAATGGTCCCCAACACATCTTACATATTTAGGAGTTCAAATCACCCCCAACTTGAAGGATCTGATAAAATTGAACCACCTCAAATTGATAAATCAAATTAAATTAGACATTATCAACTGGAATAAAATAAAATTTACGTGGTATGACAGATTCCATTTAGTAAAAACATTTGTACTACCAAAATTTCTTTTTATATTCAGAGCACTCCCTCTCACTATTAATAGAACACAAATAGCTCAATGGCAAATATTGCTTAATAAATTTCTATGGCAGAACAAGCATCCGAGAATTGCATTCACCACTATGAGGAGAAAATCAGTAAATGGCGGTTTTAATTACCCAGATTTACATCTATACCAATCAGCAGCAAGACTGGTTAACCTCTTGCAAATGACCTCAAACTCCCCTCAACCAGATTGGGTTACGGTCATACAACCTTCTTCACAACTCTGCGACATAAAAGATATAGTTTTGAATAAACCAAGTAATAGGCCACAAAGCTTCAAAAATAGCTTCTTGATCCCATCTATCTTAAAGACATGGGACCAAATCAAGACTAAAATCGTTCCAAAAATATCTAGATTCTCTACGTTTATTAACCAAGAATGGTTTATGCCAGGTTGGGATCAATCACTTATCATAACTTTACAACAAGCAAAAATAACTAGATTAGTTGACATCGCCACCAAATCAGGTCTCCTAGAGAAAGTAGATATAGAGAATAAAATGGAACAGAAACTACATTGGTTTAGTTATCTACAACTCTCACACATGGCAGAAAAAATAAAGCTAAGGAACATCATGAAAGAACCCTTGACAGAATTTGAACAAATTCTAAACTCACCTTTACAGCAAAAAAAAGGAATGATAGCTAAACTATATAACTTACTTCTAAACACCACTGAGAACAAGAAATTAAGCTGTCAAACTAGCTGGGGCAGGGACTGCGCAATTGAACAGTCCTCAGAGAATTGGAAGGAAATATGGTCGTCTGGAATATTCACCTCGAAAGTCATTGTAACTAAACTACAAACGTTTAAAGTGATTCACAGATGGTACCTAACACCCAAAAAGCTAGCGCAAATATCGGCTAGATCATCCCCAAAATGCTGGAAAAATTGTGGTGAAGAGGGAACCTTTGCTCATTGCTGGTGGGAATGTAAAGGAATTAGACAATTTTGGGAGGAGGTACTAATGAAAATTAAAGACATTACTAATTATGAACTTCCCTTTGACCCGAAAATGATCTTTTTAGACCTGTGGGAAAATGTACACATCCCCAAACCCAGAAAGGAACTTGTTGCCTCATTCTTTATAGCAGCTAAGAGTGTCATTGCGACAGTATGGAAATCAAAAAGACTACCAACAATTGAGACTTGGTTTTCTAAAGTTTGGAACCATTTTATATTAGAAAAAATAAGTAATGACATACAAAATGCAGAACACTTCACAGAAAATACTGGTTTTATTGAAAAATGGCTCCCATTTCTGGAATACATAGAAGAGAATAATCTGCAACCTAAATCAAAAATTTTACAAGTTATAACAAACAATGGATATCTCTCTTTCTATTGAACTAATAGTATAATAATGTAAATACATGGATATATTCATGACAACTAATAAGAATACAAGACTAACTTTGTATTGTACACTGATCTTTTAATCAGATTTGTAATGATGTTTATTGCTTGTAAGTTATTTGTTGCAACAAATGTTTCAATAAAAAAATTTTAAAAAAAAGAAATTGTATCGATGACATCATTAGCTATATTCAGTAAAGTTTTCACTTGTTTTCTTTATATTTGGTGAATTATAGGTAGTTTTTGTCGTTTACTACCTTGGCTGACATGACTCAAAAACATTTTCTTTCAGAACTCTTTGCTGTTCATTCAAATCATTATTATCAGGTTGATCCATAGCTTGTATTTCAGGTAAAGCATGTTCTTCCACTGTGGCTTTAGTCTGTTCAACCATGATATTTTCCCTTCTTTGGTCATTATTTTTTGTTGTTTCTTTTTTTGCCAGTTTCTCCGATGCTTGCACTTCCAGTTATGTGAAAACTTTATTCTTAATAATGAACCGTCTTTGATCCACTATTCTTTGCTCTGTTATATCACATTGTGGGTGATTTTCTTACCAAATTTGCATCATTCTTTTCTGGAAACCATGGGCAGATGGATTTGCCTTATAATAACATTTCATTCTTTCTTTTTTTTAATTGGATTTTTTCATTATTTCTTGATTTTCAGTGGTTGTCGAAGTTTTGTACTTGCTTTGTTCCAGTAGCACTTCAGCAGTCTGTCCTGGTTCCTCAACAGAATCTGCTGAGCCCCGTAGCTCATTTGTCAACAGGTGTACGGAAGCCATAGCACCTGCCGCGGTCCTTGTTGACCTGAGCAACAACCAATCCAGTATGGATTTCTGTTTATTTTCTCACATCATGATTGGTGGTTGTTGGGTGCGCTTAGTCTGGCTCCTCAGTTGAGACTTGTCTGGTTTGGGTGACCCTACTGGTAGCAACACTACCACCAGCATAGCTCTCAGCCTCATCGGAACACACAAGCCCCACCACCACTGCAAGGCGGCACCCTTGGTGGGTATTATTATTATTATTATTATTATTGAAAAGTATCTCTTGTGATTCTTGACAGTTCAGTTTCCTCCTAAAAGAATGTAAAGCTGAAGAATGTTTCAGATGTGGTGTGCTAAATCCTAGCATGTTTCCATCTGGAAGGCCCAATCCTTCTGTAATGCAGCCAGCCCTCATAGAGATGTACATGGCCAGAAAATGGAAGGATGATTATTACATCCTTCCAAGTTAAAATTTGTTTTCTTTTTAAAAGCAGTTAATCTCACTTGTATTATTTCAGTTTTTAAAACTCTATGCGTAGATATACAGGAAGGCTTTATTCTTTAGAATGCTGCTTCCATGAGCAGCATATTTGGAGCATGAGGCTATGTGAAAATTGCGTTATGGTGGGCCACAATACTAAAATCAGGTTACAGTGGGCCAGAGTTATTTGGGACATTATATGCAGAACTATCACGTTTTGTTTGTTCTATTTGAAGTTAAACTCCTAATTGAAACACAAGGTATGTTGTCCAACAGATTTCCCCAATGAAAACGGAATTTCAAGTAAATTGGCAGTGTTCTATGTGGGAATGAAACTTAGAGCCTTGCTACAAGTGACATTTTACACGTGAAGGCAAGTCTTTCTGGGAACTGAAGTTCCTCTCCCCCACCCCTTTTCCTTTTGTTCCTTCCCCTCGCTGCCTGAAGAGACAGAGAAAGCCTGCGGCAACAGCAACTTTTGCATATCGTTCCTCCAGTCACAAGCCTGCTCTCAATGATCTTTGGGGCAGGCAGCTGCAACTTTCTCAGAGCTTTCTCCGGAGCATTCCCTCCCCTCCGCCCCCCAGCAAGACGATTTGCAAAAGCTGATGTTGCCGTAGGTTCTCTCTGTCTCTTCAGGCAGCGAGGGGAAGGAACAGAAGGAAAAGGGGTGGGGGAGAGAAACTTCAGTTCCCAGGAAGACTTGCGAAAATGATCCTTTATCCTTCACGTGTAAAATGTCACTTGTAGCAAGGCTCTCAGTGGAAATGTCTTGCTAATGTTTTATTATATATATGATTTTTTGTCATTTTGTGCATTTGGAGAGGTGGAGGTGAACTGAATACAATAAATAAAGGGCCATGTGGAGAATTGCCAGTTCTCAAGAGGATCACTTTTCTGACCCCACACAGCAGTCCCAAATTCTGACCCCACACAGCTGACAAGAGGCATCTGATACAGTATGAGGACCCATGGTAAATAAAACCTCTGGAGAAGCCTTAGCATATATATGGAAATGCTTGCATGTGCTAACAATGTCTTTAATGCCAACCAACATATTAATATCCAGACAGGCTCTCTTAAAGGTGGCAGTACACCATCTTGTACTGCATCTCCAGAAAATCATCCTGGCTCAACTACAGCCCAAATCACCAGGAAGTGACATAGGCTGCAGGTATCATATTGTCATGATGCAGAGGGGGAGAGAAAGGTTAGTCAGCTCCTAGTGTGGATGCTGTTGCCAGTTGCTTTCCAAAGGAGATGAGAGGCCGCTGAACAGAAAGTGGGGAGAAGAGAAGTAGTTGCAGGAGGAAACCATAATTTGATGCAGCTCTACTGGGCTGAATTGGGCCACCAGATAACAATTCTTTCATATAAGAAAACAAGGAAAAGAAATGTTCTTGTCCAGAGGCTATGACTCCATGACTAGATGACTAGAGACTATGACTGACAGATTAGTCCTAAGAAAGGTAACTTTGAGGCTTTTCTTAATTTTGCTGCTTAACTGTGTCAACTACTTATTAAAAACCAATCTCCTTGGCTATGGTTCCAATACTGGAACCATAACTTATTGGAGGGGCATGGAAACTGGGGGAGGGGGGACAGCCTCAGGTAATGCTTCCTACTAAAATGAATTGATACTAAAATGGTTTCTTATTTTCTTCTGTTTAAAGAAAGCCTTTGACTGTGTTGACTTGCTGGATAAGCCTGGAATTGCAATATAAAAGTTTATAATGGGTGTTACGCTGCTCACAATTGCATAAACATGAAAGGGATTTCTTGTTTTAGTCTGCATCTGTACAAAGAGAGTGGACCAGCAATAGAGTTAACACCAAGTTGATCAACAGATGTGTCCACATGGAACATGGCTAGTTGCTAGATTACTGGTTAACTTGTTATAGTTATTAGAGTGACTTGATTAAAACAAATTCTGTCAATAGCAAGCCACTGGATCTACCATTTTGTTAGAATCATATTTAGAACCTGGCTTGAGAAAGGTTTAATCTCTGATGTTGGCTAAAGGTGTAATAGTTTGGCAGACAGCTCTCCCTTCCTTAAGCTTCATGGCATCCTCATGCCCAGTACATCATTAAACCCAAACTGGTAATGGCTTAGCTCCTTATCTCCCTTTTCCTTTTAAGTATTTATAAAATGAATGTTAAAGAATGTTATTTTGACAACTGATGTGCCATTTAAACAATGGCAGAAAGATATATCTAAATTTGTATGGCAAGGGGAAAAACGCAAGTTAAATATAAGGTATTACAAGATGCAAAGGAAAGAGGAGGACTGGGGTTACCTGATTTGAAACTATACTTTGTTACTGGTTGTTTAGTTTGGATGAAAGAATGAGTGCTGCTGAGAAATAAGTTATTGGCAGGACTTTTTTTCAGGTGGAATGCTGTGGAATGGAGTTCTGGAACCTCTTGAAAATGGTCACATGGCTGGTGGTCCTGCCCCCTGATCTCCAGCCAGAGGGTAGTTTAGATCGCCCTCTGCACTGGTGGTGGTTTGGAGGGTGATCTAAACTCCCCTCTATCTGGAGATCAGGGGGCAGGGCCACCAGCCATGTGACCATTTTTGCTGAGGGCGATTTAAACTTCAAAAAATTCCCCTCTTGTTCCAGCTGACCCAAAGTGATGTCATTGCATGGTTCCGGGAACGTGTGTGCAGTTTGCACATGCGCATGTGGTACCAGGGGCACCACCTCCCACCAGGAGTTGCCCCCTGTGCTGGCAACAATTTGAGATTTGGATGGCATGGTTATTTATGGTATGACAAAGCTAAGGTTAATGTGGATTTCAAAAACTATTATATTAGACATGCTACTTTGAGAATATGGAATAAATATAAACTTATGTTGTGTTCGAAAACACTTCTGTGGCTTTCTACACAAGAAGCATTCTATAGATGAGAAACAATGGCTCCCAAACTTATCTGGGGGTCCAGATTGTGGGCGATGTGGAGGAGGCGGGCAGGGAGATGGCATGGCAGCCACCATATTGTGGAGGGGTGGGGAATGACCAGGGGCCAGGGGAATGTGCCCAGGCACATCCAGTGCAGGCCCCCTGGTCTGGGAAGCTGGCCCCCACCCCTTAGTATTTGGCCCGTGGCGAGAAATGATAACTAAGCATAAATGGTTAACATCATGACATATTAGATTTTTCTCAATGCAATTGTAAAATGAAATTAAGAGAAGATTTGATAACAGGACACACTTGCCAATGGGTTTTTTTTTATGGACAACTATCAGAAAGATGTAAAGCAGATAAAAGATCTCATGGTTTTAAACAATCTAAATGAATGTTATCATTTATGGTGGATGTGTAACAATGCCCCCCAAATTGAATGCAAATACATTCAGTAATCCAGAAGATTTTAAGGACTAATATTCGAATGAAACCAGAGGCTTTTCTTTTGGGGCTAATGGACAGAAAGCTAGAAAAAAGTTGTGGAACTTTATTTTTATATATGACAACAGTAGTGAGATTATATTCACAAAAATGGAAAAGTTCGATACTACTCACAATAGACGAATGGTTGGTAAAGATGATGGAACTTGCAGAGATGGCTAAACATACTTCTTTGATTAGAGAAAAGACATTATCTACATTTATTGCTAACTGGAAACCCCTTATAGACTTTTTCCATGAAAGAGAAATAAGTGAACTGATGATTGGTGGATTTAATGATTAAGGTGGCACAGAATGGATAATTAAAAAGAGAGCCTTTTTTGTAATTACAGAGTGTTAAGCTTGTATTACTTGTGTTTGTCATAGAAAAAATCGGAAGTCACTTCTTTATATTTCTTTATATTTTTTACTTTTTAAAATTTTTCTTCAGCTTTATATATTTTTTTTCCTTTTTCTATTTTTTTTGGTTGGAACTTTAATCTTCTGCTTCTAAAAAATCTGTAATAAAATTTAATTTTTAGAAAGTATTTATGAAATACTTTGGAAATGAAATAGTAAAGAGTCCAGTAGCACCTTTAAGACTAACCAACTTTATTGTAGCATAAGCTTTTGAGAACCACAGTTCTCTTCGTCAGACTAATACGGCTATCTCCTCTGGATCTTTGGTAATGAAAACTCCTATTTTATGTACCAGGCTTTTCAAAGAGACATTGATATCAAAATGCATCATTTGACTACAGTAGCAGTTAGTCTTAATACACCGTAATATCAAGCTGTGCTTGCCCTGCCCCCAGTGTACACTGTTGCTCTTCCAAAATGCTTATTACATTGTAGTCTAGACGTGTGAGCCAACTGTGAGAAACAAATTTAATGAGGGATACATGAAAGTCTTCCACAGGCATTTTATAAGATTTTTCTCTTCCCCTTCCTTAAGTATAATTCATATCACCAGACTGCTCAGAGACTGAGGGCTCTATTGTTCCAGCAGTCAATTAATGAAAGGGAAAAATAATGAAGCATACAAAACAGATAAACCTAACAGAGGATAGAAATAGATGGAAAGACACAGACACAGTAAAACAGGCCAGGGCTCACACAATAGGTCTCTAACCAACAAGGAAATTTAACCTGGTGATTGTGGAAGCTAATCTGGTCCTGTCATGGAAGTGGGGTACTTGGAAAGGAAGGGTCTGGTCAGTGGCAGAATGGCATACCTTGTGGGATTCTTGTAAGTGCCATAATGGAACAAAAGTGGAATATAAATGTAAGGAGTCTGAACTTCTGCAAATACTCAAGAATTGTAAACCAGTTTGCATTTTTTACCAGCCTTCTGCCGCCCCTCTAGTAAAGACACAGGACAACATAATATAGAAAAACTAGGCTCTACTAATTGGTTGGTAGACATCATCAAGCACTTCCCTCGGCTATTAAATACATGCTGTAGCTAAGGCAACATATTGGCTACCACTATTTGGGAAACACCATCTTCCTGGGTTCAACCTTGGCCAATGTTATCACTGGCCTTGTTTATCATAGCTTGTGCATTATCTGCACTGAAAGATGCCAAGCCTCCTCCTCCTTCCCCAATGTGCCACTGAAGCAATTAGTAGATGATACAAATTGCACAAGTTCAACATGGGGAATTGCAGCCATACTGTAGCTGCTAGCTCCTAGTGGCAACTCATGAGTAAAGCCACAGCAGGGCCCAATTTGGATTGGGACTGCTGTGCGGGAGAAGGAGGAATTCCTGCCTTTTTTTCTGTGTTGTTTTTAGCATCTGAAACAGCCTGGGAGCTGCAGGGGGCAAAATTATTTGGTCCATTGTGACTCAGCATGTGCACTGAATGCTTACACTTGGTAACTCCCCACAGAGAAAATAATGCTCCCCCCTGCAACTCCTGGGCTGTTTCACCCACTGAAAACAGCACAGGGAAGAATTCACGCTCCTCCCATGCAGCAGTCCTGATTTGAATCAGGCCTTGCTGCATGTTTAATCATGAGTTGACACTGGAAACTAGAAGCTACAGTATGGCTGTAATTCCCTTGGTGAACTCACGAAGGTTGTAATTTCTAGTTAGGCTCTAAGGCTTTGATCGATGCTGCTCTTTCCTGGGTGTAAATAGTAAACCTACAGTGGATCGGTCTAAGGACCAACAATAGTACAAACGTACCACTCGGCACCAACAGTTTTAACAATTTATACAGGTTTATAGTATATTAAAGTGCCAAGTGCTCAAGAATATAATCAATACAAACAAGGCGGACATCCAGCAGATGAGAAAGTCTAAAGTATAAGTAATTATTCCTTCTTGCTACTCCTGGTGCAGTCTCCGTCCGAAGTACTGGAGACCCCTTCACTGACGGGAGAATGTAGTAAAGCTGCTTGGACTTGCCACGAGAAGTCGCCGCCTGACGCTCAACAGGGCAGCTTAACTCTTGTTTCGGGTCTTTATCAAGAGCATCAACAGACAGCAAACATATGAAACCGCAATTCACTTCCCTCCTCTCAATCCAAGTGGAAATCAGAAACGGGTATTATTGGTCCTTAGACCAATCCGCTGTAGGTTTACTATTGACATTCTGTTACTACGCAGGGCGCCCTTCCTTGTTTTAGCTTTCCTGGGTGTAGGCTGACTTGCACCCCACTCTCATCTTCCTTGCAGTCCTAATTAACCATCGTCAGATGATATTAGATATACAGTAATCCAAATAGCTGGAGGTGGTAGTGGCAGTAGGAGTTATTACTCCAGACAATTTGTGGAGTTAATCTGGAAGAAGCCAGAAGTCTTCTTCCATCTTTCATTGTTTCTCTCATTCATTTATCTTTGGGACAGAGAAGCTTGGATACCCCATAAGTCTGAGACATGCAATAACCTGGGAGGGTTTTAAAAACTTTAAATAAAAGATTGCATGCAAAACAAAAAAGCAAAATATACGAACAGCTGATAACTTGAATAAAATAAGGCAGCTTTTAAAAAGGCAGTTCAAGACAATGGAAAGTTTGCACAAAAAGTCAAATCAGATCAAAGTGAGTGGAGTTTGCCCCAAACGCATTGCTGTACTGTTCATATAGCTGCAGTGAGCACAACTTTGCATGCAGGGTGTATTACATGGATCTTTCCCATCCAATTAGCATCCACTTTCCCAGTGGATTGTCAGTTAGGTGGGAGAGACTCATGTGATCAGTCCTGGCCATATGGTTGCTGTGTTTATATACACATTAAAGCTACATGAAATAGCAATATGGGAAAGCATCTTACAGTATAATTCTAAACAAAGTTTCTCCAGTCTAAGCCCATTGAAATCAATGGGCTTAGATTGGAGAAACTCTGTTTAGGATTGCACTGTTGGTATTGTAAATGGGGCTCTTGTCGGCTTGGTCCTTTTCCAGCAATAATAGGAAAAGATAGGGTTCTGTGTCTTGGGTTCTGTGTCCATGTTTTCTGTGTACAAAATGGGCATTTCTCCTAGGCCATGTTCAGACATGTTAACCCTTTTAAGTTGTGTTGTCAACAGACCTGAAAATGTCCTGTCCTTTTAATAGACACTTAATATATGGATATGAGCAGCTGGAGCTTTTCATGACATGGAAGTGAATAATACCACCTGGTAAACAACATCCTATTAAGCCTGTATTAAAGCGACAGGATATTTTTTTCCAGGCCTGTTGACAACTCTCCTTTTAAGTAATGACTTGCTTTTGTGTTAGAACCATCACCACTGCAAGTTTTAATTCCATTCTATGTCATTTCAGAGCAATACTTTTCAATGAGGCAAGTTCACATACTCAGAAGCTATATGATCCCACTGGTTGATAAATTATTTCCTCAACAAAGCTACAGCTATTTAGACTACTTTGTCTAGAGAGATGTTAGCATTTGAGCTAAGCCATGTTTGAGGAGGTCTGGAAGGAGCAGTTCAAAAATCCTGTCTGGCTAATTTTGCAGCAGTTGATAAAGTAGGTTTTGAAATCCCGGCGTCTGTCCCTACGCTCAGAAGTATATGTGCTTAAATAAAAATTTGAGTTGCCTTGTGGGCTGCCTCAGAACAATGTCACTTGTATGACACATATTCAAGCTTGCAAGCTTGCTATTCACTAAAATACCCCATGACTGCTGAAAGAAAGTGGTTATTGACAGAGTGAATTAATGTTAGATAATAAATAGCTCAAAAATAATTTGTTCATCTACTTTTGGTTATAGAGCCTTTAACTTCTACATTAGTGGACTCACAGAGCAATCCTATGGAGAGTTACTCCAGTCTAAGCCCGTTGACTTTAATGGGCTTAGACTGGAGTAACTCTCCATAGGATTGCACTGTAAGAGCACAGAGTTACTCCAGTCTAAACCCATTGATTTCAGTGGGCTTAGACTGGAGTAACTCTTCTTAGGATTGCATTGTAAAGCCTATAAACTGTTTGGAGTAATGAATTTTTATATGTACGCAAGATACATATGGATTTCAACTTGAAGGGAGTTTTTAACATAGGGATGCATTTATTTTTTAACATTCAGCCTAATAAGTAGTTACAGAGAGCTCAAAAGCTTGTTTTGTAACTTAAGTGAGACTTGCAAGCCCTTCTCCTCACTCCAGGTACAACAAGGTACAGCAGTCAAGGGGATGGACAACCCTACCTGCTCCGAGGTACTATGGTAATTTAAATGGTTATAGCTGTAGTTGTACATTTAATAGTTATATCTTATTCTATATGTGTGTTTGGTGAGGTGGTACACAGAGCCTATAGTAATTATGTGGCTGTTTCGGTTGATGGTAATTTTAAATGTGGCTCTCCACAAGCTGCAGAGTACCAGTTGTTCAGAATATTCTTTGTCATCTGCTAAAACTCCATGCACTGTTTCAAGATTGTGATAGCTACTCGTCTATGATTTTAAAAATAGATTCAAAGCAACACACCCTACTTCAAGTCTATAGCTGCTCTCTGAATTGTTTCATATAGACAGAATCGGCCTCTGTGGAATGTAACATACCAACTCTGCAGAATCTGAATCACCCATTGCTATACTTTGCATATGCTGAAAGAAAGAGGTTAATCAATGGAAAATGGTATTTACTATGATTGTCCCTCATTTCTCAGTTAAATTTCTATGAAACAGCTTATACTTTCACTTGTGTGGAGCTCACAAAAAACAATACACCACAATCAACAGTATGGCAGTTGCTCACAGTCACTGTTTCGTTTAAAATGACAAAATTGAAAGGAACTGCTTGGAATGCAGCATCATCAAACCTCTTGCAACATGCTAAATTTGAGAAGCCTATATGAAAATACAGAGATGCGCATTTAAAAACTGGGTCCCACCGTGAGAATTTTCAATGTGTGAGAGATGGTCTCACACAGGAGGAGAATACTAGAAGAAGGGAACAGGCAGTTGCAAATTAGGATAAATGATCAGTGATGTTTTATTTAGTATTAGAAATAAATATAGGTCCTTTAGCATTATTTACAAACAGGGCTTTTTTTCAGCTGGAACACGGTGGAACAGAATTCCGGAACCTCTTGAAAATGGTCACATGCCCCCACCCCCTGATCTCCAGACAGAGGGGAGTTTAGATTGCTTTCCATGCCGTTCCCCTCTATCTAGAGATCAGGGGGTGGGGCCATCAACCATGTGACCACTTCCACCAAGGGCAATTTAAACTTTTAAAAACTCCCCCCTTGTTCCAGCTGACCCAAAGTGACGTCATTGGCTCCGGGAGCGTGCGCGCACTTTATGTGCGCACATGTGGCACCAGGGGCACCACCTCCTGCCAAGAGTTGCCCCCTGTGCTGGCAACCCACTGAGTTCCACAACTTCTTTTCCCAGAAAAAAAGCCCTGTTTACAAATATAAGGTGGAAAGGATAGTTTGGTGTGGAATAATCATTGTCTCTCAGAAGTGTAAAAATTAGGCCATTAATTTTTAAGTTTAGGTCAGGTACATGGAGGGAGAGTTATTTGCTGATTTTGCTGTTACACATGGAGAATCAAATAATCAAATGTTTTTTCTCACATCTGGTGTTTTAGCCACACTTAATAGACCTACATGAAAGTGGAAGGACTTTCTAATTTGTTTATCTGGTACAGCCAACTGAACGAATGGAGATCTTGTTATCCTTTGTTTCCTAATACAACCAAACTCACTTCAAAATTAAGCAATCCCATTTTCTCAGAAAGAGTTTTGAATTAGGACCATTAAGTTGCACTGTGACTGCATTCATAGGTCTCCTTCATTTCTTTGCATTTATGGTGGTGGTGGAGACTGGAGAGTGCCCTCAAGTCAGAGTTGACTTATGGTGACCCCTCGTGGGGTTTCATGGCAAGAGACTATCAGAGGTGGTTTGCCGTTGCCTTCCTCTGCAACCCTGGTCTTCATTGGAGGTCTCCCATCCAATTATTAACCAAGGCGGATCCTGCTTGGCTTCTGAGATCCGATGAGATCAGGCTCACCTGGGTTATCCAGGGCCTTTGCTTCTATAACTTCTGCTATGTTGAAACTCCTATGCTGAGTCACTTGTATATCTTTTCTGTGCAGCTCTGGTAGTTAGAATTATGCTATCCGAATGAATGATGCTTGCACGCACCTGAGGTTTGACATAAGAAGTTTCTCTTGCAGCATTTTAAAATGATTTATATGACACCAACTGCCTGAATTTTGATCATTATACCAAGAGCCATCACGTCTGAACCAGGAATTTTGCTGTAACAGCATCAGCATCTGTGTTTACTGTACCAAGCCAGTAATTTGTATGTCAAAGCTATATGTCATTAAGACAGGTAACCACCTCTGCCCAGTGATGTCCAGATTTGAATTTATCTCCATATAGATAAACATGGGAGTTATTGCTTACAATGCTAAATATTCCAGATAGTAACCTGGATAGTACATTTTATTTTATTATTTATTTATATCATATTTGTATTGCGCCCTCCCCACAAGCGGGCTCAGGGCGGATAACAACCTTAAAATCATTTTAAAAATTCCATGTTAAAACATTAAAACATCGTATAAAAATAGCAGCATTCTTTTGCCTGGCGGCAACAATACAACTAATAACCAACGATACAGCAATACAACTGGATATAGCAGCACAGCAACAGCAGCTGAAAAACAAACAGTGGTGGGCAACTTTCACAGGGAGGGAGTTAGATGTTGCATCCTCCAGCCAGTTGAGGCCCAACCTCAGCCATGAGCCTGGCAGAACAACTCTGTCTTACAGGCCTGGCGGAAAGATAATAAATCCTGCTGAGCCCTGGTCTTAGTAGACAGTGTGTTCCACCAGGTAGGAGCCAGGACTCAGAAAGCCCTGGCTGTAGTCGAGGCAAGGTGGGCCTCCTTGGAGCCAGGGACCAATAACAGTTGTTTTTCTCCCAATTGGAGGGTCATCTGGGGAATATACGGGGAGAGATGGTCCCTCAAGTATGCTGGCCCCAGTCCGCACAAGGCTTTATAGGTCAATACCAGAACCTGGAACCTAATCCGGTGCTCCACTGGCAACCAATGCAGCTCATGCAGTATTGGTGTAATATGCGCCCTATTTGGTGCTTTCATAATGACGCGCGCCACTGCATTTTGCACCAGCTGCGATCTCCGGGTCAGGCTCAAGGGTAGGCCCACATAGAGCGAGTTACAGCAGTCTGTACACTGCTGACAAATCCAATAGTATCAGCAGCGCCGAAATGCCTCAATCCAGATGTCTGCAAAGATCATCCGTGAGGGCGACCAGCAGCGTCTCCATCCCATGTCTTGGCTGGAACCCAGGCTGAAAGGGATCTAGGGCTGAGACATCCACCACCGCCTGCTCAATCACCTTTCCCAGAAACGGGAGGTTCGAAACTGGCTGATAATTGACCAGGTCGGTAGAGTCCAGTGATGATTTCTTCAAGATAGGTCTCACCATGGCTTCTTTTAATGACCCGGGAAAACCCCTGGTGCCCAAGGACATGTTAACAATAACCTCCAATGAGGACTGTAGACCATCAGCACTGGCCTTTACCAGCCATGATGGGCATGGGTCCAGGGGGCACGTGGTGGGCCTAACTAATCACAGGGTCCTGTCAATCTCCTCCACAGAGAGTGGACTGACCTGGGCCGATTCCAGACGACTAACCTGAAGGCGCTGCATGCCGCCATGTTCCGGATTGCGACGGGGAAAACGTGAAATATCGCATTTTCTCGCGCGAGTTTGGCGCCGTCGTCTGGAATCGGCCCTGATCAAATATTCACCCTAAAGATGGCCAAGGAGTCTCTAGTTCCTTTACTGTATCAACTGTGGCTGGCAAATCATGGCGGAGAGACAAAATTTTATCAGCAAAGAAGCTCCCAAAAGCCTCACAGCTAATGTCCGAATTCTGAATTTGACAGCCTCCCCCTGGGAGGGAGACCAGTGACCAAACCACATTGAACAATTTTGCTGGGTGTGAGCTAGCTGATGTGATGGAGCCTGTATAGAACTCTTTCTTCACAGCCTTCACCACCATCTCATAGGCTTTCATAAACATCCTATAAGATGATCTTGCCTTTTCATTGTGAGATCGCCACCACACTTGGTCAAGCTGTCTTAGCTCCCGCTTCTTCTCTCGAAGCTCCTTTGTATACCAGGGAGCCTGTCTTACATGAGGGCAAAGAGGGTGATGGGAAGCAATTTCATCAATGGCTTCGGAGAGTCAGCTTTGCCAGTCCTCCACCAGCTCAACTAATGAACTGCCATGGAGCATAGGATCCCGTAGAGCATTCTGGAATCCAGCTGAATCCATGAGTTTCCGCGGGCAAGCATAAATCAGCTTACCGCCCTTGCGAGGGGTGGTGGTATCCCCAGTCAAGCCCTCAAAACCGAGTGGTCTGACCATGGCACCAGTTCTATCACCTCTAGATCCACATCGAGCCCCAGCCTGAAGATCAAGTCTAGCATGTGGCCCTCTTTGTGTGTGGGGGTCGATACAAATTGGGAGAGTCCCAGTGCTGCCATGGAAGCTACCAGGCCCGCAGCCTGCATGGCATCTTTGGCATGGATGTTGAAGTCCCCCAACACCAACACTCTGGAGTACTCCAAGGCCCACCCTGCCACCACCTCTAGCAGTTGTGACAGGGTATCTGCTGGTGCGCTAGGCGGTCAGTACACTAAGCAGATGGCCAAACTTTCCTCGGCACCCCACACCAGGCCTACACATTCAATGCCAGAGATCTCAGGGGTGGGGAGCGGTTTGAAGGAGAAAGACTCTCAAGCAAGGATTGCTACCCCTCCCCCCGGCCTCCTATTCGGGACTGATGAAGGACCGAATACCCTGGGGGGGGGGGTCAGTTCTCCCAGGGTGACCATTTCGCCTTCCCTCACCCAGGTCTCAGTCACATTACCAGGTCCATATTACTCATTGCAAAGAAGTCTTGCAATGTTGCAGTCTTATTATTTATGGACCTGGCATTGCACAACAACAGTGTTTTGGAAGATAAGCTCCTACTATCAAAAGCCACTAGTCTCTATCCTTCTTTATATTCTTGTAATAAAACCTCTAATAATCCTTGCATCTATTAGCAATCAGACTCCTCCCTCATAGTAAAAGGGCAGTTTATGGATGTCAGGGCTTGCAGCGGCCACCGCTGGGCGGGGCGCTGGGCGGTCTGCTCCTGACATCAAAGGGGGGCCAGGGATTCTGCAGGACCCTGCTCTGTGGAAGGAGGGGCAGTATACATCACCCAGACTCCCTCTCAATCCACTCGCTGGCCTGCTCAACCTGTGCCACTCACCCTCTTTGGCCTCTGCCATCTCCTCCTCCTTCATCCACTCTCCTCCTTGCTTTTGCTCTCGCACTGCTCTGCTCTCACTCCACACCATCACTCCTTACTCACACCCACCACCTCAGAGCTCTTCCTAGCCACCTTATATAGGGTTTCCTTTCCCTGCCCCACCCTCCTTCTAGGCTTGTTCCCTCTCCTGACTTGGCCCAGCTGTGCCTTCCCTCAGGTGTTTCCCTCCTACCACTAATCCCTTCTTGGCTTCCTTGCCTTGCTGGCAGGGTGGGGTTGAATGCGAGCCATCCCCAGCTGAGCTTGCCTGGCCTTGCTCACGAGGAACTGCCCCAGCCGGCTTCTGTGCTGCTGAGCATGCCTGGCCTTGCTCATGAGGAGCTGCCCCAGCCGGCTTCTGCGCTGCTGAGCATACCTGGCCTTGCTCGCAAGGAATTGCCCTGGGCAGCTTCTGGGCTGCCTGCTCATTGATGCTGGGTGGGGCTGTCCATCTCCTCCCCCAGAATGCCTGTGGCAGCTCCACCTGGAGGGGCTTGGCTCCTAGTAACTCCTGAGCCAGGCTGCTGTCCTCTAGCTGGGGTGTGGCTCTGGGCTGTAGTGGCTGCTTCTCCTCCTTGGCTGGTAAGGGCTCTGTTTGGGCTGCTGCTGGGTCCCTATTCCCCCTGCCTTGGCCCTTTTCCTCTGTCCTGCTTAGCCCCCTCTCTTCCCCCTGGAGGGTGGGACTGGCTGGTCTCTCCCTGCTCCCTCCTGCCCTCTGAGGCTTTGGCCTTTCGCCCCTTCCCCCTGGAGTGGGCAGGTTCTGGACCTGGTTGCTGGCTGGGGTGGTAGGGCCACTGCCTCCCAGTTGCCTCCCACTAATCCCTCCTGGCAAGTCTGGGGGCTGGGACTCAGACTCCGGACAATGGATATGAAATATCATAAACCCCTTGCCAGAAGTCCCAGACACTGCCTGGCTCCAGGCAGAATGAATGTCAGCCAGCCTGGAGACTGAAAAGATACCATGCCATGAGTCATAGGGGTTGACCGACTGAACTGCCCCCATGCCCCAAAGAGAAGCAGAGATAAGGAGCTGTCTCAGGAGAATCCCAGCTTAATCCTATCAACACCCTTCCAGCTTCCCCTCACCCAGCTAACCTAATTAGGCTATTCAGCGAACCTGATAACCTTCCTGTCCAACACTTACCAGATCATCAAGCTATAAGTTTACCTATACTCCATTCCAAGATAATCATGTCATACCTTTCCCAATTTATTGTTCCACCTCCAGACAAGCCATTAAGCTATTGTTTTTGGAAGCAAGATGTCAGTTTTGCTCCTGGGCATGTTTTGTACTATAACTTTGACACTGAGAGATCTCTGTCTTTTGGTGCTACACCTCTGAAGATGCCAGCCACAGCTGCTGGCAAAACGTCAGGAACTACAATGCCAAGAACACTGGAATACAGCCCGGAAAACCCACAACAACCATCATTCTCCGGCCATGAAAGCCTTCAACAATACATAATACGCAAATGGTGCAGGAAAATAGATTTTATTAAGTAGCTTAAGTAGTCTGCAGAAGAAAACAATATCCACAGAAGCATCAATGCAAGAAAATAATATCCTTATGTCCCTTCAGCTGTCAGGATCCCCTGGAGAACAACAGATGGATCCCCTGGAACTGGCCAGCTGCACAGCACTGTTCCACAGTTTCAGTCTGTGCTGAGGTTCCAATCTCAGGACTACTCTTGAGGCTTTATACACTATCTTAGGAGTCATTAATTTCACTGGTGCTTGTAATAATGCATAATTGACCTTGACAGGAGTGATACATCTCAGACTCCCAAGGCCAACTGATTAGCAAGTGGTATATGGCAAGCATCCAATACAGATAACTGTTATCTTCTCAGTACTCCCTTTACCCCTGTACCAGGTGTACAGAGATACAAACTAATAGTCCCTAGCTCAGTACATCAGCTAGAGCTACATGCAAAATAGAGACAAGGCTTCAGGTTTGCAAGGCAACTCAGGCACGTATGGAGAAATTGTGGTGCACCAGCTGACTCCTTGAGATGACAATTGTCTTCCACAATTTCACTGCAATATGTAGGAACCAGCTGGAGAAGTAGCATGGACAGTAGTAAGGTTATGTGCTGGACAGGG
Source organism: Eublepharis macularius (assembly GCF_028583425.1). NCBI lineage: Eukaryota > Metazoa > Chordata > Lepidosauria > Squamata > Eublepharidae > Eublepharis > Eublepharis macularius. The sequence continues at coordinate 98,493,798 of NC_072793.1, read as the reverse complement.
GGGCAAGTGGCACATGAGATGTTGAAGCTGGGCAGGTATAGTCAATGAGGCTTATAGGATTAGGAAGTATTTGTAAGCTGTTTTTAGAACCTGAATCTTATTTTGGTGTCTTAATTAGGAGCTATGCTTTTTATTTAACAAGTTGGTAAAAAAAAAGCAGAAGTGACATTGGGAATACCTTCCAAATTCATCTGTGAACAATAATAGGAAGTAGTCCTGAATACTACTGGTAGTCTAAGGTTTAGAATTAGGAGCAGCTTCCAAATAGGCATGTAAGTACCTCTGTCCTAATGCAGCATCATGAATGTAGGTCATGTGGAGTGCTGCTGGCCCAGTTCTGTTGCAAGAGTTTCGGCTTTTGCCTGACTCCTGTGCCAGAACAAATAAAAACAGAGGGACTGAATCCTTGAACGAGTGCTTAAGATTTGGATACATTAATACAGCCTTTATTCACTTTCCGTATGAAAGAGAGAGACCACCAATAGCAGAAGAGCCTACTTTAAATGATACTGTTCAGAAGCAACATACAGTCTACATTGTCACCATAATTTGTTTTTCTTTTTAGGAGTATAATATATTGAATGTTGGTGGTGGACACTGTAGTTCCCAACTGAGTTAATTTGGAGATGTGGCAGTTAACTCTGAAAGAACTGGAGGGCACTGAAATGTCCCCTCACTTCTTGTTCCTGGAAGACAGGAACAGGATTTCTAGGGGTATTTCAGACTGTTATGGGAGGGAGAAGGTGAGATGAGAAACTTCTGCTCCATGAGCACATATCCTTCTGCCTGTGGAAATATTTTGGGAAATCTAAGCCTGTGTTTCATCAGCCTGGATGTTTTGTAAATATGATACATAACAGATTTAACAGGATTCCTTGGTGTCAATGAGGTTGATACTTCAACAGATATGATTTTATCTAGGTGCAAACAGCTGGACATCATACCAAATGAGTTCAAAGTAAAAAATCCATTGCTATGTACATACTGCACAGACTATGCTGAATAACGTCCATTAACTGATGTTTCTAGTTTGGGGTGTAACTGAATGTAACCATTCATGCAACTGATGAAGTAGGTTCTGGGTCATGAAAGCTATGCCACAATATTTTTTGTTAGTTTTCAAGATGCCACAAGATTCTTGGTTATTTTGGCTTCAGCTGCTTGCCCCTCTAGAATACTTTCACACTGTAAATCTTGCCATGTTCCTACTACTGAGCAATGGGCAGCGAGACTGCTGGAGTGTGCTAGAATGTGCTGTCAAGAAGTTTGTCTAATTGCTGAAGCTCATCTTCTTTGATAATTTCTGAGCTGGCCTATTTCTCTCACTCATTTCTCTTTTTTCTTGCCTTCTCTCTCTCTCTGTTCTGGCTTAAATGTTTTAAATTTCTTTTTTCACTTTTTTTCTTTTTTATTACATCTTGGAGAAAGTGTGGTTTGGGGTGGCTGATTGGATGTTGTTTTGTTTATTGTATTGTATACAGTTATTTAAAAAAATTACAATAAGTAAAATTTTCAAATAGAGGGCATATGGTTTTCAGAGATATTTACTGCAAATGCAAGGACAGCAGCAGGCAAAGAAGAACCTTGAATGAGAGAAGGCAAAATGCTACTAGCAGAGGAGGTCATTTAGATCAGAAGTGGGGGCAGTGAATACTACTATCACTATTACAACGTTTACATTTTTACATGCTTAGGTATCTTTTGTTTATTTTGACATTTTTACCTTGCATGCTCAACCCAACCCAAACCTGTTTTGGTGGCTCACAAAATTTAAGAATGGTAATTAATAAAATGTGTGGTGATTGCAGTCAGACAACACATATGAGTGGGCTAGACCTGAAATCTTGGAAGATGCTCTGAGTGACACGTGTTGCCTTGGACCCAACGAAATAGCATGCTGTATCGCCACAGCTACACAAACAGCCACTAGGAGAGGTAGCACAGCTTTGGCTGACTAAACAGCAGAGCCTGACAAATGGCACCACAAGATGCAGGAGTACACCTGGCCCACCTAGGGCTGCATGAAGGCATCAGGCAGGATGGAGGGTTGAGTTGGATAAGGGAGCAGTGGTGCTCTGGCCCTTTGTGGCCTCAGCTAGGATGTGGCAGTGGAGGGCAAGAGTTGATTAAGGAGAGGGAAAGGGAGAAGGAATGGGCAGAACCTGACCTAAGGGGAAGGAGGAGAGGTGGTGATGAAAAAGCACAAAGGGGCTGTAAGGCAGTGAAGACTGCCAGTGGGAGAGGGGGCAAGACAAAGGAGGAGAGACAGGCTAGCAGGGCATTATTATTATTATTACTTATTATTTATGTTATTTATAGTCCACCTTTTCACTGAGACTCAAGGCAGATTACACAGTGTAAGTTAATACAATCTATGACTGGACATTTAATAAACAATACAATGGGGTATAGATTGCAGACATTTGAAAAAAAAACAGAAATTTAATACAGAATTGAAACTAGAGATGGGCACGAACCTCATTACGAACCTCAAAAACCCACGAAAATGGCGATCACGTGATCGTGACCTGGCGGTTCGTGATTGTCCATGGCCAACGAACCAGTGGTTGGGAGAGGCTTAGTTCGGGAAGCCAGACACTCAGGCGCCAGCAATCTATTCCCCTGGCAATGGAGCCAGTGGAATACCTGAGCTCTGTCTGCCCTCCTTCTGTCGCCCTGGAAACCCGAATGGAAGCCCAGCTTTCCTTGATCAGCAGGGCTTCCTTCTAACCACGGAGCTGCAAAGCAGTTACAAGTTGGGAGAAGACACCCAGGGGAGGGAGGGGGAAGGGGGTGTTCTGTAGCCATGGGCACTCCAATCTCATCCCTGCAAACCCTGATAGGCAGCTCTGATGGCCAAACACAGACCTCCTGTGTTGCTCAATGGGACCCATGCTTATAAATAGCCGTGGTCTCCCAGGCTGGGTTTCACTTTCTGTGAGCAGTGGAGTGGGACAGAGCTCTTGCTTGCCACTTGCTAGGCTTTGGGGAGAGAAACTGAGAGTACAATTGAACTTGGCTTTAGGGGATAGGGATCTATCTCCTCTGGTTCCAGGGCTGCTGCCTGGCTCTGAGGCCAAGCTCAGTGGGCACCTCGGCTGAGGGCTCACATTGATTATTGATCAGAGCCTGATTGGGTCAGGTCTGTGGGAGTAGTGGGCTAGGGCTCTAGTCCCTCCCTCCCTCTGGTGCCAGGGCTGCTGCCAGGCCCTGGGGCCAAGCTCAGTGGGTACCTTGGCTGAGGCTCACATTATTATTAATCAGTGCCTGATCTGGTCAGGTCTGTGGGAACGGTGGGCTAGGGCTCTAGTCCCTCCCTCCCTCTGGTGCCAGGGCTGCTGCCAGGCCCTGGGGTCTAGCTAGGTGGGCACCTGGGCTGAGGGCTCACCAAATGATTCGTATTATTATCACAATCGTAATCATTTTTATTATGATTCTTATTATTACTATTATTATTCTTAGTCACTGTACCTGTTCTGCCCAGGCATCTTGGTGTGCTGGGCTATGGCTGCTGCCAGGCCCTGGGGCCAAGCTCAGTGGGCATCTCAACTGAGGGCTCACACAGTGTTATTAGTGCCTGTTCTGTTCAGATCTGTGGGCGTGGTGGGCTAGGGCTCTAGTCCCTCCTTCCCTCTGGTTCTAGGGCTGCTGCCAGGCCCTGTTGCCAAGCTCAGTGGGCACCTCGTTCCTGCCTGCACAGGGAATACCAGCACGCTCCAGTTTGGCCTGGTGGGCGGGCACATGGGGGGGTGCCGCCAGCAAGTGGCCAGACCCCCTGCCTCCTCCCTGTGCCCGCCAGGCCCGGCGGCCGCTAGCATCACCCACCGTTCCTGTATCGCTGGGAATACCGACACGCTCCACTTTGGCCTCCATGAACCACGAACCAGTTCGGCAATGGGAGAGGGTCGTTGTGGTTCGCAAATTCGGGATTGTCATCTGCAACAAACCACAATCTGCTGGTTCGTTATATTTTTTTGGTTCGTGCCCATGTCTAGTTGAAACAATGCTGAATCAGAACATAAGCAATTCAGCATAACATATTGAATGACAAGGAAACTACCCAATAGAGCATATTTACAATAACAGACAGTACACAGTAGTATAGTCTACAGTCCCCATCCCTTTACAAAAGCATCACTCTGGACCATTTCCTTACAGCAAAACCTTATTACCTGTGTAAAAAAGCCCTCTTGAATAATTTGTTTTTTGTGAAAAGCCAGGAGAGGGGGAGATTTCCTAACATCTTCAGGCAGGCCATTCCATAAGGTGAGGGCCACTACAGAGAATGTGCATGTATGGGCAGCTGCTGATTTTGCCTATTGGCACCTGGAGAGGCACCCTGTTCAGACAAGCAAAGCTGACATGATAGAGCATAGGGAGAGAGGCAATCCTGTAGATATGAGGGGCCAAGGCCATGAAGGACTTTGTATATGATTTTGAAAACTTTGAATTGAGTAACTGATGAGTAGCCAATAGAGTGACTGCAGAATGGGAATAATAGAGGTCCCTCTAACTCCTGATAATAATCGAACTGTGGCATTCTGCACCAACTGGATTCTCCAGGTTAACTTTGAGAGGAGACCAATATAGAGTGAAGAGAATATGTATGAAGATGGTAGAGTGTAGAGGGAAGAGGAAAAAGGCAAAGAGAAGGAAGAAGGTATCCTTGGGTGAACATCCAGTAGGGGAGCTATGGTACAGCTGTATAACCCTGGGCAGGCAATGTTAACTGTGCCCAGACTGTTGATTCAGGTATAAATCAATAAGTAACAATGTTTATTGACATATTTCTATACACCTTCACGTTTTAAAAATTTACCAATGTGGCTTAGAACATATATACTTAAAGCAATGAAAATCAAAGCAAGTGTCAAGTTAACAGTTAAACCTGCAGTTAAACATAGCACTTAAACTCAATTAAAGTCTATTTCTCTAATTTGTCTTAGCTGCCATAGGTCAGAAAAATAGGAATGGGTCCTGAAGTCTGCCAAATCAATCAATCAAGCAATCAAGCAATCAAGCAATCAAAAGTTACTCTGAATAATTAAAGTCAATTTTGAATTTTTAGAAATGTAGTTTTTAAATCTGATTTTAAATTTTATTTTCAGTTTTACGCTTTGGTAAAGAAAGCTTTATTCTCTTTTTCCTTTTTTGAGTAGTCCTTTCATCCCTCAAGGGCTTTTTGCCCTTTAACTACCCTTTCCTCCTACTCTTTAACCACTGTCAAATAAAACAGGAGGCCATTGGCACTTCAAAGACCAGCAACAAATAAAATAATCACTATTATGACAATGACTGGGTTTTTTTCTGACAGGATAGGCCAATGGAACAGTGGCTTCAGTCATTCCTACCAGAATACTGCAACATAACTTTGTTTAAACTTTTGGTTGAAAGCATTTAATTGCCATGGCTATGACTACAGTGAATTTAACACAGATCTGTAATATATATGTTAGCACAGAAGTTGGCCTTGAGTGGAGCTGAACTTGTGGTCTTAATGGAACAGGCTGCTTCCCTCCTCTAATATTTGTGAGTTGGTTCAGCTTCATGGGATGGAGTCCTTGCTTTTTAGTCTTGTTCCTTAGAACAGAAAACAGTATGAGCTCCTTGCAACTGAAACCAGTTGCTTCTGTCCCTGTATCTTCTTGCTAATAAATTGATGTTGTTTTGAACATGCCAGTCACTGAGGATGAATTTGAGTCAGGGTTGCCAGCTCCAAGTTGGGAAATTCCTGGAGATCTGGGGAGTGAAACCTGGAGAAATCTGGAGAAAGTGGGGTTTGGGGTGGGAAAGGACCTTGGCATGGCATAATTCCATAGAGTCCACCCCCAGAAGTAGCCATTTTCTCCAGGTGAACTGATCTCTGTGGCCTGGAGACCAGTTGTAATTCCGGGAGATCTCCAGCCACTCTATTTTTGATTTGCAAGCAAAACAAGAGCATCTGTTTTAGGCAGGCCAGGTGCATAGATCGCCTGCTGCCACCCCTGTCCAGGTAGGAGAGGATCCAGAATGCTACGGGACCCTGAGAGCATGTGATCTTGGTGATGGGGGGGGGTCTGAATAAAGGATTTCCCCCATCGCCTTGAGGTCCCCTCTGGGAAGGGCGAGCTAAGATCTCTTCAGAGCTCTTTGGAGTCAAACTACGGCATAAGATCGCCAGAAACCAAGCCTCTGTATCGAATTTGACCATCTCTAAACGGAGAAACAGCACGAACAACCCATGTGAAGCAAGGAAGGTAAAGATTACTATCATGTTTTCCGGACTTAATAGTGGAAGAAAGAGGCAAAAGGAGTGAAATAAAAAGACGGGGCTGCTAGCTGAGCAAAAGAGCAAGGCATTTTTGGGAAAATTTTCAAAATTGGATGGAACTATATAGCGCTAAAGGAGAAAAATAAGTTTTGTTTACACATACCTGTGGTTTTGCAAAAGATAACGGCAGTGAGAAAGGGGAGGGAGCTTGAGAGGAACTAGACTGAGCATCGCGAGATTGTAAAGGATATTGAGAACAGCGACTTTCTTTGCCTAGAGAGGGACCAACTCAAGAAGGAAGTGGGAAGAGCGGAGAAGACCGCAGAAGCAAAACAAAGAAAACATCGCGAGAAGGTGAAATTGAAAGGTCAGCAGGAAGCGGAAGTTAGCCATTTTGAGAAGGGAAAGAGGAGCAAGCAAACAGGATATTATACCATAGAGAAATTGTGCCCAACATTTTGGTAAGGTCAAAGAGACGAATTTGAAATAAGACTTTAAAATTTTAAAATAAGACTTTAAAATAAGAGAAATAGAAGTGGATATCAAAAACGGAGCTAAGAAAGAGAGCTGATACTTGGGGTGGCGCAAAAGCTAGTCCAGGCACGATGAAGAAAGGCGAGAAAGAATGGAAAGCTGCTATAGAAGCGTTAGAAAAAAAAGTGTTGGATGGCAACAAAGAGTTGGGCCAATCTATACAACAAATGGAGGAAAGCTTGCTAAAAAATATAAAAGATCTAGTAAAAGCAGAGGTGACAGAGTTGGCTAAGAGTATAGATGATGTAAAAATGGAACTTCAGACAACAAACCAAACAGTGCAGGGGGTGGAGCAGAAGACCTCTAGCTTAAAATTGGAAAATCAAGCATTACAGGAGCGTGTGGCAGTGATGGAATGTAAAATTACAGAAAATCAGCTAAGATTTAGAGAAGTGCCGGAGTCTATGACACAAAATATGCAAGATCAAATAGTTGCAATATTGGCAGAATTTTTAGAAAAGCAGCCAGAAGAAATTGAAGCTAATTTGGATTTGGTTTATAGAGTAAAGTCCAGCTACGCACAGCAGAAGAATTTACCTAGAGATATAATTGCACAACTGACAACTAAAAGAATGAAAGAGGAAATTTTAAGAAGGCATTTTCAAAACCCATTGGAAATGGAGGGAGGCAGAGTCAGAATTATGAAAGAGCTTCCAAGGAAAATTTTGCAAGAGAGAAAAAAATACCGAGAGTTAACTGGAAAATTGAGAGAGAAGGGCATCAGGTATAGGTGGGAAATACCTGAAGGTCTGAGTTTTAATTTCCAATCTGCAAGAGTGATCATCAAGTCAAAACAGGATATGACGGTGTTTTTGCTTGATAATGAAAGAGACTTTCCAGGAATTGTTAAAAAGTAGTAACATGTAGTACAAATTAACATCTTGCAATGTTAACGCACTGAACTCACCTCAAAAAACATGAAGCAATTTTTCATTGGGTAAAGAAGCAAAATTGTAATATAATATGTTTACAAGAAACTCATATTAAAGAACAAGATTGCAAATTTTTAAAAAATAGACAGGGCAAGAATTTTGGGCATCTGCCAAGCAAAAGAAAAGAGGGGTTGTGATATATGTAAAGGAGGAAATGGGCCCTAAATTAATTTTTAAAGATAAAGATGAAAGATATTTGGCAGTAGAGATTTTTTTGAATTTTAAGAAGACCCTGGTTTTAGGAATTTATGCACCGAATGGAGCTAAACATGACTTTTACAAGGAAATAATTCAAAAATTGGATCAATATTCATAAGAGCAAATTATAATGTCTGGGGATTTTAATGGTGTCGTTAACTTGCAGTTAGATAAGAAATCCAAACTACCGTATAAAAAGACAGGGAAGTTACCAAGATCATTTTTTGAATTGGTTGGACAAGAAAATTTGGAAGATATTTGGAGAATCTGGAACCCTAAAATAAAAGACTTTACATTTTATTCTGTGAGATACCAGTCTTTTTCAAGAATTGATATGATTTGGGCGACAAAGGAGTTAAGTCTGCTCACAAAGAAAATAGAGATCATGTTGAGGGTGAGCTCGGATCAAAATCCAATGATGTGGAAAGTTTCAACAGGATTTAGGAAATTTAGATGGAGACTAAACGAGGATCTCTTACAGAGTCGAGAATATTGAAGTCATCCAAAGAGAGAGAAAATATTTTTTTCAACAGAACAGCGGTCAGGAAGTGCCAACACATACGGTATGGGATGCTTATAAAGCTGTGATGAAAGGGATCTTGAACACATTGAACAGCAGGGAAAAGAAAAAAAAGCAAAGCAAATTTCAAGAGATACAGGAAAAAATTTCCAAGAAGGAGAAAGACTTACAGAAAAGACCAGGGAAGAAAACAATAATTCAAGAAATAAAGATATTACAAGAGCAGATGAGGGCTTTTGCAAATAAAGAGTTAGAATGGCATTTAAAGTCTTTACAGCAAAAATCTTTTGAAGAGGCCAACAAGCCAGGGAAATATTTAGCCTGGCAACTGAAAAAGAAAAGGGAGAAAAGAGCTATTGGGAAGATAATTGAAGAAGGAAAAGAAATAATGGAACATCGAGGGATAAAAAGGACATTCTATAAATATTATGCTAAACTATTTCAAAAAAAGATTATAGACCCAGAGAAAATAGAAGCATATTTAGAAAAAGTTAAATTACCAAAGATTTCAAATACAATGAAAGAGACATTAAATGTTCCAATTACAGAGGGAGAAATCCTAGAAGCTGTAGAGTCAACTAAGATAGGGAAAGCACCGGGTCCAGATGGAATCTCAGCAAAATTTTACAAAGTAATGAAAAAAGACCTGGTGCAGCCCCCACAAAAGTTGATGAATGAGATTATGAAGAAAAAAGATCTCCCAAAGACTTGGAATGAAGCAAATATCTCGTTGATTCCAAAGGAGTCACAAGATGTCTTAACAAATGTTAAGAATTGCAGGCCTATATCTCTACTGAACAATGACTATAAAATTTTTGCAAGTATAGCTGAAAGGCTTAAGAGATTTTTAATGGAATTTGTAGGAGAAGAGCAGGCCGGATTTTTACCAAATAGACAAATTAGGGATAACTTGAGAGTTGTGTTGGACGCCATTGAATATTATGACAAGCATCCGGAAAAAGAGGTAGGCCTGTTCTTTGCAGATGCAGAGAAAGCCTTTGACAATTTAAATTGGGATTTTATGTTCTTGACTATGGAAAAGATGGATTTGGGGCAAGAATTTATAAAGGCAGTGAAAGCTATATACGCTGAGCAAAATGCGTCATTAGTGATTAACAGTGATTTGACAGAAAAATTCGAGGTAAGAAAAGGTACAAGACAAGGATGTCCACTTTCACCTTTACTGTTTGTTATGTTGCTGGAAATACTTTTAATACAAATAAGAGAGGATGACAGCATCAAAGGCATAAAACTTAAAGGGTTTTCTTACACGTTCAGAGCGTTTGCGGACGATGTGATGTTTATAGTGGAAGAACCAATCCAGACATTACCAGTATTATTAGATAAAATTAAAGAATTTGGAGATCTGGCAGGGTTTAGTATAAACAGAACGACGTCGAAATTGCTCTGTAAAAACATGACAAAAAAAACAGGAGGAACTCATGAATGTTACAACGTGTGAAGTGGTTCAGAAAACAAAATACCTGGGAATAGAATTAACAGCTAAGAATATAGATTTATTTAAAAACAATTATGAAAAATTGTGGTCACAGATAGAGAGGGATTTGTTGAAATGGAATAAAATGAATTTGTCACTGTTGGAACGTATTTCAGTTGTAAAAATGAATGTACTACCCAGAATGATGTTTTTATTACAAACGATTCCAATTGTTAAAGATAAGAAACATTTTGACAAATGGCAAAGGAAGATATCAGATTTTGTCTGGGCAGGGAAAAAACCAAGAATTAAGATGAAAGTGTTGTGTGACGCAAAAGAAAGGGGAGGTCTGCAATTACCAAATTTGAGATTGTACCATGAAGCGATTTGTTTAATTTGGTTGAGGGAATGGGTAAAATTATCTAATCTTAAATTGTTAGCACTGGAAGGGCATAATAATTTGTTCGGTTGGCATGCATATTTATGGTATGAGAAACATAAAATGGACGGTATGTTTCAGCATCATTTTGTGAGAAGGAATGTCTTCATGATTTGGCAAAAATATAAGCAGTTTATGGGGGGGGAAAGGCCCATGTGGATTGTACCAGCAGAAGTGGTGAACCTAAATATGTATTATAAGGGAGAAGATTGGTTAACCTACAAAGAGTTATTATGGGCTGACAGAGATACCTTTAAAATAAAAAGTAAAGAGGAGTTACCATTTGAGTATGGTTGGTTTCAATATAGACAAATTAAAGATGTATTTGAATCTGACAAAAGAAAAGTGGGTTTCAGAACCAAAAATACAGAATTAGAAGACATTTTGTTTGGAGAAGGAACAAAAATGATTTCTAAAATGTATAAAATTTTACTGAAATGGTACGCACAAGATGAGGTAGTTAAAACACAAATGGTGAAATGGGCAATAAACTTTAACAAAGATGTTACAATGGAGAATTGGGAATTTTTATGGAGGAACACACTGAAGACATCTACATGTAATAATTTGAAAGAGAATGGATATAAGATGATTTACAGATGGTATTTAACGCCGAAAAAATTAGCAAATGCAAACAGTGACATGTCAAATAAATGTTGGAAGTGTAAAAAACATGAGGGCTCTTTTTACCACATGTGGTGGACTTGTGATAAGGCCAAAAATTTTTGGTCTAAGATTTATGTGGAAATGCTGTCAATTATGAAATGTAATTTGTTGAAGAGCCAGAAATGTTGTTGCTAGGACTAAATATGCAAAAAGTAAATATGGGAGACAGGACACTGTTATTTTATATGACTGTAGCAGCAAGAATATTGTATACACAATACTGGAAACAAGAAGACATACCAGAAGTGGAAGAATGGATTCAAAAATTGTTGTACATGGCGGAGATGGACAAAATTACAAGAAAGTTGAGGGAGCAAAATCCAAATGAATTTCTAACTGATTGGAGGAAATTTAAGGCCTATCTGGAAAATAAGTGGGATGTGAGAGGACAATTGTGGACTTTAGAGAACTACTAAGAGGTGTGGAGAATGTATATGAACTTTACCTTTGATAATAGGGACTATAGTGTGAATAGAGGTAATGATAAGAAATAAAAGGGTTCTAGTGCTGTTGGAAGTCAAAAAGGGAAAAGGGGGAGGGGGAAGGGATGGGGGGCATATATATCAATTTGAAGGGTAAATGAAATTGTATATTTTAAAGGAATGTATGTTAACCCATTCAATAAAAATGACTTTAACAGGTACATATATTTTGGGAGTGCTTGTTTTGGATGGAAGGCCGAGCACACCAAGTTTTATTTTATTCTGTTGAATTTACTGCAATATTTACCAAAGAACTCTAACTGCAAGAATCATAGCCGAGTGCTGTCATTTTGCTTCTCTATGAAGACGACTTCAAGTACTCAATTTGAATTTCTAAGAACTAACAGCACAATTAGGGCCTGGAGATCTCCTGGAATTACAGCTGATCCCCAGTCAACAAAGATCAGTTCCCCAGGAGAAAATGGCTGCCTTGGAGAGTGTGCTATGGGATTATACCCTGCTGAGGTCCCTCCCTTCACTAAACCTGTCCTTCTTTGGCTCAAACCCCAAATCTACAGGAATTTCCCAACATGGAGTTGGCAACCCTAAGTGCAAGCCTAAATTAGGTTTGCCAGGTCCATGCCTACAATCACCAGGTGCTGTTGCGGGTGGGGGGAGATGCAAGTTGTTTGAAGAAGAAAGCATTGCTGGCACTGTGATGTCACTTACGTGTGATCACCCAGAAGAGGTATCACCCCACCTCTGGAAATACTATAGAACCCCCCCAATCTCTATGGTAAATAAAGCACCACAGTGTTACTGATGTCACCCCCCCTTTTTTTTCTCCTCCTGCTCAGTGGATGAAGCATGGGCACTGCCAACATAGGGTGGGGGACGGGAGTTCAGCCACCATAGAATTTGAATACCTGAGAACTAGAAGTGCAATCCTAAATAGTCACTTTGACTTCAATCAGTTTAGAACAGTGTTACTCTCTGTAAAGAATGAAAAAGCATGTGAGGGACATCTGCAGGTCATAACTATGGTGCACTGAGTAATCTGTGGAAATAAATGTAGGTCAAGAAGTGCTGCTGATAGATGAGTGTGAAGCTGAGGGGCAGGGATGCAATTTTTGGTATACTTCTCTAGTGTATGTGTAATGCTTGCATGGCACACATCCAGAGAAGAGTGAATTTATTTTGACCTCAGGTCTAATATAATTGTGCCTACTTACGTAAAACATGTTTCAAAGACTGCACAATCAAAATGTCTGCATTTTGCACTTTCAGTGACTGCTTTTTGCACTTTCTTTTCAAAGTGCTTTTTGCTTCAAATCCATTCTCCGTCCCTCACACAAATAGCCCAGTCTCCAGCAGTTTATTAAACTCCATTCTCCATGCTGTAACTCACTTTGCCTTCTGTTTTGTGCAGTTATCGCTGTAGTCTCCTTTCACATTCAGAATGACTAGAAACTTCTTGCTTTAATGCTTGGAGATTTTTCTCCAGCTGCCAGGTTGGGAGTGAGCAACTACTGCATGTTATACTTGAGCAATTCAATTGCCAAGTGGTTATTTTCTGTGGGCAGAGGAAAGAAAATGTTAATTGAAATCAATTGCCAGCAATAGAGTAAAACAGAACAAAATCAGGATTATAATGGCTTGAGACTCAGCTGTCTGAAAAAGATTGCAAATAAACAAATTAAGGGGGGAAAATGGCAGGAAAAATGCATTAGTCCAGCTTTGTGCTGATTCCTAATTCTGTGTTTATTTGATCTGAATCCTTTATCTTGTATATTTCTCTCTCCCATTTGATTAGAGAAAGGAAGGGTGGTGAAGGAACTAATTAGTTTTAATGTCCAAGCCTTTGCTTGGGAACAACTACGTTCAGAAATTGAAAACCAAATGAGTCCCATCTCACTGCAAAACATTGCTTAAGCTTGATAAATATGTTTATTTAAAAAAAAAATTCTGCTACAAACTCCTCTGTCTTACCTTCTGAGAAGATTCTCTGGGAAGGCCACTTACTAGTTAAATTTTAGAATGCAGTTCCTTGCCAATACCAGCAATGATCTGGGAAAACTATGGCTGAATGTTTTTCTGATGTCCCTCATTGCACATAGGCCTTTGCCTGTTCTGTTATATAGTTGAAAGAGAGGAAGGCAAATTGCAGCTTTGTACTGTGCAGGCTGGCAATTGATCAGCCGTTTAGAAACAAAAAGACCTGCTGGCTTATAAACCAATTAGAGAGGAACTGGTTTGTGGTGTAACTAATTTACTGGGGTTGCTAGAAAGTTAAAGATCCATTGCAAGAGGAGGCAGTGAGTAGCTGAAGTCTATATTACAAGGATTTAAATAATGTGTTGGAACTGCTGAAGCATTAGGAACATCATTTGCAAGGAGTCCCAATTTGCAGGCACAAGTTTTCATAAAACACTTTCATGTAGTAAGAATACAAGGTATTTTTTGCTCTATACTAATTTATGATGAAATATTTACTTTTTTAAAACATACACACAAACAAATCCAGAAGTGTTTTTTTTTTATTTAGCCAGTTGACTGGTATTGTTAGATAGCACACTTGCAGTGTAATCCTAAATAGAGCTGCACACATCTAAGTCCATTGAAGACTGGTTTTAAAGGCTATAACACTGTTTAGGATTTCCTGTTTGAGACATAATCCTTTTATACGTAGATCATGCTGTTGACCACGGTGATTCTAAATCATGAGGAGCTGAAGGCAATGGAACTTACGTATTTTACTTGAAAGACAAAACCTCAATTCTTCTTTAGGAGCCAAAAAACAATCGTTCACTTTTCAGAGCCAACAGAAATCAATGAAAAAGTGCTGGCTACCACAGACTGCTTATCATGTGGTCCTTGGTGTGTGTTATAAAATAAGAACTGGATGCATTGACTTTTTAAACAAATTTTCTGTTCTTTTGACTCCAAAGTCAAGCAAGAATTTCAAAAAATCTTCAGGTTGTTCACATGTTTTATTAACTTTCAAGGGAACATGTATCACCAGGACTGGCTACTATGTGACATTTTGAGAACTGTGATGTTAGAATCATAGGCAATGGCTCTCAGACTGAACATTGAGACCTAAAACTGGGTTGTGACTCTCTTGCAGGTGGATTGCAAGGTCAGGAGGGAAGAGGAGATTAACTATAAAATGGGTCTTCGGGTCTGTCTCATTCACTGAGAGACAGGCTCAGCCTGCTAACTACAGAGTGTAAGATTTTCAGCCTAGCTCCACATAAATGTTTCTGACGAAGCCACGAAATTCTCTGACCAAGCTGGAGGCATTTGGGGCAGGGAGAGACAGGTACATTAGCCTATGTGCATCACCTCCTGTATCTGTGTTGCTGACAGTCGGGTCTGAGCTAAGCCCCAGTGTGCAGCGTTCTTTGTTCAGCTAGTTCCTGGCTAGTGGCAATACAAGAGGCAATAGTATAGCATATATCCATTGCCACCCAGACCCACACTACCAGTGGCCAAAGCTGAGCTGAGCCCTAGCAGTGGTGCTGGTCCTGCTCTGTCAGCCTCACTTAACTTTCAGGGTTGGTGTTGGACAGCATTAAAAAGGAAAGAACCATGTTTGTCACTCAAAGCTCTTCTGGAAGAAGGGTGGGATAAAGCTATGAATGAATGGTCAGCCCTGTCCTCTCCCATCAGGGGAACTAACCTACCTATCCTTCATTCTCTCCAGAACTGTTTTTCGGGTAAGCAGATAAAATTTCTTGCCTTGTTTTGGCTTCCCACTGAATGGCCCTTTCAGCCTTCATTTTTCCTGTAGAATTATGTTTCTTCAGTCAAGAGAGTAGCAGCACATAACGTTTTTAAGTGGACGTATAATAAGTGTGCCTAAAAGAACAAAATTGCAATTAGCATTTATACATTTATAAATGTGACTGCTGGACAACATTCTCATCAGGAAAGTGTGCCTAGTTGCAGCTCTATACTTGATGACAAATTTGAGTTTGCCTCTGCGTAATCTGCAAAGTGGCCTGTTTTGCTAAATATTAGAAGTGAAAAATAAAATATAAGTTTGTTCAGTGGTGACTGATGTGAAATTCTCATATTTTATGCTGGGGAGAGGGAAAGTATCATGCAGTTATTTAGCAAATGGGTCCTGAAAAGTAGAGTACATCTAGAAAGGGGTTTCACTTCAAGAAGTTTGAGAACCACTAATTTCAAGAAGGTTCACCACAATTTCAAGTGAGACAGTGCTTGGGTAATTGCTTAGAATCCAGATGCTGATATTGGTCATGCTATTTCAACCCCATGCCCTTCTTTCCTAACTTGCAAGTCATTAATAATGCTTTCTGGTTGCTCCTTCTCCAGCAGTGGAAGAAGTTCTGACCTCCACTAAGCAATTTTCTTATATATTTAGGAATTCACCGATGTAAGGATACTGAAGACTAGGAAAACCTGTAAAAGGATGATTAGAGCATGACCATAAGGATATTTCAGAGTGTTCTACTCTGGAAGACAAGGTGAAGAAAAATTTCTACTTGGAAGCAGCCAATGGGAACCAAGCATAACAATACTGGAGAAAACCTCTTCTATGGGATATAATTAGATTTTCTTTGCATTTATTGTATAAGCATAAATTTGTGCTATGCAGAGAACATTTACAATGTAATCTTATGTTGAGTTACTCCATTCTATATCCATTGCAATCAGTGGGCTTATATTGGAGCAACTTTGCATAAGACTGCACTATTGTAGTATTAAAACATGAAAAATTAGAGCTCTCTGAGCTGAAAAGCTGACTTTTTTTGTAAAGTGCTTCCTTGAAAAAGGGGGTTCCATTTACACAGTATTTGGGTGAAGGGGCATGCACACAAAGGCAAAAATGATACCTTAAATGAGGCAGTATGCAGTAATATAGGGAGCATAATATGCCCCTATTTTGAAGTTAATTTGGGACTGGATTGCATTTTTGGGAGTGGATTGCATTTTGTATAAATTTTTGTTCCCTTCTTCCAGTTTGATCAGTTTCAGTATTATTTTGTTAAATTCTCCTCCCATCCAGTCACAGATAGGGCTTTGCACAGGCAGGGAGATTCAGTATTCCCGTTTCGGGTTTACCCGAAGTGGGAAACCGATCCGGAATACCCCCAAATCTGAAGTGGCAATCCGCTTCAGATTCGGGTTCCAGAAATCGCTTCATTATGCTCCGTGAAAATTTGGAGCATACTGAAGTGAGGGGGGGAACCACCCCACTGGGAAGACCCCTCCAACCCCCCACCCACTTACCTGGCAGCAGGAGGGTTATCAGCTGGGTGGCCGGCCGCACAAGGCTGTGCGGCCTGGAGCCAGCCAACTCCTCTGCTGCCGTGCCGCCGCCTGAGCCTGCAGGGTGGTGGGGAAGGCCGGAGCCACCTCCTCCGGCCCTTCCTGCCCCTCAAATGGCCGTGACGCGCCAGCACCACGGCAGCCATTTGAGGGGCAGGAAGGGCTTTCTTCGTCTCTTCCGGCCCTTCCTGCCCCTCAAATGGCCACCGCAGTGCCAGTGCACCATGGCCATTTGAGGGGCAGCAAGGACTAGAGGAGGCCGCTTCGGCCTTCCCCACCACCCTGCAGGCTCGGGCGGCGGTGGCAGTGCAGTGGTGGCGGCAGAAGAGTGTGGTGCAGTGGTGGTAGCAGCAGCACGGTGGCAGAAGAGCCAGCCCAGAGCCACTGCAAGGTGGGGGGAGGTGGGGGGGTTGATGTTTAAAGGGCCCTGCTGCTGCTTGCAAGCAGTGGTGGGAGCCTTTAAACAAGCCCCGAAGCTTTCCAAAGCATTTCCAAATGCTTTGGAAAGCTTTGCTTTGGTATCCCGAAGCTTTCCGGATCAGGTCCACTTCGGGTATCTTTATCCGAAGCAAAACCTGAATCGCACAGCCCTAGTCACAGATATCTGATTTAGTGAAGTACTTGTGTAGTACCTGTCCCAATAAACTTGCATTTTGGTTGAGGTTTCATGGTAGCAATCAAATTTTACACAAACTCAAGTGTTTAGCTGAACCCCAAAACTTTAAACTGTAGTAAGAAAACCTTGTCGATTTTAGCGCTTTGGCTGAAGACAGAACCTGTTAACTCTTCTCATTTGTACCTTGTATGCCAGACCTTCAGAGACAAAAGGCCAGTGTATTAACCTGCTGAGTGAAACACTCAAATTGAGTTTGAAGTTGTTAAGTGGAAAAGAAAATTTCCATGACAAGTGATTTCCCTGATCAAATGACAAGCTATAATGAAGCAGGGCAGTTTAGTTAAGAAGGTTTATGATGGCAGCTATGTGCTAGGTAGCCTCTTAGACTCTTTCAAGAGATATGAAGGGGGAAAATCAATAGAAATGTTTAGCTATTCAGACTATGTTGGTTCTTGTTAAATCTTTTAGCTGTCACAGTGTTTTAATCAAGCATTGCTATGGATTTTTATAGGTACATATTCTTCTTGCACCTTTCTCCCAAATTCTGATCCCATCAATATATATTTGCAAGGGCTGGAGTTGACCAGTCTCCCAGGGACCAAGCCGGGGGACGAGGGAATGGCCAGGAAGTCATGGGGGAAACTTACTGCCTGCATGTGTAAAGCATTCTCCTGTGCTCTCCAGAGCCTTTATTGTCACTCTGAGAATGACATCATTCCTGGTGTGACAATGAAAGTTCGGGAGTGTGCAGGACTGTGCTCCAAAGCTCCTATTCCCTGCACCTCCCCCTGCTGGCCAGGTAAGAGGCAACAGGGGGGGGGGCTGGCAGCAGGGGATCCACCACTCTGACTGGAGGATCTGAGAATCCTGGAGTGGAGAATTCCCTCAAGTCAAAGTTGTCTTATGGCGACTCCTGGTGGGGTATTCATGGCAAGAGACTTAACAAGGTGGGTTGCCATTGCCTGTCTCTGCAACCCTGGTCTTCATTGGAGGTCTCCCATCCAATTACTAACCAAGGCTGACCTTACATAGCTTCTGAGATCTGATCTTAGATCAGGCTCATCTGGACTATCCAGATCAGGGCCCTGGGAATCCTATCAAGGGCTAATAAAATGTACTGTGTAACATTGTTTCTTTGGACTTCTTTCCATAAATGCAATACTGCTTGCTACTAATTTGATGATGGATTGTCTCACTAGGATAGTTTTGTACCTATACATAGATTAATGTAGTTTATCTAGGGAATCTTTTAGTCCCTCTGCCACATATGGCTACCTCTGTGTGAAATATGATATTAGCATAACAGTACAAAGCAACTTTTTTTTTGCTCTGGTTCCTTTGCTTTGGAACTCTCCAAGCGAACATACGGTAACAGCAGATGTTCAAAAACCTGCAGTGTATGATATACTAGGCCCCTCTAGAGATCCAGTGATGGTAGCTAGCATTACTTCCACATGTCTATTTGTGGTGTGAATTGTTACAAATAGAGGATTTTTCACAGGAATGGAAGGGTATATAGTGCCCATAAGGAGATGGAGCTACTCTGATAACTACACAGAATGAAATGCTCCTACCTATTTTTACTTTTTCCTTGTTCCTTCCCATCTCCTAATCCCCCTTTCTTGGAACTCTTGCACAGCACAGACATTTTTTTTACTGCTAGTGCAGCTGTGCAAATGACTCAGTGCTGAGCAGTAGACTTTTCCCTTGTATCAGTCATCGAATCCTGTCTTGTGATCCATGCTCTGTTACCATAGCACAGTGGAGTACACAAATGGGCGAACATACCCTTTCACATAATAACGAACTGCACTGGTTAAAGGGAGGTGGTAGTTTTGAAATTGTAAAGTTCAAAGATATAGCTGGAATTGGAAAGACTATTTACAGAGCTCCACTAGGATTTATCTGCATGCTTTCTGCTGCCCCCTTTGTGCCTTTGCCAAAGTCACCCCATGAATTACAGGGCACCTCCAGAGCAGCATTTGACCTATCATGAGAAGATACAGTCAAGAGGGAATCTTTGTGAACCTCCCACCATAATACACAAGTGGGCATAGAGACCTTTAGATCCTGGGTTTTAGAAGGATATCGCTGTCATCTTCTTATAATAATGCATGACTAGACTCAACTGTTACTCCCTCAGTATTTGGAGACTAACAAGCCATTAGCTAGCATGAGCATCACACGTGTAAGGTAGAGGCAGGTTCTCTTAAACCTGAAATAAATAGGTCACACTCAGTTTTCTTAATATCAGCAAGAGCACTTTTTGGCCTCTCAGGGGAGAAGATTTCAGAGAGACAGGGTCATTTCAGAGGAATAGGCAGGAGAAGGTTTAATTCCACACATTTCTTTCATTGACAGCAATGTGTGTAACAACTGTTAACCACTTTCTAGTGGCAAGTGCTTCTCCAGTCCATTTTCTGTGGTTAGTCAACTCTATATACCTTATTTTAGAAAGGCAAATGACAAGAGTTTGCTGATGTTTTTCTCCTGTGCTAAGATTTTTGACAGGTTTGTTTTATAATGCTTTGAACCAGAGACCATGTAACATTGTCCCTAACACCTTGTGATCTTATCTTGCAATCTCCTTAATGTGCTTCGTTCTGTAGAGGGTGACAATGAATCATCCTGTCTGAACACAGTTCTGTCTGGGATAACTAACAAATGACCTTCAGGGTGGCCAGATTTCTCCCTTTTCACCAGATTTTGGACATACTGTGCTTCCTTCTTCCTCCCCTCCAAAAGAAACTTAACCGTTTCACTTGCAGGCCAGCGCCAAAGGGGGAGGAGAGCTAGGGGGCAAAGTGACAAAATACACCAGACAACCGCTCTGAAACAGCCACCACCACAGGAATAGATAAGCTGTGAGACTCCCTGAGGTACAGGCCTCATGTCAAAAATGAAAGTAAATGTGGCTTTTTGGTTGATAATTGTGTGAGTGTGGCTCTCTATGGATTGAGTACCATTGTTCTAAATCATTCACTGATTGTTAAAAGATTTTGGTTGAAGGGGGGTGACTAACTTGTAATTTAGAGTCCCACATCCTCCTAGGTAAGCTGTGCATTAATTAATTAAGGACTCAGAAAGGGAACTATCAACAAAATGGTTGAACTTTCCAGGAAAAATCTCTGCTTAACAGGATGTTTAAAAATAAATATTGTTAAAAATATATTTTTGCATAAACACAAAATAAATATCCATATTGAGCTAGATAAGAAATCCTCATCTACCAGTACTTGTCTTCATTTTTCAAGCATGTAGCACTCTTTTTCAAAAGAAAAAGGGGGAGATGCTGCTTCTCCTGGCTGTCCCTTTACATGAGCCCTTCACTCATGAGCCCAGGCATTTTGAACCTGCACTATTACTTGTAACAATGACCGTTGGTGCTGAAGGGCTGGTGAGATCTCCTTGCAAATGTTTACAGTAAGAGAGAGATTCTCACCAGATTTTGATAGGAATATAAATGGTTTTTGAAAAGTGAACAAAATTTAATGTAGTGACGGTATTATCAGCTTCCTGAATTATAAAAATATGATAAAACTGAGAAGATTTGGTGATTTCAACAAATGTTAGCATTAAGCATTCTATCCAAGTAGCCCAATTATATTTAGACAGAAACAGGTCCCACTGTGTTTTTAGAATATCACTCAGCTATTTGCACAGGTAAAGTTCTTCACATAAAGTCACTGTCTGTAATATACTGTAAACATAAAAACATAAAAAGCTCCACCCAGCCCTGTCAGTTTTCTAAAAGCACTTGGCAGGCACTAGAAAAGGTGCCAGCAGGTACTGTGATATGCACAGGTGCCACGTTGGGGACCCCACCTATCCCCATGGATTTAGGCATGCAGATCCAGTGCCATAGCAGCTGCATGTAGTTTTGTCAATTGTAAATTTTAAAAGTTAAAAAACTTGTTCAATACCATAGCAGCCAACTTCTCACAAATGATCACAGGGACACTCCTGTTATGGGCAGTCTATCGGCACAGATTGGAAGCATAGTGTATGGGGATGTGGGCAGAGACAAGTAAAGCTGGGTGATTGAAAGGGGGGGCATTCTGCTAGATACTCTGACCTGGATAGTCTTGGCCAGCCTGATCTCGTGAGATCTAGGAGGCTAAGTAGGGACAGCCTTGGTTAGTAATTGGCTGAGAAACCTCCAAGAAAGATCAAGGTTGCTGTGTTAGGCAATTGCAAACCACCTCTGAGCATATCTTGCCTTGAAAACTCCAAGAGGGATTGCCATAAATCAGGTATGACTTGACAGCATTTTCCACTACCATTCTAATGGACATGACAGAAAAAACAATACATGGCTATTTTTACACTTATATTTTTATGATAGCAAATGCAAAATATGTATTTTATATGAGTGGGAGACCTTCAAGAACTTTAGGGGGGCATATTTTCCCCTCTCCCACTATTTCTCTTTCCTGAACTCCCATAGAGTGTCCCCATTTCCTGCTTCCTTTTCTCCTTCCTTGAGGCTCCAGCACTCAATGGGAAAATGGGCCCATTTTGGCATGGATCAGGCCCGTCTTGAGGCGCTGCGGAGCACTCCTGCACTTCACAGCGCCTCAAAATGGGCCCAATCCATGCTGGGCCCATGTGCTCCACAGTGCCTCAAAATGGCCCATTTCGGCATGGATTGGGCCCATTTTGAGCCCCTGCAGAGCCTGGGTGCGCTCCCAGGGGCCATGTGATGACGCCACTCCTGAAGTGATGTCATCATGCTTGTGGGAGGGGCGCGCACCCCCCTCTCCCTTAAGGTAAGTGCCAGGCCCCTATCCCCCACCAGGAAGTTGAGGGGGCCTGGCAACCCTACTTCCTACACTATTTCTTCATTTCCTCCGCCTGGCATCCCCCCATATCCTCACCTTTCCCTCTTCCTTCTCTCCTTCCCACCTATCAACCAGCCTACCTTTTATTTGTGCTATATTTATTTCATTTATACTCTGCCTTTCTCCACAGTGGGGACCCAAAGCAGCTTATATCATCCTTCTTTTCTCTATATCATCCTCACAGCACCCTTATGAGATAGGATAGGCTCAGAGTGCATGACTGACCCAAAGTCACAAATTGAGTTTCCAAATCAGAGTGGAGATTCAAACCTGAATCTCTCAGATTGTAGTCTGAAACTGCAGCCACTATGACACACTGTTTTTTGTGGGATAGCTGCTGTTGTATAGTAGTGAGCAGCTAGGCCTGAGTGAATCATGCAAGTTGGGTGATAGCAAGTTGCTAAGTGGTTGATGTTGGGCTTGGCCTCAATGTAGGGCTGCCAAGTGCCCAATGGAAGCAGGGGATCCATGTGCCTAGGTCCTGTTTCCCACCATAGAGTTTTGGGCGATTCCTAGGGAGATACGACATCACTTCTGATTATCCCCAGAAGTGACATCACAACATTACCTCTGGTGCCTCTCAATCTCCCCCCTCCTACTGTTGGGAAGGACATGCCTGGCAACCTTACTCCTGTGAGTCCTTGCTCAGTGACCAAAATATCCCTGGATGGAACCCGCCTCCCTCCCCTCCCTTTTACTGAGAGAAACTGAGGCTTGAAGGCTGTATGGCTGCCTAGCAACAGCTACTGAGGGCATTTGTTTCTTAAAGCTACAGGTATTGCGTTTATTATTTGGGGGGAATTTAACTCCCTCCCCTTTATTTGTTTAGATTTCAATTTTTTCTGCAAACCAGAGGCGTTTTCAGATTTGAAGAAAGATCTGTCTTGTTTGTTCATGGTTCCATTCTTGGTATTTAAGTATCTACAGATTTGGCCATTTTGAGAATTACATATATTGATTTTTAATACCATGATGTAAAGGGAAAGATTCAGATAAAATAGTTTGACCAATGGCAAAAAACCCTCTCGGGTCAGTGTACAGTGAGTGTGCTCCTGCCCGGTGTGATGACATCACTTCTGGAAGTGGTGTCATCACACCTGGCAATGGACATGCTTCTGCACTTCACAGGGGCCCAAATTGGTTCCCATGAAGCGTGGGAGCATGTCTGCTGCCGGTTGCGATGATATCACTTCCAGAAATGACATCATCATTCCCACTGGGTGTGCGCGCATGCTTCACACGTGTACAAGGACATTGCTCAAGTAAGTGCCAGGTCCCCCCCCCCTTCTGCCAGGAGGGTAAGGGGACATGGCAACCCTATCTTAAGTATTGTTTGAATCCAAGGATAATTCATTTGGCTCTTCTAAATTATTACTAGAGTGAAATATTGCATTGCTAGCTGAGCACTTCTTCAGACTCTTATTAGCTTCAAATTCAAGGACCCACTAATGTGGGGGATGGGTGGGTTAATGCATGGACATAATGCATGGAATTTGAGAAAAGTTGTGTTGTTGGTCTGACAGCCTCACAGTCCTCTTGTGCTGCTCAAGACCCAGCTTCATTTAAGTGCAGTATAACTGAAGCTAGGGTACTGTTTCACATTTTACTGGAGGGGAAGGGAAAAGATTGGGGAGAGAGGGGAGATTTAGCAAGATCCAAATATTTGGATCCCTTCAAGGTTTAATATGCAAAAACACACTGTATTTTAGACATTTTCTATACCTCACAATAATTGTAGGTTAACCACAGAGGACAAGCAAACACTCTCCCTTTTCTAAAAAGCAAGATGTATTTATATTTGGTATGCATATTTGGTACAAAGGCCCATTTAATTATTTGTTACACTAGTGGTTAAGTGTGTTTTAATGGAAAGGTCAGAGATATACACTTTTCTGAGGAATAATCACAAGTGATTGCCCCCTGCCAGAGCCATCCCTTTGGTAGGATGAATGGGGGGGGGCACCCTGGGCTTCTTGCTTTGGAGGGACCCTGTGTCACTGTGACATGTAGCTACCAAGAAGAGACAGGGCCAGCTGCTTTCTGGGTGGACTAGAAGGAAGAAAGTGTCTTTAAGTCATAGGCAACTTATAGCAATGCCATAGAGTTTTCAAGGCAAGGGACATTCAGAGGTGGTTTGCAATTGCCTGGCTCTGAGTAGTGATCCTGAGTAGTCTCCTAGCCTGGGCCATTCAGGTTAGGGCAGGAGGATTATGGCCGGGTAATTCAAAGTAGCATATAAGGGAGAGGGCAGAAGGAGGAGGTGTAGCATTATGATGTGATTTGCAGGTGCTGGGATGGCCATCCTCACCTCCTTTACTGGTTTCACATGGGGGATGACAAAGAGGGAACTGGGGAAGTGGGATTGTAGAGGAAGAGGTCAAGGATAAAAGGAGTGTGGAAAGACTGAAACCGAACTAAGTGACATATAGAGAAGTAGGAAATCCGAAGCACTGGAGGAGGAAAAGGAGGACATGGAGAGAATAAAGCTTAATTGGAATGTGCAAAAAAGAGAAAGAAGAAGAGGGAATGAAGCACCAGTCCTGGGAAGTAGAGTCCTGCAAGCTCCACATGGGCATAGTAGCGCACCATGACAGTCATGAGAGGTCACTGGCCTAAGAAAGTATTAGGGCAAGATAGAAAGGCAATGGAGTAGCACACATGTTATCCCAAGAAATATAAGAAATGTCAAGAGAAGCTTATACAGGCTGATTTGTCCGAGGCCTTGCATCCACCTAGAGGTAGCTCTGTCCCTTCATTGTGTGCCCCATGAAAGGTATCTATGAGCTGAGAGTTAGCCTTTATTTTCCAGGGGAGATTCAGGGTCACCATCTACCACCGTGGGTGAGAAGACAATGGGGGGGGGCAATTTTGATCACGAAAACAGCTCTTGGAGAAAGGATTTAAAAACACCATGAGAGTAATCACAGATCTCTGAGCATCATCTGTGATGTTGATCAGACTTGAAAAGGGTAGGTTATAGTGAAAATTTACTTTTTTTGGAGTTGAGGTGATAGAGACATTAAAAATGAATATTAACATTTGACTAAGAGATGTATGGATATAAGAAGGCTTTGAACTCACCTAAAGTCCAAACATTTATAAGTATTGCATAAATTTGGGATAGGTACATACCATCCAACATTTCCAAGTTATAAATAGGGGAAGGCTGTTGTGTTTTTAGCATCCCTATGATCCCTAAGGCCACTGCCTGGATTTCATTCTCCTCTATTGATACACATTGCTTGTCAAAAGCTCTTGTGAAAAGCTTGTGAAGCATAATAGTGCATAGGTGAATTGACTGTAGCGGCTTGCATATGTAGGTTTACCTGCTGATGGTGGGTAACCAGCCCGGGGGGCGGGGGGGCGGAAGGGATGGGCAAAATACTGCTAAACCAGTGGTGCAATGTCACTTCCAGTGAATACCTGAAATGGTGTCAGGTCACCAATGTGATGTTGAGACAACACTCTAGGATTTGGTGAGAACTCTATGGTAAACACGTAGGATTTTGCCCAAATCCTAAAGTGTCACCTCATCATCACACTGCCAATGTGACATCTCTTCTGTGTATTCACTAAAAGTGATGTTGCACCACCAGCATGATGCCATTAAAAAAATTCCAGTTCCTGTCCTCAGCATGCCAGCAGGCAAAAGAAAGGGGGAGCAGGATGTGTCCTGCTGAAGTGAGAGACCTGATCACCATATACATAGCAGATGTTGACTAAAAAGCTTGAACTGGCCTCTCAGATGTATACACGGCAGGATAGAAGGGGGACTAGCATACCTTATTTCTGGGATGCTACTGAGTATTTGTGTGTGTGTATGTGTATGCATATGTGCATGTATGCAAAGCAAAGGAACAACATGTGATGCCACTTGAAGATAAAAGTTGCTTTTAAAGGGATTTTTAATAGTTAAAAATTATGTATAAATTTTTTACAAATGGCTGTACTTAAATGGGCTTTTTCACATAAACCAGGCTTCGTCTTTCAGAGCAGATCAGAGATTTTCTAATTAGAGAAGAACAGGATATTAACCACTGAAAAGGATAAGCCACTGAAAAGGAAAAGGAGAGCCAATTTGATGTAGTGGTTAAGAGCAACGGGACTTTTATCTGGAGAACTGGGTTTGATTCCCCACTCCTCTGCTTGAAGCCAGCTGGGTGACCTTGGGTCAGTCACAGCTTCTAGGAGCTCTCTCAGCCCCACCCACCTCACAAGGTGATTGTTGTGGGGATAACAATAACATACTTTGTAAACTGCTCTGAATGGGTGTTAAGTTGTCCTGGAGGGCTGTATATAAATTGAAGTCATAGATGTTCTGTAGCTCCTAAAAGTGTAAAATGTTCTCCCATCCTTTTTGTGTGCTTCCCACGCGGTATGCCTATAATGTCCCCAGAGGTTCTAAAGGTGGATCCTGGAAAGCTGTTGGCTCAGGTGCAGGAGGTGGAAGCGAGGGAGGTTTGGCTCTGTGATTCATTTCTGAATGGAAAGACACATATGATCTTCCTTGTAGAAGTAGTGATGAGGGAGAAGGGAGAATCTTCAGTAAGGTGAGGCGTAAAGTGAGTATGGACCCAGCAATGGTGCCTGCAATGGCTAGACACTTCCAATTGGTTATCGGCATTAGCTAACCCTGTGGGATCCTTCTGGGCATTCAAATGGGGAATTGGAGATAGAGGCAGAGGAGAAATAGCCATTGATTCCCCTATAACCTTAGGGATCTCGCCCTCTGATAGCGGAGGTGGTGAGATAGAATGATGCCTCAGAGTTGGAAATGGAGTCCTCAGAACCATGATCATACCTGAAGGGTCTGTTGGGGTTTGAACCATGTTGGGAATAGGCCTCATTTTATGTCCGCCACATTCTATGTCTTTATTAGCACAATTCTTTCTGAATTCTTCACTGATATGATTGCTTCTTGCCATACATTTCAAAGATAATTTATGTACAAAACTTACAATGAAATCCTGAACAGAGTTACTCCATTCTAAGCCCATTGAAATTAATGGGTTTAGACTGGGGTTACTTTGCTTAGGATTGGACAGTTAATCCTTTAAATTGTTTCCCTTTAGATGCTTTATGGCAGTATGGAACAAATCTTCTCTGGGGGTCCTCAGCTTTGTGGTTACACTTATTGTGTAACAAAGAGCTTTAAGATGAAATGTATAGAGGCTGCCATTCAACAGAATGCCAGAAGAACTGACTTGACTATGCTCTGGGCTAACAACAAAGATGTTTGATTTGAGTCTGTGTTCTTCCCATGTTATTTTATGTGACTTGGGAGTTCTCCAGTATAAAGAAACAATGGCAGATGCTAAATCAATGGCAGCCAAGCTGCCTAAATTCCATTTTAGAAGGCTGAGGCATCTAGCCTTTTGGATTTTGTCTGGGGGTTAGAAGAGTGCAGTTGAGCTGCCTGGTCTTGGAAACTTGCTGCATGTGAGGTGATCTTGAAATGGATTTCTCATGAATGACAGTGGTCTTTGCATCTTTGCTTCCTTGTTTTGTTTTGCTATGGCATCCTATTAATTTTTTCTGGTATTGTAACCAAAAGTTTACATGTTCTACTGTGAAAAACATTGATTTTTTAAAAAAGGACTCCCAACCCAATCTGTGAAGCTGTCATGAGGAAACTAACACCTCATTACTGTTTCAGGAGGAACAAGCTGCATATCATGAACAGTAATACCCCACTGCCCTGACTGTTCTAAATGTATTTGCCTCCGGTATGTTCTTTGGGCAGCTTTGCCCAGAGTTAATTTTTAGCTCTGTTATGGAATATTAGTAAACATTAGAAGATGTCATATGTACTTCTGATATTCAAAAGATGTGGTTTTATTTGTATAACTTTTAAATGATTTTTAATGATAGTAGTAGAATAGTTTACTTGGTTATATTTTTATTTCATACTCCCATTCTGCTATTTGTGCTATTCCTTAGGGTTTGCTGGCCTCCAAGAACAAAAGTTACATGGGAATTACTCTGCTTTTGAGGCATGTCAATTCTATTAATAGATTAGCTATTTGAGGTAATGGTCTTGTGGTCATTCCCTCAAATTCAGACACCTTTTGTTTGTAGTATGTGCTGTGCTTTATCTGCAGAGGGCATATAGTGTTTACTTCACACAAAGCAATAATGAAATAATATTTTACCCAATTGATCAGTATATACTATTACTTCTTCACTTCATTTTGTTTGTACTAAATTATTTATAAAATATTGTAATGGCTGTATAGATTTTACACAACTAACATAAGGGCTTATACATACCTCAGGAAAGCTCTCTTAGCTTGCTTTATGTATGTATGTATGTATGGATGGATGGATGGATGTCATTTATAGTCCACCTTTCTCACTGAGACTTAAGGCGGATTACATAGTGTGACATTAGTACAGTCAATTTCAAGGACATTTCAATAACCAATGCCATGGGGTAAAGAAATGAAAATTTACAAAAATATAACATCAGCAAACATCCAATACAGAGTTGAAAAAATGCTGAAACAGATCATAAGCAAATCTAAGACTGATATTAAACAACCTAGAACTACCCAGTAGGATTAAACTTAAAGCAGCAGAGAATACACAGAAAAAAGCAAGAGTCCAGTAGCACCTATAAGACTAACAAAATTTGTGGTAGGGTATGAGCTTTTGTGAATCACAGCTCACTACTTTATACATAGTAGCACATACTTAAAACAACAGATAGGACATAAGGCAACAGACAGTACCTAGTGATGAACTCTATGGTCCCTATCTTATTAGTGAAGCATCTCTTTGAGACCACCTCCCTACAGTACAGCCCTCCCCTCTGTGGAAAAAAGCCCTATCGAATAATTCAGATTTGTATCATTTGCGGAAAGCCAGGACAGTGGTAGCTTTCCTGACCTCTTCAGGTAGGCTGTCCCATAGAGTGGGGGCCACCACAGAGAATGCACATGTATGGGCAGCTGTTGATTTAATTTATGTGTAGGATGGCACCTGTAGTAGACCATGTTTAGATGAGCAAAGCTGCCATGGGGGAACATAGGGAGAGAGGCAGTCTAGGTAGGCAAGTCTGAAGCACATAGCACTGAAAAATGTCACAGAGAACCAGTTGCAGAATAAATGTTAATGAGTGTTGTTGGATTTGGTTCCGGGAGACTCAGTTCAAATCCCTATTATGGAAGCTTGCTGGATGACCTTGGGCCAGTCACACACTTTCAGCTTTACTTACCTCACAACCTGTAGTGAGGTAAAATGGAAAAAAAAAACAGTGTAAGCTGTTTTGAGATCTCATTGGGGAGAAAGGCAGGTTTTAAATGAGTAATTTACCACTCATGGTGGACTGTCATCAGTTCCTACAGTGATAGCAGTGTCCGAGTAGTATAGTATATAATAACTTGTGAAAGTCAACTCTATGTTGTCTGTCACCTGTGGGAAAAGAAAGCTTTCATGGAACAACAGGTAAAAGACTTGGGTGGTATCTACACATTACTGGATATTGCACCGTCGTTGCTCTGTAGCAAACATTGGCAACTGGGTTTTCCTGTAATGACAAGCTAATCCAGTTGTTACAGCATAATCTGTTACAGCATAGCAATAGCACAGCATCTAATAATGTCTGGCTGTAGCATTAGAAGATTTACACATAATACCTTTTCACTGGGTTCTGTGCACTTTCCTGGTATATGAGCAAAGGCTTTAGAGAAAGCACCAGCGACAGTTCTGTTGCTTCATCCAGAATCTGCCCTACATCATGAACTATACCTTATTTCTATAGGGCAGAGTATATTAATTTTTTCTGTAATGCCAAACTGAAGTGTGCAGTGAGGGGGGGAAGCTTTGTTTATATCCAAAGCTTTAAAAAACCTGTTCCAGATTACTATAGCAAAGGGAACAGTGAATTATGAATAAATGGATCAAACTAGCCTGGCTCACCAGCTTAGAGGGACCATTAATGATAAGCTGCTCTTAATAAAGTTTGAAAGAAGGGTAGTATAACTCTCCAGATTACTCTCTGCTGATAAAAGAGAAGTTAGGAAAGACTCCAAAAACTAAGGATTGCTTCACAGTGAAACCAACCAAGTCCTCAAATGTAGTGTCTGTGGGCTAGTTTAGATGTTAAAAATCTTCTCCAAGTAATTTGCCCTAACTACCCCCAGTGATACATTTTCAAACAGAACAGTAATGAGAGGCCCAGAGCATTCACAAAGATAGCCGTATTTCCTGAAGGCAATTTCTGCAGTTGCAGTAGCATACTTCTCAGTCACTGAATCACAGAACCTGCTTCTGGGTAACTGTGGTTGTGTGATCTGTGTGCCTGGTGGATCTTCTATTATTGTTCTCCTTGGGAATGTGTTCCTAGAGACAAACAGACGCTGCATCCACACCGTGAAGAGTCTTCATTGCCCTGTCTTTGCTGTGGTAAATGCACTGATACTAGAGCATCCACACAGCTGCCATTTCCCCTGCTTTTCATCCTGCTGCTGGAGGGCATTTTTTCCTTTCATTTACTAGGTAACTCATAAATGTATATATATTGTAA
This sequence comes from Eublepharis macularius, assembly GCF_028583425.1. NCBI lineage: Eukaryota > Metazoa > Chordata > Lepidosauria > Squamata > Eublepharidae > Eublepharis > Eublepharis macularius. The sequence goes on along the minus strand of NC_072793.1, from coordinate 98,463,117 downwards.
AACATTGTAAAACATGAAGCTGTTTTACACTGAATCACACCATTGGGCCATCAAGATCAATACTGTCTATTCGGCTAGCAGTTGCAGTCCAGGTCTCAGGCAGTGACCTTTCACAGCATAAACTTCCTGATCCTTTCAACTGGAGATGCTGGGGATTGAACCTGGAACCTTCTGCTTGCTGAGCGGATACTCTGTCACTGAGCCACTATCCTTCCCAGAACTGCTAGATCACCTCAGTACTGTAACAATACATTGCCACTATCTATTAATTCCTCTGAATTCATAGCATTCATTTAAAAAATAGTAAATCTGTAGCCAATTGTATTGTGCAGATATCTCTGCAATTAAAATGGTTAAATGGCTTTTTAAAATGAATGCTGGGAATTCAGAGGAATTGGTAGATCATGGCAATAATGCTATAGTGATACATCAATTACCATTTTAAAGAAAACAAAAAGCCTTCTGGTAGTGTGGGAGTGTGTGTGGCTGAGGGCTAGGGCAAGGAAAATGGCAATGTTTTGCTGGAATCATGATGCTACCTTTTGTCTCAGGTGCACGTTTTTCAACAAGGTGTGGTCAAAGAGTGGAAAGGTTTTTCTAAATGCCTTCCCTGCCATGCTGCCTGCTACTGCTGCTGCATCTCATATGGATTCCCATGCAAAATGAATAGTGCCAATGTAAGCAGAACCTTTCAAAACTGTGCATCTTCCAATCCACACAGCATGGAAATGTGCTTTGACTGTGATCCTTCCAAAAGATCTTTCAAACAAGTTCTGGGAAATATTTGAATGAAGCAAAAGAGAACTCAGAAGGTAGACAAATGGATGACATTGTGTGATGTTCCCCCCCCAAAAAAATTCCCACTCCATTTTGGATGCCAAACTGGAGCTAAAACCCCATGTGCCGTCAACCAGAGTATATCACATGGAGAAGGTTCTATATTTCTGAACAGGTCAAATGTCATTACCGAAAGAAGTGGCTATATATGCTACAGTGGAATTAGCCCAACAGATTAAGCAGTTGTTGGAAGAAATTGCTATGCTGTGGAACACAATTCTAGGACTATAGGGCTGTAGTCCTAAGAATACTTTTCTGGGAGTAAGCGCCACTGAATAAAATGGGACTTGCTTACTGCTGAGTAGACCTGCTTAGGATTGCTCCCTGTGACTCTATAGAGTAGCCTGACCCTTTAGGAAGAATATGGAAGTGAGAGCCATCAAAAGCATCTTTCATTGTGGCCCCAATCTTTAGAAATCAACAATTATCAGGAAAAGGGCCTTGTTTTTATGAAAGAAGTTGAAAGCTAGTAAAAAAAAAATTTAGCATTACATGTAATGCAGAGTCGAATGTCACCCAAAACCACTTGCTGCGAAATGCATTGATCTGTGTTTCTTCATTATTACGATGTAAAATATCTCCATATCAGCATAAAAAAAATACTGGAATGATAACGTTATGTGTGATGGAACTGAGCAATATGGTCAAAAATACTGGTTTGGGCAGTCATGTTGAACTTCTTATATACAAATTCTGGCAGCAGCAATACTGCTATAGGAATGTATGACTTGAGCCATAACACTCAGTAAAGAAAATCTGATGGAGGAAAAAATGCCAGTTCAGTCTTGAAACAATTCAATGACAAGGCTGGAAATTTTTAAAAGTCATTTAATTTAAAAATTAAAACATACCTCCTACAAAATAGAAATAACAATATGACAACAATAGTGGCAGGTCTACACATAAACATCTATAAAAGGTTTCCAAATATCTAAAGATAAGTCCATATGAAATTGTCATCTATATGCCATACGTTCAAATCCTTTTTTCCCCCCTTCAGATCTTGATAAGGTTGTAAGGTCCTCAATCCGTTGAGTTATGGAAGGTGGGCATTTATCTCTCCAGTGTTATAATGTAAATCTTTTGGCTACAGTAAGTGTACAGAGGGTTCATTTTTGTTGGCCATCGGTTAGTTTCCAAGAAACAGGCAAACAGTTTAAAAGTATTGTCGAAGGCTTTCACGGCCGGAGAACGATGGCTGTTGTGGGTTTTCCAGGCTGTATTGCCGTGGTCTTGGCATTGTAGTTCCTGACGTTTCGCCAGCAGCTGTGGCTGGCATCTTCAGAGGTGTAGCACCTTCAGAGGTGTAGCACCAAAAGACAGAGATGTCTCAGTGTCCTGAGAGATCTCTGTCTTTTGGTGCTACACCTCTGAAGATGCCAGCCACAGCTGCTGGCGAAACGTCAGGAACTACAATGCCAAGACCACGGCAATACAGCCTGGAAAACCCACAACAGCCATAGTTTAAAAGTACATAAGCATCCTCAAAAATCAATTAATATTCTAACACAAAATTAATATGAGTAATATTTCCTCCTCTATAGACCAAATAACTGGACACGCCCAAAGTATGTTTAAGAAACATATCCTGTAAGTCTCATGCCAGCAATTAGATACTAGGCCTTTATGAAAAAGATGCTGGTGTCCAGTATACTCTGAACATAATTTTTTGCTTGAATAAGTCACAGCTTGAGATCCATAGAAATAACAGGTATAAATGTTAAGGCCATATCCCATTGCTTTGGCAAATTGGCTGATGTAGCTCCTTATTCTATTCATTTCTGAGACTCTGCATATCATACTTATTAATCAATGCTAAATATTTATAAAAGAGTATTGTAGGTTTAATTTTCTTCATTGATTCAGAGAGAATTTCCAGTAATAAGGGAGATTCTGAAACACTTAATGTTGCAGGGCCCTATTTAGATACTAACATATGTTGTAGTTGTAAATATTGTCATTCAACAGATGTTGACAAGTCATATCTAGATCTCAGCTGAGAAAATGACAAAAACTCATTGTCAAAGTCTATCAATTGGTTCAAAATAAAAATAACCCTACCTATCTTCTATAAAAATGATTTCTTCCCAATTTTTAAATCTGGATTGGCCCATAATGTTAATTTAGCATGTGAAAATAGTAATAATAACTGAACTTGTCATCACATTATGTAGCATAATTCTCTAATCTCAGAGACTGCAGGAGGAACAGGATCTATTTGGGTATGAATAGACCTTAATGCATTCCATTTAAAGAAGGACATCAGACAAGAAGACTCCAAAAGAGTCCAATATGGATGAAAAGAGTAATCCCAATAATTAGTACAAATTAAGCCTGATAATATAAATTAAGACTGGAAATCTTATACAGAGCTGTTTTCAGTCCACTGATGTGTGCACTGTATTATGTATTTGAACTATTTGGGAACACATTGGGTCAGTTCACCGGAAATCCCAGTCTGGTTTGCCTTCTGTCTTGGAGGACAAGCGCAAGCCATAGGTTAAAGCAACTAACTATGGTTTGCCTTCGTACAGGTGGCAGGAGAAGGAGACTCAGTGAGTAATGGCAGTGTATGTGTGAGGCATGACCCTGTGACTAAACCCATGGTTTCACTCTTTCAACTAAACAGTGTCAGTATGTAGCAGCTTTGTCAACTAATGCTTGTTACAGCAAGAAGTGCTCAGTAAATTCAACATCAATGGCAAAAGCGTGCCATTAGCAAAAGTGAGCCATTTCTACAATCACTACCACAGAGCCTTCAATGTAGGCCATCTTAGTTAGCAGTATGTAGTATTTGTCTAGTCTAGTCTTATGGGCAAGCCACATGGATATTAACTCTCCAGCACAAGGTGCTAACCACAAACTAGCGAACTGCTTGCTATTCTCTTCCTCTTTGCTCCTGTGCTAGAGAGTGTTAGGAAACAGATAAAATGAATGAGTTGTTGCAATGACTAGTCAGGGGAAATAGGGTTTCTGTTCTGTTAAACTGTTCTTTCTTACTGTTTTCAATAAGCATGGAATGTCAGTTTTTACAAAATTAAAATTTATTTTGATTTTTCACACAGTGAATCACAAAATATATGATCTCGTGAATTCATGATGCTATTAATATATTTTAATATTTTAAATTTTATTTAGTTAATATTTTATTATAATTCCATGCTACCATGTAAACCTCTTATGAGAAATTAATTGCCATAGGTGCTTCCATGATTCTCTGTGTTGCTGCTGCAAATGGCAAGGAGTTAGCAGTGGCAGCAGAACATCAACATGAAAGTTTGTCCCTTTCCTTGTCTCATCCCTCCTTGGCTGCCATTTCCCTCCTGCTACCAGAGGGCTTTGGGGGCTTTTAAAAACTGTTAATAGGAAGAATGCTATAGTAACTTACTGCAACAATGTGCTCATTGCCAGTTTCCATTTTTTTAAAAAAAAAACATTGACAGTGCAATCCTGAGTGGGGAGAAGGAAAGCACTCAGGGAGTGGACAAGGGGTTACGCTGGCATAACTCAGACTTATGCAGGCTTAACCCCCCTTCTGCTGCTGGCCAGGCGAGGTGCACTCCCACCATGGCCCAGCAGTGGTCAGGACAGGCGGCTGGATAGAGGCATAAGTGTGGCGTAAGTTCCTACGCTGGCACCGGAGAGGGTGGACAGGGGGTGGACTATGAGTTAGTCGGCTCCCAAAACTGCTCCAGGCCCAAGCACACCCCCTGCACTGGCAAAAAGTTACATCATGAAAAAAGGCAGCATAGCCCATACGCATCCATTGATGGGGAAAATTCGGTCCCCCCTCCCCCGTGTCCAGCCCTGTCCATGCGGCCTGGTGGAGCATAGGATGGTGACTACCACAGGAACCAATCTGCGTGTGCCTTCGTGGCAGCCAACCCTCCCTCTGCATGTCCAATTGGCTCACCGGGCACCCTATATAACTTCCAGGCGGGGTGCCTGTGAACCCAGGTAAGTGGAGCGGTGGCCAGAAGCTCTGCCCAGCAGCCCCCTGCCATGGAGACTTAGAGCTGCGGGGACTTAGATTGCAAAGTGGGAGAGGATGCTCACAGTAGCAGGGCTTGAGTGCACTTGGGGGACTTTGAGGAATCAGGGAGTACTCACTCAAGGGGAGAAGTCCGGAATGTCTGACTAACAGTTATCACCCAAGTTTCCTTGCAGGTTATCTGACACCTGAGTCCCCAGTTCAGGATGGGGCAAGGGAGCACTGACAGGTAAGAAGGAACTGGAGCAGAGGCACCCCAGTTTGCTTGTTTGCACCAACTGCCCCCTTCTCCTCACCCGCTCCCTCCTGAACATCAGCCTCTGCAGGTGAGGCTCGACTGTGTGTGGGGGGGGGCAGCAGCCCCTGCCAGTCACAAAGGCAGTTGCTCAGGGGATGGCCTTGACACAGCCATTTGGGGGGATCTCCAGCTTCCCATTGGGGGTTCTATTCAGATGTGCCCCCCCCGGCAGAGGAGGAAGTGTGGCCACAGGTCGGGGTGACTGGGTTTCCATGACTCCCTGTTGGTGGTGGGTGCACAGCCCCTCGACTGTCTCCCTCACAGTGTCAGACCATCCTGAGGAGTGATTTCTCACTGGAGGCACATGCATCATCTGCCTGCGGGCTGCACCCGTGACAATGGAGCTGCTGCCACTGCTCCCACCCATGGACACTCTCCCTGAATGTGGCAGACTGGGCTGGGGCTTGCACAGTGCTGGGTCCCTTGCCACATATGTGTATTATTTCCCTTTCAGGCAGGTCATGGCCCATCAGGGAGGTCAAGTAGCATGGCTGTTCCCCTCCCCCACCTCATGATCCTCCTCAACTGCCATTCAAGTCCAGTCTAGGGAGTGGTTCTCCAGGCAGCCTGCATCTCAACCTCGCTCCTGTGAGGGCAGCATGAGGAATGGATTCCACAGCTCTGATAGTTGTGTGGGCTAGCTTTGCTCCTGTCCTGGCTGGTCAACATTGGGAAGATGTGTGTCTAGACACCCTCTTCCCTTTTCGCAGTTGAATAAAATTTGTTTTGAACACCAACCCTCCACCAGTCTGTTTGGTTGCCTTTGGATGTCAGTAGCTCCCCTCTACTTCCCTAGAGGGCTGCCATTCTACACCTTGAAGCAAATGGTCTGTGACTGTGGGCTGGGACAGGTGGGGTGGCTCCAACAAGGCTCTAGGTGGCTCTGTGCCTTTGCATGCCTCAGCAGGCTGAAAGAGCAAATGTCCAGTTGCACCTTGGAGACTCTGGCCCCAGCCATCTTCCCTCCCCCTCCCCCCTTAGGTTCCCAGCGTGCAGTAGGGTGGGATTTGGGTGTAGCTTGTGTGTGTCTGGCAGGGATGGTGGTTGTGCCACGGAGGACTCCTGTTCTCCAACAGCTCTCTAATAAGCCAGGCAAAGGACCTCTGCATGCGGGGAGTGAGGTTGTTGCTGGGGGGTGGAGGTGAAGCAACGTCCTGGGATCTCAAGGGCTCTTCCCCTGTGAGGACATACACATCTCCTTTTTGCTCTTTCCGGAGCCAGGGATGGACTCCGGGGATCTTGTGCTGGCGAGCGGGATGGCAGCCCCCAGAGCAGGTCCTCTGTTCCCGCAGGCCATCATTCCATTGTGGGGAGCGTCATCCCAGGACTAGGGAATGGCTTGCAAGGTCTAGCCCTCATTCTCCTTACATCTTTTCAGTGTGGTGATATGTAATGGAGCCATTGCAAGTCGAGGGGCATTGGTTACTCCCATCACATCTAGTGGTCCTTCTGGTCTCCCCAATGGTCTTCAATGGGCAGCATTGTCAATTGTTGCGGCATCTGCCCCCGCTTGCCTCTACATAGCTACCTCTCCTGGTAGCTGATCCTGGGTGCTAGGTCCCTCTTCACTCTTTGCAGCCTTTCTGGTCCCACTTTTCAGGGAGGGGGAAGCTGTTTCTCATGGCAGCAGGGGCAGGATTGCAAGCGAGCGAAGCTGCAGGCACTAGCTTGGCCCTCATCAGAAATGGGGGTTGGATGGATGAGATGATGGATGCCATGTCTGCACCTTCGGTGTTACCTCTGCGCCCCCCCCCCAGAAGGGATGCCTGCTCCCTGACAGTGTCTGTGTGTGTGTTGCTGGGCAGTGGAGATTGTGGCCTCCCCTTTGGCTGTGCTGCTGTTTGCCCCTCATGCACCTGTCAGGGGAGTGGTGTGGCCATTAGCTGGTGCAGGCGGGGTTGTTGGGAATGGCAGGTGGGTGTTCTTGGCGGGTGGTGCTGTAGCTCTCCCGCAAATGTCCATAGGGAGTGGCAAAGTGGCACCACTTTTATGTTGATGCACGGCCTCAGGTGCCGGGCCAGGCCTTAGGATTGGGCTGCCTGTGTCTTGACTTTCTCATTATGGAATTATGACAAGAAATTGTGTAGCTAGTATCTTTCCCTTTGAAACGCTGCAAAAAAAAAGGCTTGCTTTTTTTTTTAAAAAAAAATGAAAACTGGGAATTAGTACATTGTTGCAATAGATCATTATAATACTAAAATACGACAGTGATCTATTATTGATCTTTTTTTAAAGCCCTCTGGTGGGAGGGGGGCAATGGGACCTGTGAGGAGTGAGGCAAGGAAAAAGGCACCAGTGTAGGTAAGTCCAGCAAAAATGCACCTCTTCCTGTCTCCATGATGTACAAAGATGCTTTGACTGTAGTCTTTCCAAAAAGATTGTATCAAACCAGGTTTGGGAAAGCTTACAGAAGGGAGAGGAAAAAATGAAAAGTGGATGAATATTTTTATTTTTTATTTTATTTTCTTCATTTATAATCCCCTTTCTCACTGACACTCAAGGTGGATTACCTAATACAAAACAATCTGATATCAGAGACTTCCCAGTTAACACTACAGTAGGACTAACATTACAGAATTGGACAACAGTGCAAATTTTAAACAGTGTTTAAGGCATGACATACCATAATGCAGACAGTGAGTTACAAAGACAGAACAGAATAAGCTTTTGAGAATCAGAGCTCCTTCTTCTTCAGGGTGTCTGAAGAAGGGAGCTCTGACTCTTGAAAGGTTATACCCTGAAATCTTGTTGATCTCTCAATTGCCACTAGACTCAAATCCTGCTGTTCTACTGCAGACCAACACAGCTCCCCACCTAAAGACAGAGGACAATGCAGTAAAATAAAGGTGATAAGCATGAAAAACATTGCAATAGACTATAATAGACTGTCCCCTATAAAGCAATCTCCTGCACTGTACCATTAAACTACAGTTCTAATCCATTTATAAAAATGACCCCCGGAACATTTCTGTTGTGTATATTTCATGGAATTATTGAAACATAGGGTCCTTCCTGAAGACAGGTCGCTATTTCACAAGGTGGGAGCCGTCATTGACTATATTGTATTCACTTGCAGAGCGTAATCTGCCTTGGATCTCAGTGAGAAAGGCGGACTATAAATAAACAACAACAACAATCAAGAACAGATGTGAATGGGCAGTTGGCAAAGGGTGGAATCATGTCTTCAGTAAAGATAGCAGAGTAATCAAAAGCAACTCTGTGCCACTCGTATCTCGTGTTTGTGCTTACCATCTGAAGAAATGTTAATTTATGAATCTAGAAACAAGCAGTCTCTTCTCAATCGTCCCTTCTTTTTTCCTTAGTTTCTTTTCTGTTTTAACTGTGGGATCTGGGCATAACGCCAGCTAAAGATAAGAACTTGGCTTTTTGCTTTCTGTGTGTGTGTGTTTGTGCTTATGTCTATCTTTTTTTCCTCTCTTTTCCCTCTAAGTATCTCTAAGCTTTAGACAAATATATAGTCAATAAATAATTCTATCTATATAACTATAAAGTAGGGAGTGGCTGGTATTGTGGATATCTCTGGCATTTTACCCAGGAGCAAAAAAACTTTTATTTTTCTTTCCTTTTTTCCACCTTTCATTTCTGGTATGTGGTGAGTATAGTTTCAGTGGACATTTGCTGTTGATTTACCTTTGGGACTGCCTCTCCCCATATGTTCCCCGAAGGTTGCTTTGATCAGCTAATAAGCAGTTGCTGATGGTCCCTGGCCCCAGGGAGGTCCGTCTGGCCTCTACCAGAGCCAGGGCCTTTTCAGTCCTGGCTCTGACCTGGTGGAACCCTCTGTCTGAGGAGACTAGGGCCCGGCGGGATTTATTATCTTTCCGCCGGGCCTGCAAGAAAGAGATGTTCCACCAGGCATTTGGTGGGGCTAGGCTGTCCTCTTGCCAGCCATACCACTGAAGACTGTCCACCACCCATGCAGGAGCTCATAAAGTGTGACGCAGGTCATTATGTAAGAGCCAAGCCCTGCGCCTAAAATTCTGAATTGTAATATTTATACCTGCCATTTGAGAAATTTTATTGCACATGAAATAATGTTTTAAATATTTATTTATAATGTTTTTATTGTTTTAAACTGTATGTTATAAATTGTATGTTGTTACACTGCCCTGAGCCCATCTGACGGGGAAGGTGGTCTAGAAATGCAACTAACAAACAAACAAACAAACAAACAAATAAATAAATTTACAGAATTATGGTTTTAGTTGTTTTGTTTAAATTACTATTTTTTTCCTATGTGTACTTTTTTGCTATTTTTGGTAAGTATTTTACTTATAAAAAGATTCTATATGTGATAGCCTACATTTATTCAGTGATAATGAAAAAGAACTTTATTGGTTGGATATACTATTTTATGGATTTATGTTCAACATAATATCATGGAATGTAAAGGGCATGAGAGACACTACCAAATGCAAAAAGTTTATCTCCAAACTTAATGCTGATGTGGCTTTTTTTCAAGAAACTCACATAATGGTAAACAATAAAACAAGCTTGAGAGGTGTATGTTACAGATACGTCCTCTCAATCTAAGGGTATGGCTATATTAATACATAAACATGTCTCTTTTCAGGTTCAAGAAGTAATAATAGACTCAAATGGTAGTGAAAAACTTTGATTCTGTTATGGTCATATTTAATATATACTGTCCAAATGTGGATTCTCCAAATATGTTTCATCAGTGGCTTGCTATTAGACAAAGTAATAATACCATGGCTTTATACATACAACTTTAGAATTTAAAATTATTCTATATGCAAACGATTTTTTATTATTTATTTCAGAATTTCAGTCTTCCATTCCTGAATTAATGAGTTAGATTAATAATTTTGGTGATTTCTCTGGTTATTCAATTAATTGGACAAAATCAGAACTGATGCCATTGAAAGACAATACATCACAGAGTATAATTACTGGGGAATCAGGAATATTAACACCCACTAGCAGGCCTAAACAGCTAGTAGTGTAACTGAGTTTTGGAGTACCTATATCAAAAGGTGTAGCAGAGTCAACTTTTAGTAAAACATCATCTAACAGTTTTCTGTAGGGGCAAAAATACTATTGGCTTCTTAGAAACTTGACATGAAGATATGATAAAGTGTTAGGCTGGCTACCAGTGGGAGAGTTTGGGGGGCATAAACCTACCTGTCAGGTATCCCCTGCATTGCAACTCACTTCTGGTACAAACTGGAAGTGATATCAGTGCATCGGGCAATGAGCTAGAATAATCCTCAAACTGTTTTTACATTGTGATGCTGATGGGAAGGGAACAGATTCCCCCCTCCCATTTCCCACTGGTGCCCTAGTAAACAGTAGTGAGGGCATTGGGCTGCTGGTGGGAGACGCAAGAAGTAGGTATGGAAAACAAGGTGTCATTAACCCAACTACAGCAGATGGACCAGACAATTCAAGGATTTTACACTAGATTACAAGAAATAAATCAGAAAATTCAAGAAAATAATCAAGACAGTCAAGACATTCAATAAATCAAGATACAGCAGAAGGAATTCAGAAAGATACAAAGAAAAATTGAATCACTGCACGCACAACAAGTAACCCCATCGATAAAAGCAGGCTAGAGAATGGAAATGTTGGAAATGGAATTCATAAGCAATAATCTGGGGCTTTGCAAAATCCGAGAAATTTTGGATGATTTGGATTTAGAGACCACATTTTGGGTGTTAGTATGAGACTGTTTGAAAGTGCAAGGCGACTTTGATCCAGGAGGCCCCTCACAATGAGATGATCCAATGAATATATGGCTTTTCAGACTGCAGCTCTACCAGAAGCCACCCTACCAGAGCTGGCAAGCGAGCCTATGCTGCCAGCTCTTAAGACAGCTGCTGGGTCTCTGCCAAGCAGGTGATGTAACCAGCTGTAGTCCCTCGGGACCTCTGCAGGAATGGCAGTGGCAGAGGACCCATACCTGAGGCAGCACACAGGAGAAATGCCAGACTGGCTGCATGCAATCTCACTGTAACCCCAGAGTAGACTGCTGAGAACAGTGAGCCTTTGCAAGTTCCTGGCCAGGGCATGATGCAGCCTCCTGAGCTCTAACACCTGCCAGCAGGTTCAGCTCAGCCATATCAAATCCCATCCTATTTAGCTTGAGGCTTGGGGAGACTTCGTTTTTTTATCCATCAGTCCACTAGGTGAAAGCCTTGTGCCCCTGCCCCTGTTCCCCTGGCCTCAGAGGCCTGGCAACCAAGTGACTGACTGACTCCTGAGGAGTCCAGCTGATCAGGCACAGCACAAAAAGTGAACATAAAAAAGGGTTTCTTAAAATGTCACTGTGGAACACCCTCCTGCTTGGGAGCCGGCCTGCCACCACCAATCCGCTACAAATTTGCCATTTTCCCACTATAGGGTGTGTGCCTGCCAACATTTGCGTTCTCCTGGGTCCATTTGTATGTTGGTGCAACGTACCTAAGGAAAAAGGCAATGGATTGATGGTTTAGAGGGAGAGGGGGCTAATAGTTGTAGTTTTGGGTTCATGTGAAAACAGCTTTTCCAAAGCCTCATTTTCCCAACCCCTCCTTGAAAAGAACATTGTGCTTGTGCGCAGCCAACACTTGGCTTGCCTTGACTCCTTCCCCAGGCATTCTTTGGTGTCTGTAAACAGGGATCCTGTTGTGTGTCCTCGCTAACTCAGTAGGTCAGTGGTTGAGAGGGAGGACTGTGTTCTATGCAATTTTGGTGCCATTAACTGCAAAAACAGCTGCCCCAAAGAGCCTCAAAGGTCTCATTGCAAAAAAAGGGTCTCAAATTCATGATAATGACAAAATCAAACTGATTAGAGCCGAACTGGCAGCGCCCCATCCCCCTCAAAAGTCAATAAAGGTAAATAGTTCTTTTGAAAACTCGAGATTAAAAACTGAAATGAAAGTTTTCTCCGTGCACACTCCTACTTGTCGGTTCTATCCTCCTAGTCAGGAATCCAGAAAAGGCAAGGTTCCTGATCCCTTGTACAGAACTGATATGTGTACAGTTTGACAGGGCCGGATCTAGGGTTGCCGGCGCTCAGGGCAACCCAAGTCCGGCATGCGCGCACACTCCCTGTGCTGCATGACGACGTCACTTCTGTGACGTCATCATGCAGGGTGGAGTGTGCTGCCCACACAGCAAACTGGGTGCCCCGGCACGCGGCAAAGTTGGTGGAGGCAGCGCAGGGGGCTAAGAGGCTGCCCGCGCCATTTGCCTGCCCCACAGGACAAGGGGGGCTGGCCACCCCTTGTGCTGTGGGGCAAGCGAATGGCACGGGTGGCCTCCCAGCCCCCCACGGCAAGCTGGCAAGCCAGCCGCCCCCTGTCCTGTGGGGTAGGTGAATGGTGAGGGTGGCCTCCCAGCCCCCCGTGCTGCCTTTTGCCTGCCCCGCAGGACAGGGGGCATGTGGCAAGCCGACCACCCCCTGTCCTGCAGGGCAGGTGAATGGCGTGGGCGGCCTCACAGCCCCCCGCACTGCCTTTTTCCTGCCCCGCAGGACAGGGGGCATGTGGCAAGCTGGCTGCCCCCTGTCCTGCAGGGCAAACAAAAGGCAGCACAGGGGGCTGGGAGGCCACCCACGCTGCCACCCGCATGTTCCCAGTGGCTGGCAGCTGTGCCTGGTGCCCCTCCTTAGCAGCACTGGGGGCAGACTACCCCCCTCAATCCGGCCCTGCAGTTTAAACACATCTAGTCTCTTTTAAACAGTATGTCAAATGTGTATACATGGCAGGAGGGGGGCGATCCTATTCTCCCATCTACACATGTTCACTGATCACTGCACTAATGTCTGTTCAGTCCTTTTCCCTCTTTTTCCCAGCTTCTCTGTAGACAAGCAATTGTGGTATCTGATGAAGAGAGCTTTTACTCTTGAAAACTTATCCCCTGAAAATCTTGTTAGTCTTCAAGGTGCTAGTGGACTCGAATCTTGTGTTTTCCTGGCCACATCTCACAACGGATGACAAATTCTATGCAGACTGAATGGATACAGAGTTGGTTGTAAAAGTAATCATTTTAAACACTCACTGTAAATGTTTTTAATGGGACAGCAATTTAAGCATTTTGACTTTTGAAAGTCATTTTTAGGCTTTAGATTTTTGTTGTTGTGTTCTTACTCTGCCTATTTGTCAACAGTTAAATAAGCAGAATCCATGAGACCTGTTGGCAAGTGGTGAATAGGGGAGTTCTGAAATGAAAATAATATATTCCTTCCAAACCAGTCCCTTCAACATCTTGAAATTTGCATATCTCACAGTTTACAAATATTATTGTTTTCCAGCTGGGGAATGTTTGATAATAGTTCATAAATGAGAAAATATTGTGGGGCGGGGAAAAATAATTAACTCTTTGTTATATTCTTTTTAATTGTAAAAATGAAGGGATACATAAAAGAGAACAGCTTTTCCTTTTTTGTAGTGGTTGAAAAAATGTGCATGCACAGTGCCTGTGCTTGTTTTTGGTTCTCCTAACTTTAAAAAAACATGTTATTTGGACAAAATGATTGGTTTTATTTTTGCTTGGTGTGGTTTTTTCTTTCAGATTTCATTGCATGGGAAAAACCACGCTTACAGTGAAATCCTAAAGAGAGTTACTCCAGTCTAAGCCCATTGATTTAGACTGGAATAACTCTGTTTAGGAATTCACTGTTAGTTTTCACCTGCTGCCATGTGGTGTCATCAATTCCCCTCCTGAGGAGGGGATCCAGGGTCAGATGGGACTTGGTAAGTTCTTGTTTAGCATAACCCTGATTAGACAGTCAGAGGTTGAATCTGACTCTCAGCCATTAGTAGCTGTCAGCACTGAAGCGTTCAAGTGGAAGGACTATAAGTGGGAGGGAGAAAGGAGTTGCAGGGAGAGCCAAAGGGGTTGTTGCTACAGCAGCAACAGTGGCTTGGCATTTATACAAGGGGAAAAGCTTCTGCCTATTTTACAGCCCACAAGACCTTGTTTTCCATTGGCTGGTGTTTTTAGATAGTGTTGTCTCAAAGGCTCTAGTGATACCTCATTGATTGGTTCTCATTTTCTTAAGAATGTTTGGCTGTCCTGATCAATACATTGTAACGATAGGAGGCAGGAAATCTGTTCTATGGAACAAATGGTAATGATGGACGGCCCAGTGCTTGTTCATAGATACTTACTCTCACTCAATTAGTTGTGTGTTTTGTTTTGTCTCCAAATTTAGCCTCCCTGTGCCTCACAGTTTAAAATTCTTATTCCTAGAGGATGTATGTTCTCTAAAACCCAAACCAATGGGTGGATTTCCCTTCTTGGTTACCTGATAATGGCGAGGCAATTGAACTGAGAAGTATAATATTCCTCTGCACTCAGATACCAAGATCAAAGATTTATGATCAAATGATTTAGACAACAAGACCTGTTAAAGGCTTTAATAAGGATGGGGAAATCTTAATAAAACCATAGATCCTCTTTTCTTTCTGTTTTGAGTTTTACAACTGTTTCCTGTGGCTGCACACCACCATTCTGTTTGGCAGGTTCTGAAGATAGTTTGTGGCTAGAATGTCAATTGGTGGGCTAAAGATTAAAAACTGCCTATCACAGTTTACTTCAACCACACTGGATGGAAAACATATTGAGTAAACTGTTGGTGTCTGTCACCATAAGCTTCTCAGGACAACTGAGAAATGTGCACGTTTCATGCAAGCATATAAACAATAAAATTTCAGGAGGAACTCTGAAACTGTAGAGAAGCATCTTGCATGGGTATATCTTCTCAAGCTGGTAACTTGTTATCATGAGAAAAGTACTTTGTATGTAATGTCACATTATAAGGCCACTTTTATAGAAGGCCTAATGGGAAAACAGAGCTTGGAGGAGCATTCCTTCTGCTGCATCATCTCCTTGCTTTACTACTAGGAAATCCAGAAACTGCTGTTGGGAAAGGGTCTTCAGCTCCTCTTTATGTTAAATATTTAATGGTGCAGTTGTAGGTGCACTCAACAACCTGGAAAAATATCCTGATGTATGTTTTTTATTTACTATATAGTCCACCTTTCTCACGGATACTCAAGGCAGATTCCACAATGTAAGTCAATGCAATCAATATGAAAAGCTTCAGCTATACATTTCCACATATTAAACCTCTATTAAAGGGACAGGATATTTTTTCTTCCAGGTTGTTGGCAACCCTAGTATTTTCATAGTTTAAAATTATTTTGTGGTCATGAAATACAATTTATATTTCATTGACCCAATATAAGAAAAGTGTTCTTGTTTTTTACAAGTTTAATGCATATAGTAAGAATATTTGAGAAAGAGACTGAGTGCAATATCCAGTGAAAAGAGATAAGTGGATATTTGGGTCCTCAAAAAGTAAAAAAAAAAAAGAGGATTTCAATCAGAACGCGAAGAGATACTGAGATGAAAGGGAGGGAACAGGGAGATGAAGAAGAGGCGATGGGCAAGCATTTGTTCAGTTCTCTAGTATATAATCGTCTTCTCTTTATTCTCTGACTTGTTTGCCTTGGGGTGTTTGTCAGTCAATCCCCTTGCCAGTTCTGTGTAGGCTGCTGGTGGTGCTTTTGAGTACAAGAAGCCAGAGTTGGTATGATGGCTGCTGGCATTCACAGAGGGGGCTGTTTGCTGGGGTGACATACCCATGCCAGCAGTACCTTGAGGCTCTGCTAGCAAAAGTTCAGTGATTCCATGTTCCACTTGGCATAACATAGCTAATGAACTTAACAAGCTCAAGGGGCACTAAAACCTCTCTGCTCTTGTTAGCAGGCACAAGCTGGGAACATGACAAAAGGGGACCTGTGCAAGCAGGCAAAGCCTCAGAAGTTCAGTTCGTGAGTCGTGACAAGAGACAGCAGAGTGGGGATTATACTATCATAGTTAGGGATGCCTTGAAGTAGGGCAGCAAGGACTGCAAACTAAGCAGAAATGAACTGCAGAGAAGCGTGTACAGATGGGAGAAGGGTTTTTCTTTTGTGCTGAAAGACAGGGTGGGAATAGTGGTGAGAATGAAGACTAACCTGATTATGCTGCAAGCTATAATTGTCCAGGTGGTGGAGCACAATTGAGGGTAAAGGATGAAATGCAGGGAGGGAGCTCCTGTGTACTGCAGTGCAGTTGCAAGTCTGAGAGCTGAGCACAGAGAGGGGAGATCATAATACAAGACTAAGCCATGCCAAAGAGGTCTGATCAGACTGTTGAAGTAACTGTTCTTTGCTTTGCTTGGAAATTGCATTCCCTTTAACCTTGTATCACGAAACCTTTGAAGCCTCTTTCCTGTACTCATGTGAAATACCAAAGCTGTTTCTTTCTTATTCATGGGGAAGTGCTGACATTCAGCTCCTGCCGGGAAGAAAATGCTGGTGCTCAGCTCCTGCCAGTCCCAGCTCTCTCTTTGCTCTTATTAGCAACTTGTGTTCCTGCACATGAACCTTCAAGGAATGGTGAGAACAAGCAGTAGTCAGATCTTTCCTGCCCAGGAAAGGCCATAGCTGGCTAACCAGCTGAATCTAATAAAAGGCACCCCTGGCCATAACTGACACCTGCTTATTCAGCAGTAGGCCTGTGTCCAGGAGCATCCCCTGACTATGGACCTGTTCCTTCATGGGGAGTGCAACACCATCTGGATCGGGTGACACTTTAAAATGGGAAGTCTCCAACCTTTTTGAGCCTGTGGGCACCTTTGAATTTCTGACTCAGGATGGTGGCAAAAATACAAAATGGCTGCTCCCGGAGGTGGAGTCACACACAGAGAAAGCCCAAGTGCAGGTGAAAACCAACACTGATGACAGCTGCCAATGAAATCATATTTTAATCCACGCAGCCAGTTGCTTCTGGGTATGACATTTATTTTAGCTACTTCTGGCCTCTTGTGAAGGGAGTGGAGCCATTGCTTCTTAGTATTTACATCTTGTAGGGTGTTCCTGCCACTCTGTGGCAGCATAGTTTGCTGCTGCAATGCTTCTAGTGTCAGTGTTCACAGCCTGAACATTGTATAGCAAAAGCATAGCAAAAGCATCCTGTCACATACAACTCCCCACCCCTAGCCTGGTTTCCCTGAGTTACAATTTTGAGCCCCATTTTTAAAACTTTCTGCCATTTCTAAGTAACCTTTGTTTTTTTCTTCTAGGAATCCAGTGAAATATAGTTGATAAGAGTGTAAGATTTGTAATGTGGAGGAATGAGTTCAAATCCTCCTTCAGCCATGAATCTGACTGGGTAGTTGCTATTTCTGAGTCTCATTTATTATGTACGTTTGTTGTGAGGGCAATGTGAAATAGCATCAGCTGCGTCTACAAACAGGTTCTTCACTTTGGCTTCTAAATTGAAGGGGGTTTTTTTAGAACTTTCACATGACCTGGTTTGGTATGTTCTTTTTTAAAAGAACCCTGTCCAGTTGTATTAGCAAGACACATGAACAGGAAAATGGGAATTTTCAAAGGCCTTATCCATATTGGCTCCATTTTCCTCGCCTCAGGTTCCACAGTTACCATCCCCCCTCCCCTGCATGCCAGTGAAGGGCTGTTCTAGGCTTTCTAAACATTTTGTGATTGCTAGAGCACTATATTGCAATAATGTTATAAAAATTTATTGCCTGAGAGCCAAGCTACAAGTGACGCCTTACACAGGTTGGACACTTGTCAGCTTCCCTCAAGTTTTGATGGGAAATGTAGGCATCCTGGTTTTACAGCTTGGCTCTCCATTACAGCTGCAAGACCAGGATGCCTACATTTCCCATCAAAACTTGAGGGAAGCTGACAAGTGTCCAACCTGTGTCAGGCATCACTTGTAGCTTGGCTCTGAGTCTACTAGTTCCTCTGAATTCCTAGCTTTCATTTTAAGATAAGTCTCTAGTCCCTTTTTTTGCAGAAATATTTATGTAATTTATTTAAAACATTTATATCCCTGCATTTCTCCTGAGCATTTGGAAGGTCAGGATTCAAATATGATAAAGGCGCCTTGAGAGATCACCTGAAGCCACCAGCTTGTTCCTATATAATTTAAAGCAGTATGCCTCTGTCACAGGGTAAAGCAAAAGAATTGTCCTGATCTTCCTAGCTTCTTTCCTGGCCTTTGGGGATTGCTGTGGTCTTGCTGTCTGAAATATCACAGTGTTTGCCATGCTGCACATCCTTCTTGGGCCAGCAGTAGCAAATTATGCAGATTTTTCTCCCACCTCCCCTCCCTCACCCTTTCAGTTTCCATTATCTGCTTTGGTAGAGGCTGTAATTTATTACAATTGGCAGCCTTGTAATTTTGGACTCTTTTTATTATTTAAAGCTTTCAGAGACAGCATCTTTGTGTATCCAGTACATTTCATGATAGTGTCTCGGGTCTCCCCAACCTAGCTGTGCTCCCTTTTTTTTTTGGTAATACACTAGTACAATTATTATTGTGCACTCAATAAAAATGCATTTAAAAAGTGATAACTGAAATGACATTTAACATGGAAAGCACTTAAGCATAATTATACTATATGCATTACATCATTTAGTGCCACAGTTATTAAAAAATATTTTAGCTGTTTTGTTGTTGAAGACTGAGGGGAATAAGAGGCACATGTGTTCAACATTTCAACATTTCTAGAAATGTGTTTACATTTCTGGGTTTTGGGGAGGATTTGCCATTTTAATTCCCACCTGCCTTTTGAAGGACTGTTGTGCTAACAACACTTTTTTCTGCTAAAAAAGCTGCTTAAACTAACAAGAAGAGTTTTTTCCCCACCCTGAATTGGTGCCTAGAGGTAGTTTTGAAGCAGATGTGGGCTAATAAACTGAAGCTTATCCCCAACAAGATGGAAGTGCTACTGGTGAGTGGAAGGTCTGACCCAGGATTTAAGGATGGGGGTTGCACTCCCCTTGAAGGAGAAGGTCCATAGTTTGGGGTGCTCTTGGACCCAGGCCTACTGCTGGATAAGTAGGTGGCGCTGTGTTTGGGGTGCCTTTTATCAGCTGTGGCCTTTCGTGGGCAGAAAATATCTGGCCGATGTGGTACTTGCCATGGTTACATCTCAATTAGATTACTACAATGTATTCTATGTGGGGCTTCCCTTGAAACATGGGAACTTCAATTTGTACAGAATGCTGCCATGGGTCACAGGGACCATATCACTCCAGTCTTGGGCTTGGCTCATCTATACTGGCTCCCAATCTGTTCCCAGGCACAATTCAAGGTACTGCTGCTGACTTTTAAAGCGCTATATGGTTTGGGACCAAAATACCTGAAGGATTATCCGCTCCCCTGTGCACCTACCGGACCACTACAGTCCTTTTTGGAGGCCCTGCTTTGGGTACCCCCACCTTCTGAGATTAGGCAGATGGCAACCCAGGAGAGGGCTTTCTCAGTAGTGGCATCAGACTCTGGAACTCTGTCCCCAGGTAGATTTGCCTGTCCTCTTCGGATACTGTCTTCTGCCAGTGGGTGAACTTTTTTGTTACAATTTGCATTCCTTCAGTGATCTCACCTCCCTCCCCAGTGTTTTAATTATTGATCTTATCTTTGTATATATTTTAAGTTCTGGTTTAAAAGTATTTTAATAACGTATTTAAATGTTGGTCTCAATAGCTTTTAAGATAATATTTTAATTTGTATGTTTTAATTTGTTAGTTGTGTTGGTGACCCTATGAGGGCAGAAGGGCAGGGTAAAGAAGATCTAATTTTAAAAAAAAAACCTAGTTTGACTATTACCTACAGAAGGCAAGGGTGAAGATGTCCTCATCATCCTGCAGAAAGGGAGGACCCATTAAAATGGTCTGCCCACAGAAGTTCATGTATCCTTCTGGATTCTAAAATGCTCATGGCAAGGTGGGGGTGGGTGCGAATTCCTAACACATTCTCTGTTCAGGAGAAACACCGTGAAGCCATTGACAAGATTGCATTTCATTGACCTCTTCCACCCTTGAGACAGAAGTCATCCCTGTGGTTTACCAAAGAGCTAAGTGACCTGAAGAGGGCTGGAAAATGTCTAGAAAGACACTGGTAAAAAACACACACAGTTCTGATACAGCATGCTGTAGAGCACATTGGAAGGCTTATGGAATGGTAATGATAGCAGCAAAGAGATGTTATTTTTCTGTCACAATTGCATCAGCTGTTTCACAACCATCCAGATTATTTAAGGTATCTCCACATCTTCTGACTCTTAAATTTGAACATTCTTGGAGTCAGGAGTAGTAAATTAGCTGTGACAGCTTTGCAATTCTTTTTTATAGCATGAATACACTCTGACTTGGACGATATCTATAATATAGACAATGTGGAAAGAACATTTAATACACCATCCAGTCTGCTTGCAGACCATTTTCATCCAGTTACAGTGATAGATATTGATGAGATCCACTACTTGCGCACTGGAACCTTGCCCATCTTGGTTGGTAAAGTCTCGTAAAGACCACATAAATGAACCTTTTATGTCCATCATAAATCAGTCACTAACTCAAGGCATCTTCCCAGAGCCACTCAAAAATGGCAGTTATGCCATTATGATGTGGTCAGTCTCCCAGTCTCTAATCTGCCCTTTCTAGGCAAAGTGTGATTGAGAGAGCTGTAGCAGACAATCTCCAGGTCTTTTTGGTCGTTCTGGTCTCCTCTGGTCCATTTTTCGTTCACAACAATTCCTGTGAGGTAGGTTAATTTGAGAGTTTGTGACCGGTCCAAAATTAGGGCATCTCTACTGTGTCTCTCCCCCCCCCCATTCCCTTCATACTCAGAGGGGGGGGGATCAACACTGGTGTTTCTGTGTTCCTTTGTAGCTCCTTTTTCTGTAGCATCCTCTACTGACAATCCTTTTAGACCATTGTTGTCTGCAAAGCCCCTCCAGGTGGTCTGTGGGCTGGACAAGGCTGGTGAACCAGGCATAGAGGTTTGGGTTGGGTTTAACTTGACTTCTTGTACCCAACCAACAGCACTCATTGTCTCCAACCCCACCTCTGTCTGCTCAAAAGAAACTTGAACCTGCTTGGACCAGGCTGTGGGTGGGGGGTAGAGGAATCTGCCTCTATAGTTCAGAAACAAAAGAAGCATCATTTGTGCTGCCAGTGCTAGGCCAGTTAGCTCATCCCACACTGCTGTTGTTCAGGAACAAACTGTGTCCTAGGAAATCTCCCTGTATCACAGGAGCTTGGCAAGTGGTGAAGAGACAAGAAGGCAGGAAAGCAGCAGTTTTGGTGAGCTGGGCCAGGTGAGAAGAGGAGAGGAAAGGAAATGAACAGCATGGTAGAGAAATGAGGAAAAAGCAATAAACAGGAATGAGAGGATAGGAAGTAGAGGCAGTTTCTTTGAACATGTTTTTAGGATTTTTTTTAAAAACCTGATTTCTAGTGAAGTCAGCAGCATACAACTCTCAGGGGACTGCAGTGAGGAGGGATAAGAGGATGAAATTTCCCCCTATCCTAAGTGGATCGGCTCTTGCTGAAGAACAAGGAAATGCAGTTTCATTCCGATTCGTTTTCGTTTTCGCAGCCATGTCGGACGCTCCTCTCGGCAGGTCCGAGAGGAAGCAGCCGAGCCGCCTGGCCGGGCGGCTGATCTGCAAAGGTTAGCCCCCAGACTCTCAGGCAGGGAGTCTGAGTCCGGGACGCGGCGGGAAGAGCCCTCTGACAGATCGAGGCAGGGGGTAAATCGCCCGTTTGTCCCTATGGAGGCCGGCAGACGAGCGCGGCACCCAGTGTGCTGCCGGGCTATGGAAAACGGCAAGGAGCAGGATTAGGCAAAAGCCTGCAAGTAAGCGAATCCCTTCTGTTACTACAAGCGCATGCGAGGAGTGGTGGGGTCTGAAGGTTAGAAGACTCGGATTTTTCCCCCCTCATAGAGTCTCGGAAGATTGGCGGTTTCCCCCCCCCCCTAAAATGGCAGCGAAAAAGCAGAGTCCTTCTCTTGGCAAGTCAGTTACGGCGGCCTTGCAGAGGGGCGAGACGCTTGAGGAACTGGTTAAAAGAGCGGTTATGGAAGCCATAAAACCCTTTGTTGACAAGCTGAATGAAACAGATCAAAGGGTGGGCTTAATTGAAAGCGATGTGAAAGCCATTAAAGAAGCAGCGGGGGGGGCAGAGAAGTCTGCCCGGGAAAGTGCGTCACTTACAAGAGCAACGAACAGGGAATTAAAGTTGGTGGAAAACCAGCTGATCGGACTGCAAGTGGAGCGAACACAAACCATTTTGCGTCTCCAGAATGTTAAAGAGGAGGAAAAAGAGGATTTATGGGATCTCGCCTCGGAACTTTTAGCGACACCCGCGAGGGCAACTAAAGAAGAAGTGAAAAGCACCATTTTGGGAGTCCGTCGGGCATCTTCAAAATATGCAACGAAGCGGCAGCTGCCTCGCGAGATTGTTATCGAGTTTTCATCTAGGAGGGTCCGGGACAGTATCCTATATAATTCATACAATGCGGAATTGGACTTTCTGGGAAATAAAGTCAAGATATTGAAGGACGTTCCATTTTTAGTGCGGAAGAAAAGATTTAAGTACAAGATGTTGGCAGCTCTTTTGAGGGAACGGGATATAAAGTACAAATGGCTACTCCCGGAAGGAATCGGGTTTAGTTATAAAGATAAAGCTTACAAGATTAATTCGGAAGATCAGCTAAGGGATTTTGTGGATAAAAATTCAGAATTTGGACCAGACACCAAGCAAAAAGAAGAGGATCCGAAGCCTGAAGGGAGGGGGGAGGCAATGAGCGCTCCGGCGGTAGCTGCGCAGAGGGAATTGCGCCCGAGGCCCAGGGGAGGGAAAAAGATTTAATTTGAACTGTAATTTGTAATTTGTATGATCAACCACTCCGTCACTATTTTATTAAGCTATTTTTTACTATAGCAGTATGAAGGGAAAGCATTGAAATGTAGTGTTTAGTGTTTGTAGGTCACCTTCCCCTTTTTTCCACCCCTCCTTCCCTTTCTCTTTTTTTCCCCTTTCTTTCCCATCCCTTGTGCTATTGTAGTCTTTTGTAGTTACTGTCTTGTAGGTTATGTATGTATGTAGTAGTTGTGTATGTTAGACATTGAAAAATAAAAAAATATTATAAAAAAAAAAGAAATGCAGTTTCATTCCTTTGTCCAATCTTACTCCACTCCTCCAACTCATATACCTGTTCCTCTGTGTGGGTCTTGTAACTCTAGAAATGATCTTTCCATGGGTCTGAAGGAGCTGCAGGGGTTGAGAGGAACATGGGAAAACTCTCTGCTATATGAATGAATGGTTGGATACAGACCAAGAAGCATTAATAAGCCAGTAATAGGAATCACAGTTTATAGTAATATCTGACTGTTTTAGAAGAGATAGTACAATACGCCAAATAAACAACACATAATAAACAACACATAATTTATGGAGTAATTGCTGGAAAGGCAACATATCTTACCTGAAAAATGATTGCCTCATGAATGGTTTATGTGCTATATAAGAATATGTTTCTGCAGCAGAGAAGAAGCACAAAAATGGAAGAAAATTAAAGATAAAAAAATTAAGAGATGACTTTTATTCAAGTCAAACTGCCTGATGTTTACAGAGTCTCTACTGTTCCATTTTAATTTTGTGGGGTGTTTTAATGCCATTGTTCTTTGATTTAACAAACACTTAATCACTTAAAAGGTTTATGGATTATTTCATTATATGTTCAGAGGCATATTGGCCCTAGATACAGGCATGGCAAAATTTGGTCATTTTCTATTTCCTTTTCCCCCTACTGCTCTCATAACTAGAAGTCATGCTGAGACAATAATAAATGACATGGACTAGGAAGGGCATCTCCTGCCTGGGGAGATAATTCTAGATTTTGAGGGGGTTGGGTTAAGGAAGAAAGAAATATATTTGTTTGCTGATTTTGTGTATGTTTTGCTGTGAGATTTTCAAATGAAAAGTATATGTGTGTGGTGGAGAGAGAGAGAGAGAGAGAGAGAGAGAGAGAGAGAGAGAGAGGACAATAAAAAAAGAATCTAACCATAAAATTCTCATCAGCTTTATGATCAGTCTCTACTGGGAATTATCTGGCATTACGTTGGCTTAGTTCATTAGTAAAGCTATATTGGAAGAAAAAGACTACTCACTTGTGAGCATTTTTAATTTCTGGAAACTGAAACTATACTTGCTTTGCACTTTTTCTTTTGAAACCATGGAACTTTGGATCTTGTACAAGGACAGAGATCAAATAAAATCATTTGTGTTTACATTTATTGGGGTCATCATGGGAAAGAGGTGGTGGAATAGCCACCTAATGATGATCTCATCCAAATGATCCCAAAACCACACTGATAGTTTCAAACTGTGAAGCAGTGGAAATGTCGAATAATACAACTTCCTGAAGCTAGCACTGGGAAGAGAAAAAAGGGTTAAAATGCCAACAATATAAAGCAGTAAGATGGCATTTCTTCCTTGCTCTAAGAAACTAGATGGAAACAGATTTCATCTCCTGTAGTGGTTCTTAAGCATTTGAATTTCTGACACTCCTCTCTACATTATTTCTTTTCAAATAATGCTCCTCTCTACATTATTTCTTTTTAGCATTAAAGATAACAGCAAAAAGCTCACAGAATATACTCTAGCCTGGAATGCAGCTAATCTAAGCATATCAGGCTTTCGAAGAGACAGAATAGGCTGCATATCTCTGCTATGTTATACTGCATTACTGGACAGCATAAAACACAGAGGCACATTTTCTGTCCATCTGCCTGTATCTTTTTCTTTTCTTTTTAAGGTTCACCACCATAGCATCTGGCCAATTTACCTTGCTCCAAAGTCATCCAGATAACTCACTGTCCTTACAGTCTATAGAATGAAAATTCAGTTAAAAGGATTGCAGTTTGTGTATCACAGGAAACAAATTAAGATTTGAGTCAAGGATTCCATGTTAGTCATTATTCCTTTCACCTATATAACTGTATTAAGATTTGCCAGTGGGTTACAGATGGCAGGGCAGTCACACAAACACATGAAATTGCCTTAGACTGAGACTTTTGGTACATCAAGAGAAACAACTGATCTTCTTGAACTGTATCTTGTTTATTTTTGTATACAAAAGGAAGTTTAAAGATGGCATTTAAAAGAGAATTCAGACAGCTGTTGCATCCTGTTCAAGGCACCTTTATTTCCTATTTCTACTATCCTGTCCTATCCTATATCCATGAAAGAATGAGGTAGAGTTCCATTAAAGCTGCCAGAGCTTCCTTTGGTCTAACCTGTTTTTTCAGAGTATTGCTAAAAAAAAATGTCTACAAATTTGAGAACACTGGCGTAGATGTTCATTTGTGAAAATGAAGGTAGTATAAGCAAGGATAATGCTTATGAGTTTGAAATGCCACATTGCTCTTCTGGTAGAGATCTCCAGGGATTTGGTTTCCCTTTCTCTTTAATTATTTCTTCATTTGGTATGATACTAACACTTTTGAATATTTTGTCCTTATGTGCTGTGTCAGCAGATGCTTTCATATTGGTACATATGTGTGCAGGAGTTTGTCTATAAATCTAAGGAAGTGTGTGTGAGAGAGAAAGAGAAAACATTTTAAGCAATTATATGGAGTGAGTATTTGACAAAGAATGAAGTGTGTAGTTAAGTTGGTTTATATCATACATTTCTCATTCCCGTGACGATGATCAAGACAAGGGTGAAATCAGAAACAGGCAACATACTGTCAAGAAGGATTAATTTTTGCCAGTGATTAATTTCATGCTGGAAACGTGGGTTGCGAATATTGAATAGTGGGTGTGGATTTTTTCTGTCTCCGCAACCTTAAGCAATGTTGTTTTCCATTACTGTAGGTATGCTGTTTGAAGAAGCACTCAAGAAATGTTTAATTAGATTAGATTATTAGAGAACCTTGGTGTGTGTGAAATCATGAGAGTGTCCTCTGCCGTTTGTAGTAACTTTAAGAACTCATCCTTTCACCTCTAGAGATTTGCAGCAGAATATTAATAGATATCTTTTTCAGAGTATATTTTGCCCACTTTTTATTTTTGAAAACTTTAATGACATTGACTCCTTAGGAGGGATTTTATCGTTTATTTCTGAAATGAGGAAATTGACCTACATAGAGGTCATGATTTGTCAAAGAGCTGTGGCAAGGCTAGAAATAATAATCCACAAATCCTGGCTTTCTGATACACGTGACCGTTGGTGCCTACACTTGCTTTTGGAGTCTGGCAAAGTATAAATGAAATGAGTATCATTTCAGAATGTTGCAGTGGTAATTTGTGGGGAGGCACAGGTGCAGAACTTAAATAGAATTTGTCACATGTCAATGTTAGAAATCATTGGCAGAACTGTGAGTAATGAAAGAACACATTGCTAGAATAGCAGGCAAGACTACAGGTTCAAGTGGAAGTGCAAAAAAAGTGATCCATGCTATGATTACAAATAAAGGTCATTCATTCCATTCCATTTTTAACTTTGGTTTTTTCCCCCATTCAATGATGTTTGGTGTAGGAATATACATGAATCTTGTATCTGCTCCATGGGCATAACTCTGGTTCCAGTTTTTCCTTGTCATTCAGATAGATTATTAGGGCATCTACCAGTGTAATGTCTCCACATTTTTTTCCTTGAGCCTGAAAGGTTTCCTGTTTCCTGTTTCTTCTGTATATGATTCCCTGCCCAACAAAGTGGTGGGGTGGTGGTTTAACTATGGGAATTACTGTGACATAAATACATTAGAGTTAGCTCTCCTGAATTATATTTTCCCCCACCAGTTCCCTCATACAAAGACAGGAACCTTTGTGGTTCATCATTCGTTGGCATTTCTAGAGAGTTATGCCTGTGTGGATTAGTGGCCTGTATTACATAAGCAAATAATGAAACAATCAGTGTCACCTTGTTTCCTGGGGATGGGAAGTAAGAAGGGATTGACTCACCAGCAAGCAGTCTGCTTCATGCTTCCCAAGGTCTGTAGGCTGCATCCACACCTACCAACAGCTGAATAAGTCCCCCCTGCCCCACTTCATCCCAGATTTGATACATCTGTAGGTAAATCCCCACATAGTGGCAGTATTGAGCTGCATAGGCCAAGGGATCCACTGTGGTGGATCTTTTGCCTCCTATCCAAGCCATTGCTGTGCATTTGTGGAAATGTAGACACAATACGATATTTGGAGAATGAGCAAGAGGATGGAGTTGTTCCTTCCTAGTTATACCTCTTTCAGAAGACAAGTACTGTTTCTGCCATGGATAAAATGTTACGTTTACCAAGCTACTTAAGATGCTCTCTCTCTCGCTCTCTCTCTCTCTCAGCCTGGAGTTGCTGACTTGCTTTAGTGAGCTTCCTTGCCATTCCCATTTCTGTCAATATCCTGTGTAAAGGAGAGCTGACTTTCATATACACCAGCCTCCAAGAATTGAATTGCCTGGCTGAGGTATGAAGATGCTGAAGGGAGATGAGATTTTCAAGTTCTGCTAGGATGTTTCCCCTGTACATTCTATTTAATTTGAATGTTATCACTCTTGTTATGCCACAAGGCTGGGATGCAACAGAATTGCACTGGGAAGCTATACTTAGTGGCAGGTACATTTAAATAGCACATCACTGAAGCTGTGCTGAGAAATTAGATGACTATTCTGCAGGAAACCTGCCTTTGCTGCTGATGTAAAGTTACATCTTTTGATGCATTATGAATGCTGTGAATTGATTGAAATAATAAGGCAAGATTGTTAAGAGCAAAAAGAGACAATTCTGGCTCTCGTAATCAAAAAATGGAAAACTTTTTAAAGTTCCTGAATACTAGACTTTTTAGAATCATAGAGTTGGACCATCTAGTCCAACCCGTGCCCAGTGCAGAAACAGCCTAAAGCATCCCTGAAAGGACTTGTCCAGGCACTCCTTGAAGGCTGCCAACAAGGGGGAACCCACCACATCCCTACTGATTCCACTGCTGAATTACTCTTAATGTGAAGACGTTTTTCCTAATGTGTAGCCAGTACTTCTCTCCTGTAGTTCAAACCCATTATTTTGAGTCCTATCTGTTGCCAACAGGAACAGCTCCCTTCCCTCCCTTTAAATACTTAAAGAGAGTAATCATGTCTCCTCTAAACCTCCTCTTCTCCAAACTGAACATTCCCAGGTTCCTCAATCATTCCTTGTAGGACTTGGTCTCCGGGCCCCTCTGCACCTGTTCCATTTTTTCCA
The DNA here is from genome assembly GCF_028583425.1 of Eublepharis macularius. Classification (NCBI taxonomy): domain Eukaryota; kingdom Metazoa; phylum Chordata; class Lepidosauria; order Squamata; family Eublepharidae; genus Eublepharis; species Eublepharis macularius. Next base: position 98,434,914 of record NC_072793.1, on the reverse strand, counting down.
CATCCTTTTTGAAGTGAGGCCTCCAGAACTGTACACAGTATTCCTGATGGGGCATGACCAATGCAGTATATAGTGGGACAGTGACATCCTGTTATTTGGATGTTATGCCTTTGTTGATGCTGGCATTTAATTTGTATTCCTAGAATGAAAATATTTTGAATTCTTCTGCAGACCCATAGTTCAGTGGTACAGCCCTAGCTTTGCATGCATGAGTCCCAGCTTCAATCAGAGGCATCTCTTCAATTAGGCAAGAGGACCAAGAAAGACCTCTGTTTGAGGGCTGCTGCCAGTCACAGCTGATAGCACTGGACTAGATGGATCAGTGATCTGTTTCAGTATAAAGCAGCTTTTTATGTTCATATGATTGCATTGCCGAGGTTTTCCAGCCTTGCTCATCACTGAGGATGCTCCCCCCCCCCCACACCCCTTCAGTTAAATCTTTGGGCACAACTTCTTTCAAGTTCAGCAATCTCACATATCTCCTGAATGTGATTGGTGCCATTTCTTTTTAAAAACCACTCCTGAATATTTCACATAGCTCTATTGATGCAACAAACATTAGTCACAACTTTTATAATCACAGTAGACTGGAACTGTTTGGGGATATTTCATGATCTGCAGCACAGCTGCAACAAAATTGCATTTGTAAATTCATGTATTTCCTCCCTACGTCAAGTGCACAAAATTAATTTCCTTCATAAAGCTTTATTGCTTGGGTAATTTTACTTTACAGCTTGTGCAGGATTAATGTTTTTTTCACTTTATCAGATAATACTAGCTAACCAGTTACTAATCATCAAAATAAACAAACAAATGAATGACTTAACAAAACAGTAAACCAACAGTCCAATCCTAATAAATGTACAGTAATCTCCAAAAATTCATTTTTTTTCAGTTCCGTAACCTGACTTCTTCCAAAGGTTTTGCAAGTTATTTGACTAATCTGTCAAATGTGTGGGATTCAGTTGTGGTTTTGAGCCTTTAATTTCAGCTCTAATCAAACTTAGTCACGCAGTGTGCGATTTGGGAATGCTTCCAAACAAGGTCTAGAAAGGAATCTACCTCTCAGTTTTTCCAGTTTCGGCCTTAAAGCTATGTCTATTCACTTGGGGGTGTCTTATTTCCCTCTGGAACAGCACTAGTTTGCATTACTTGCCTCGTGTTTTTGTCTGGCTATCTGTTCTGTGTGCGTGCGTGCATATCTGTGTATGCACGTGTGTATGTGTGCACACACGCATGCTGTAGTATTGACAATACTTCCTTGCATCTACACATGTAAAGCCTCTCTGGAATATCTGTTATTAAGACTGAATATATCTATCTGAACCATGCACTTTCTAGGTACTTTCTTCCTTTTAAAAACCTCTCAAGAATTGCTTGTCCAAAATCAGTTTTATGCCTTCTTTTAAATAAGTATCTTTCCAGTTTCTACGTTAATTCATGGAACAGACAGTTTTTCACTTGAATGTAAAAAGAAATTAAAACAACAAATCTTTCTATTTTAGCTAGAGAGTGTAGTTAAAAAGAAGCAAAATCTACCATAGATAGGGATGCAATGACCAGCTCTGCTTACAGATGGCAAGGCAGTTGTGATGTGTATGGTGTAATGATGATAATGTTAAATGTGCCATTTGTTGGGGTTTCATCCACCCTCCTTTGTGAAGATGTGTAAATTGCCTTGGGGAAATTAGTACCATCTCAGACTGATACAGTTTCTAGTCCATTAAATCTGTGCCTACAGAGATTCTTAGCTAGTCATTGTGCAAATAATATAGGCACAGATGCATGCAACATGTAATCATTTTCACTGTACCCTAGTAAAAAGTTTGATGCAGAGATAAAGTCTACAACAGCGCTTAACAGTACTAGTGGTGAGATAATGTAGGCGTTTCTTATACTCTGTAAACTTCTTTGGCTTTATTATCCTACAAATAAAAGTGGAAATGCAATGCAATGAGGGATTATTATCACAAAGTAATTGTTAGTGAGGACTATCATGGTTTGTTTATTTGTTTATTAATTTATTTAAAATATTTATTAGCCTCCTTTCCTCCAAAAGTGTTCAAAGGATGGTTGTCTGTGGTACTACAGTATTCTCAGAGCATTTGATGGAACAATATAATCCTCTTGCTTGTTAAACATTCCAGCTAACTAGTGTTACCTTTACATTAACCCAGACAAAGAACATGCGTTATTTCAACAGGATTGTATGAACACGTGAAGCTGCCTTATACTGAAACAAACCATTTATCTATCGAAGTGAGTATTGTCTTCTCAGCCTGGCAGCGGCTTTCCAGTGTCTCAGGCGAAAGTCTTTCACATCACTTACAGCTTGGTCCTTTAAACTAGAGGGGCTGGGGATTGAACCGGGGACCTTCTACATGCAAAGCAAGGGCTCTACTACTGAGCCATGGCCCTTAAGGCTATTTTTTGGAAAGCTATCCTTCACTTCTGTAGAGTTCACTTGTTCTTATATATGGACCGCACAAAGGTCTTCCACATTACCTAACTAGATGATCTATCATGGCCTTTTAACAAATATATTAAAGTTTGCTGAACTAAAATAGCCATTTCTTTTAGCATATGTTTTCCCTTCCCTCGCATTCATAAAGGAAGGAAGGAAGGAAGGAAGGAAGACTGCTGTTTTACCAGGTTTTAATAAAGCCACAGAATAGAGCACCTAGGGAAGATACTGGTTATATGAAGTGTAGTAAAACTGGATTGCAATTTTTTGGGAGCAAGTTGGAATGTTAACTAGAGAACCAGGCTCCAAAAGGTTATTGGAGGAGTAAGTAAGTTTCCATTCCACAAACATGAAGGAAAAATATAATCAGTAGCTTTTCAAGCTAAGAAAAATTGCAAGGCAGAGGCAAATTCTAGTGCAGAATGTGCAAAGTGGCAGCTGAAGAGATGACTGGATGAAAACAGAAGGCAGGACAAGAGAAATAAAGAGTGGTCTAGCATGACAACCAGCTAAGAAGGACAATTGAAAATATCTCCCTGTTTTTGTTCAGAAGTCCACTCTCTCCCTCATGACCATTCACTAAGAACTTCATTAGAGGCTCTTCTTCGTATTCTTTAGCCTCCTGAGGAGGGTAGAGGTGATCAAAGGTGGGACATTTGCAGTAGTACAAGATCTTTGGAAGTACTTTCCCTAGAGGACCTTGTGCTGATTATTGCTGGCAGGTAAATAACAAAGACATTTTTCAGTGTTGTTTTTTTTTTGAAGGGGGTGTTCTTCTCAGTAGTTTTTGTAGTTGGTAAGGTTTTGCCTTGACCTAAAAAACTGATTGTTTGCTAGAGGCATGCTTTTATTTAGTTTGTCATTTTATTGGTACTGATTTTATTATCATTGCCTTGGTAATTTTGTAAGTTACTTTGCACTTAATTATTTTAAATAATACCTTTATCAAATTTTAATCCCTGCATTTCTCTGAAGAGCTCAAGGTGGCATGTATAGTTTACTCTTGCTTCATTTTATCCTTACAACAACAAACTGCAGTAATCCAGCTGTGATTACTAAAATCCAGCACAGGTTCTTCAAGAATAAGTCATGTCAGACTAACCTTATCTTTTTTTGAGAGAGAATTAATACCTTGCTGGATCAAGAGAATGCTGTGAACATAGTTTATCTTGATGTCAGTACAGCTTTTGATAAGGTTTTGCATGATATTCTTGTTGACAAGTTGGTAAAATGTGGTTTGGTTCATACTACTGTTAAGTGGGTTTGTAACTGGTTGACAGATCACACACAAAGAGTGCTTGTAAATAGTTCCTCAACCTCTTGGAGATGAGTGACAAGTGGAGTGCCTCAGGGATCTATCCTGGGCCCTGTGTTGTTCAACATCTTTATAAATGACTTGGATGAAGGAATAGAGGGGATGCTCATTAAATTTTCAGATGATACTAAATAGAGAGGAGTAGCTATTACAGTAGAAGACAGAATCAAGATTCAGGATGATCTTGACAGGCTGGAAAACTGGGCTTAAAATAACAAAATGAATCTTAACAGAGATAAATATAAAGTTCTGTATTTAGGTACAAAAAATCAAATGCATGATTATAGGATGGGGGAGACTTGTCTTGGCAGCAGTATATGTAAAAAGGATTCAGGGGTCTTAGTAGATCATACACTGAACATGAGTTAGCAGTGTGATGCTGTAGTAAAAAGGCAAATGCAATTTTAGACTGTATCAACAGGATTATAATATCCAGATGACATGAAGTGATAGTATCACTTTACTCTGCTCTAGTTAGACCTCACTTGGAGTACTGTGTTCAGTTTGGGGCACTACAGTTTAAGCAGGATGTTGACAGGCTGGAATGTGTCCAAAGGAGGGCAACTGAGATGGTGAGGGGTCTGGAAACCAAGATTTATGAGGAAAGGTTGAAAGAACTGGGTATGTTTAGTCTGGAGAGCAAGCAACTGAGACAAGCTTGAAGGGCTGTCACATAGGGGATGGAACAGAGTCATTTTCTGTTGCCCCTGAGGATTGGACCAGAAACAATGGGCTAAAATTAAAACAAGAGAGTTTTCAGCTGAACATTAAGAAGAGCTTCCTGACAGAGCAGTTCCCAGTGGAACAGGCTTCCTCAGGAGGTGGTGGGCTCTCTTTCCTTGGAGGTATTTAAGAAGAAGCTAGATGATCACATGACAGCAGTGATTTTGTGACTTAGTATAAATGTATGCAGATTGGAAGAGAGAAGGCATGAAGGGATTAAACAGTGATAGGCTCTCTTAACCCTTTCTTGTACGCCCAAGGTAATATCAGTCACTACTTTGGGATCAGGAAAGAATTTTCCTCCTGGATTGGGCAGGGATCCTGGAGGTTTTTTGTGTTCCTCTGGGCATTGAGCAGGGGTCACTGGGGGGGAAATAGCTGTGAATTTCTTGCATTGTGTAGGGGGTTGGACTAGATGAACCTTGGGGGTAACTTCCAATTCTATGTTTCTATGATTTTTACTATTTCATGTTACACTGAGAAAGAGTAACTAGCCTGACCCAAGGTCATCCAGTGAGCTACATACCTAAGTGAGAATTCAGCTCCCTCAGCCTAGTCTAACTACTATGGCACACTGGTTCTTGTAAAGTCATTAATAAAGACTCAGTAAAAGACAGCGTTGTATCAGCTGGAAGACAGAAGAGTAGGTCATGAAAATCCAAACATGATCAGATGTACTTGTTTAAAGGTTCGGGTTATAACTAGCAGCTGATCCTTAGTAGAGATGGCACAAACCAAAATACGAACCAAAATTAAGTACGAACCAGGTTGGTTCGTGGTTCGCGAACTGCGATTTGTCAGATCCCATTTCTGACGAACCACCACAAACTTTAGGCTGGTTCATTTGGTTCGTTGTTTGGTTTGTGACTGCAGACAGCCTGGTGCCAATCAATCAGTTTCCTAGGCAACAGGGGATGGACTTACTGCAGACCTTCTGCTGACCCGGAAGTGACCTTCTGCTGGCCCGGAAGTGACCTTTTGCTGACCCGGAAGTGATTGTTTTCTGACCCGGATGAGCTGTTTTTGCGAACCAAACAAACCGGATTGCGAACCAGGGGCAGGTTCGTGGAAGTTCATGGTTCATGAAATTTGACGAACCACAAACCACATGGTTTGGGTTTTTTCCGGTTCATGCCCATCTCTAATCCTTAGTATTGTTAGTGATAGACTATCAGAGAAGATGGATTCTCATTGCTAATTTATGGTATGCTGCAAGAGATAGGTTGAAGCAATGGATGGCCTCTGAATACTTTTAATACCACAGATTTTCATAATTTGGCTGGAAGCCAAAACTATAGTAAAGTCTCCCATAAGAGTATTTATCTGATATATATTATACCACAAATTGGTATTTTTTCAGGCATCTAAAAATACAGGGACGTGGTTTGTAGAAAATGAACTTCTTCCCTAAATAGCCTGAGAGCATTAGGCAGCTCCTTTATCGCTAGAACCGTCATAAATAACATGAAATAAGAAATTGGCAGGTATATTGCTAGGTAAACCTTAACACTTCAGAGCAATCAGATACGTGGATGGTAGAGTTTATATAGCTCCATCATCTGGATCAACTTCAAGATCAAAGTCCTTTATCTATCTATATAAAGACGAGTGTCCTGACTGACTCATCAATGCCCAACCCAAACCCCTGGACCTAGAAACATGAAATTTGGGCATGACATTCCTTTTGTGATGTAGGGGCTCACTAAGAAGGGATTTTAAGAAATTTGCCCCCTAAGAGGGTAAAATGTGTTTTCCCATAGGGATACAGCTTCCCTGTGTGGCTGGCAGGCTTCTCCTCCCCCGCCCTGCCAACTGCCAACTCAGCCATTCTTCCCTGATTGGGCTAGCGTTCAAGGTCATTTGCATATGTGGATCAGCCCAACATTCTAAACAGTTACTAAGGGAGTCATTGAATGTGTCCTGAGGTAAAATGCACCTGCCAGTCTTCCCCTAAAATGCCACTACGGTTGCCGATCTCCCTGTGGTGTAGGGTTGCCAAACTCCAGGTGGTGACTTCTATATAAAATCCCTATTCAGGAGTCTTGTACTGTCTTTCTTTAACTGTCTGCAGTTTCTTGACACGATTTTTTACCTCAGAACACAAGAGTTCCACAACTGAACCATCAGAGAGAGGGGGGTGCAAGCAGGCAAGCATCACAGTAGGGTTGCCAGTTCCGAATTGTGAAATTCATAGAGATTTGGGGAGTGGAGCCTGGATAGAGTGGGGTTTGGGGAGGGGAGGGGCCTCGGAATGGTATAATACCATAGAGCCCACTCTCCAAAGCAGCCATTTTCTCCAGGGGAACTGATCTCTGTCACTTGGAGATCAGTTGTAATTCTGGGAGATCTTTCGGCATCAACACACTTCGTTTTATTCAAATACTTTTGTGAAGCTCAGGTACTATGCTATTATACTACAAAACCAATTCAACACCCCCCCCCCAAACCAAAAAATGTTACATACCCATAAGTATTATAATTGGACTTAAAGTAGATAAATACTGTAGTGAAGCACGGGCATCAAGCTAGTACTACTATATAAAAATCAAGCCATATTAGCGACAAGTCACCTTTTATTCCTGCACAGGCACACTCTGCCCTGCATGAGTATAAAGAGTCTTCGCCAATACAGCTTGCTTAGGAGGGGGTGGGGAGGCCCGGCATGCCAGAGGGGAGGGCTGCAACGCCCTTCTCCATCACTGCAACAACCTCCTTGGGGCCTCTGGAGGGTTGCACTGCCATGGCTGTGGAGGCACTGGGGAGGACGGGCGCGCCAGCCCTGCCCAGCAGGCCCCGAGCAGGGCAGGGTGTCACAATGGGCCCTGGAGTGCTTCTGCACTCTGCGCTAGCTCGATTTCAGCCCCAAACAGGCAGAAAATGGGCTGGTGCAGAGTGCAGGAGCACTCCAGGGTCCATTGTGCCACTCCTGCACTCTGCAGTGGTCCTATTTCATCCCCATTTGAGTCTGAAATCAGCCAACTGTGGAGCACAGGAATGCTGCCAGGGCAGCGCAATGGGCCTTGGATTGCTCCTGCACTCCACACTGACCTGCTTTCTGCCCATTTGAAGGTGAATCAGGCAGCCCTCTGTGGAGCACAGGAGCACTCCAGGGTCCGTCATGCCACACCGTCAGCATTCCTGCACTCCATAGTGGGCCAATTTTGGCCTTAAATGGGAGCATGGAAGCACTGCTGGAATGGTGCCACAAACCTGGTGCTCCTGCGCTCTGCAGTGGATCATTTTCTAGGCCCATTTTTTTAAATGGTCTTGGTTACTAGTATCTTATAATGTCTGCCCTTTATTCTCATTTCCCCTAGTTCTCTTTTTTGGCACAAGTCATTTGCTCCTGATTTCTTTGCATCTGCTACTCCTACTCCAACTTATAATCTTTCTTCTTTGTGGGTAAAGAGTCTCATCCTGCATCCTTCAAAACCAACTGCCCTTTTAAAAGCTCTTTTCTCAGGGACTCAGTTTTGACACAGACCCTTCTCTGATTGCCAGAAGTGTCCTCTGCTTCTCATTAACCTTCCCCTTGCTCCTACTCATCTGTTATTTACTTGTTATGAAATTCTGACACTTCACATTATGGTATTTGGTTATTTAGGTGGCAAGGCCAAACAGCAGGAATGGCATCCCCTCTTTATGCAGTTTGGCACCAGGCCTACTGTTTGGGCAAGACAAAGTTTAATAATTATTGTGTATCAATGACTGTCATTTTCAGGGACAGATCCACAGTATTCACGTGTAGTACTGTTGTCATTGGATGTGTTTTTTAGTTGGTCTAGGTAGGTGATTTGTCACCTTACTGGTATCTTTAGGACAATCTTACGGTAGGCGCTGAGTGAGTCCTCACTTGAAGATATTTAAATGAGCTTGTATATGGAAATGAACAATAGCCATCTCTTTTCCTGCCCATTTAGAGAAACAGCAATCCTATTAATTAAATAGCTGCAGGCAGTTCTTTAGACAGAATATGGGGAAAGAGAAAAAGGTCCAAGCATGAATTTGCATAGAACATGGCATGGTTGTTTGGCAAACGATAGCATCTGATTTCCCATTTATCTCATGTATCCATTATTTCTTTTTGCAGTGTTGCTTCATTAAGGCAGCAGGATTCTTTGTGTTCATTGGGTTTGTTTGCTTCATTATAGTTGACTTTCCCTAAGGAGTACCTTAACTGCACAGATTCCTCCCTCACTTCTCTGTTGCAAAGAATTGCTAGGACAGCTGCTTTGTGTTGTTCAGTAGGTAGGAGGGAAACTGCTTGCAAGGTGAGTAAGTATGTGTGTGTTTAAATGTCAGCCTTTCCCCTTTACCTTCCTGTTCTATCTGTCATGAACATTCCATCTTTGCATAGCCAAGGGTTCTTCTTTGGGGGAATTGTAAATGCTAGAGGTTGTAAAGTAGGTGCATTGGCTGCAGGTTCATTTTCCAGGCCTGGCTCCTGCCAGTATTTCATTCCCTAGTCAGCAACATGATCATCCCGTCAAAAATTGGTATATTTCCTCCCGAGAGCAGAGAGCAAACAGCATCTCTGAATGGCTACTGAAAGACTTGTGACTCTGCCGCACATTGGACAGTTGTAACCTGATGTCATTTGCTACTGAAATTGTGCTGCTGCTTATCCTGGCTGGCTTGCAGCTATCTAACAGTGCAATCCTAATATCACTTTACTGGGAGTAAGCCCCACTGAGTAGACCTGAGTAGGATTCTAAGTAGAACCAAATCGGATGGCATTGTGATTCCCCCAAAGCTTGTTCTCTCACACTTTATTCAATATATATATATATATATATTTGACTAGCAACCAAGCTTGTTTTTTAAAAAACAGGCCTAGAAAACGGGCTGCTGCAGAGCACAGGAACATAAGGCTCATGGTGCTGCTCCAGCAGTGCTCCGGGGCTCCCATTTGAGGCCAAAATCAGCTCACTGTGGGGTGCAGGAATGCTGCTGGGACAGTGCAACAGGCCCTGGAGTGCTCCTGCGCTCCACAGCGGGTTGATTCCGGCCCCAAATGGGCCTGATTCAACTTCAAGCAGGCAGAAATTGGACCGCTGCAGAGCACAGGAGCACTCCAAGGCCCATTGTGCCACCTCAGCAGCATTCCTGCACTCCACAGATGGCAGATTTCTGCCCCAAACAGGCTGAAATTGGCCTGCTGCTGAGTGCAGGAGCACTACTGGAGCAGCATAATGGTCCCTGGAATGCTCCTGCACTCTGCACCGGTCCAATTTCCACCCATTTGGGGCCAAAATTTGACCAGTGAAGAGCGCAGGAGCACTCCAGGGCTCATCGCATCACCACAACCTGTTTGGGACCTGCTGGGCTAGGCTGGTACACTGGGCCTCCCCTGTGTCTCTGCAACTATGACAGTGCAACCCTCTGGAGGCTCCAAGGAGGCTACTGCAGCAATGGAGAAAGATGTCGTGGCCCTCCCCATCAGTGCGCCAGGCCTCCCTGCTCCTTCCTAAGCAAAGTGTACCAATGACAACTCTTTATCCTCATGCAGGCCAGAGTGTTCCTGCATGGAGATAAAAAGTGAGTTGTCTGCAATACGGCTTGCTTTTTATATAGTAGAATTGTTTCCTTGTCCTATTGCCAGTGCTTCCTTCCCATAAATAAGCTCCTTTCTCCTAATTCAACCCATTCTGCATTCATCTTCATTTCAGTTGATCTGAATTCTTCTTCTCTCCCCATCTCAGCTTTCTGTTAGTGTGCTGCATGATGTTGTCCCCACAACATACTATCAGCAGTCCAAATTATTCCAGTATGCTGACAGAGAGGCCTGATGTTCCTCCAGCCAATGCCTGCTTGATTATCCCTGATGCTATGCAAAAGATGACATCCCATTAATGTAATAGAGACAACACTCTGATTACAATGATACCATGAAATGTAAGCACTTGAGAACGAAATGTAAAAACAGTAGTTTATCTAAGGAATAAGTGCAAGATGTACATTGTGCTCTTTCTGGCTTTGCCTAGAGTATTGAACAACCACTTGCCTCCAGCAGGGTCTACAGAGTGGGGCTGCTTCTTACTCAACCAGCTGCTGCAGTCAGTTCACAGAGTGTGATAAACAAGATCTAAGAACTGCCTTGCTGGATCATTCAGATTCATCTAGTCCAGCGTTCTGTTTCTGTTTACAGCAATGGCCAGCCAGATGTCTCTTGCAACTGACAAGTGGTGATTGTCTCTTATTCTTTACTCCTCAGCATCTGATGATCAGAGAGATCCTGCTTCTGAACTCAGAGGTTCCATTTAACTTCTATAGCTGATAGCTGTTGATACTGTTGCCTCTATGAATCTAACTCATCCATTTGAAAGACATCTAAGCTAATGGCTGCTGCCACATCTTGTGATATTGAAGTCTCTACTCCAAAATGATTTTTTAAACTATGGTTCCTGCACTTTCATTACCTTAGAGTGTCCTCTGCTTGTCATGCTGTTTATCATGCCCTTGCATAACTGACTGATCACTCTCTTGCATTGCTCATGTGCCTTCTGTGACCCTTGACCCAAATCATTGTTCTATATGCACCCATCTTTGCCTGAATTAGGTCAAATTGGCAGGCCACTTGATGAGGAATGGTCGGGTTTGGGCCAGAGCTGACTCTAAGGTGTTTGCTGTACAGGGTGTGGTTTCCCTATTGTTGGTGCAACTGCTGATAGAGCACAGTGGCAACAGGACTTTCACATATTCCCTGCTCCAGTCCCCCAACAGCAGCCGCCATCCCTTCGTTGGACAACTGGGACTTTTGCATTTCTTTTAAAAATAGGTGGGTAGTCTGCAGTACTATGTGTCTGAATGGTGTCTGAAAAAGTAAGCGCAGAGCAGAACTAGACATGATGAATTACACGAGTCTGAGCGAGTGCCAGGATTCGTGTCTGATCCTACCCACCTGTGTCCATTTCCTGAAGTGCACTCATGTCCCTCAGCACTTGTCCCTCATCGAAAAAGATGTGTGGCTGTGGCAGCGCGTGTTCCTGTCTGCCACCAACAAGTCATCGTCACAGAGCGGCCGTTTTGGGTCTGCTTCCGCTTCCAGCTTTCCCTGCACTCATTGCTCTTATCAAAGTTACAGGTAGATGGCACTCTTGTCTGTGTGCTGCTACATGCAGTTTAGTTTGGGGAAGGGGGGCTGTCACTCAACCCCTTTCCCACCCATCAATTGGTTAGTCAGCATGGAAACAGTCTCCTCCCACTTCTCACCCCCACGCCACTTCCTCCTGCTGACCAACAAAGAAGGATCCCCCTCCTTGGGCCAGCCGGTGGAGGCAAGCTTCCGGGGACTTGAGAGTGGGAGATGGCCTGGTGAGGGGCGCTGAGAGGGGCGCCTCTTGCCCCCGCACCACTTCCTCCTGCTGACCGATGAAGGAGGATCCCCCTCCTTGGGCCAGCCAGCAGAGATGAGCTGCGGGGGCTTGAGAGTGGGGGTTGGCCTGGTGGGGGGTGCTAAGAGGTGCACCCCTCACCCCCGCATCGCTTCCTCCTGCTGACTGGTGAAGGAGGATCCCCGTCCTTGGGCCAGCCAGTGGAGGTGAGCTGCGGGGGCTTGAGAGTGGGGCTGGCCTGGCGGGGGTTGCTGAGAGGTGTGCCTCTCACCCCAGCACCGCTTTCTCCAGCAACCTCCCACACGCACACACCCCAAATCGGAAAGCGAGTGTTGCTGAACAACAAGAGCTCTGCCTGCCGTCCAAGGGTGCGAGCAACTACTATCCCTTAACAGTTACATGGGAATGTTGGAGCATGCACCCAAAAGAGGTCATCATGGGATGCCAACATGGTGGAATGGGGCTGAACCCATGGACTGCTGAAGCAGGGTTCAGCGCAGTGTGACCGCGGTGTGCAAGTGGACAGCAAAGCTGGTGGGGAGCACGTGTCAGTGCGCTCCCAAGCAAAACATGCATAATTCGTCTCATGTGGTTTGGCTGTCAGACATCAAAAGCTTACACCCTGAAAATCTTGTTGGTCTCTAAGGTGTCACTGGACTCAAATCCTGCTTTTAAAAAATGACATTAGAATATCGTCATATCACTACATTATAACAATAGGTGTAACAAGTTCTCTGAACAGGTGTAACAGGTTCTCTGAATTCCCAGCTTTTTAAAAAAAAAAAATTCTAGCTCCTTCCTTTGTGGAAATATATTGTTTCCCTTGTATCTCAGCAAAGGAAGGGGCATTTTTTTTTAAAAAAATGAAAGCTGGAAATTTAGAGAAACAGCACATATTATTACAATGGTATATTGATAGTGTAGACTTTTTTAAAAAATAAAAAGCACTCCCCCAGGGCTGGGGGAGGAAATGGCTGCCACAGGAACAATGTCAGGGGAAATGGCTATCATGTGGGTGCATACACCCAGCAGTCATCCAGTCTTTATTGAAGTGTTCCCCAAAGCTTCTTAGCAGCGCAGGTGTGACAAGACTCAGCTTCAAATGCTGGGATTTCCGGACAGTAAAGAGGGGAGGATGACTGAAATGACAGTTGGTGATGGAATGTTGAGCAGTTGACAGTTGGAGTAAACTGACGAGTGAGGAGAGTTGGAGTCTGACTTCTTACCAGAGAGGGTCAACTAGAGAGTTCTCTGTGTGAGGAAGGAAGAGGAAGGTGTACCCTTTAAGGAAAAATCATTATGTTCATGAAGCACTTGCAATCCTTGGACTCAAGTGGGAAAGACAGCACTAACTTCTGTGTAGACACAAGAGACCTGGGAATTGTAGGTAGTGGGTAGAAAGGAGTCTCCCCTTCAGCCACAGGAACAGGGTTATAACTGGAGCATAACTATAACACCTGTCCAGTATTTTGAAAGGGTTTGACTCAGTAGAGTACCCTAAAGTCTGCAGAAAAGGGGAAGTCATGCTGTGTGTGTATATGAAAATAGGAACACTTAACTTGAAGGAGTGCCAATATCACAAAGAGCTTACTGTAACAACGTTTAAGTCTGATAACACCAAGAACTCTCATACAAGCCAGCAACTCAAGAACCATACTAAGTGTATTGTGCCCCACACCAGTAAAGTATTCTGTTCAAAAACCTCTAAATTACTTCTGTTTTAAACACCTGCCTTCATGACTTCCTATTTTACCTTCTTGTAAATAAACCTTCTGTTTCATTTTTGAATCTCCACAAGTCTTGTGCGCCAGTTTCTCTTTAAGGGAAGCGCAAACCCCTGATCTTTCCCCTACTTGGACTTGGCTGAGTAACCGTACCACTTATATGTTCCTTAATGGTGGGACAAGAAAGAAAGTTGAAGCTAAATCTCAACTACGCTACTAAAGGCTTCCCAGCCCAGTATTCCGCTTCATCGGCTTAGAGAGGAGACGTTTTACCACAGAGTAGAGGAAGGTCATCCCAAGCCTGAGTTAGACGAGGGTTTGTGAGTGACAGCAGGTTTGAGAAAGATTGGCAAAACTACAGGCAGTGCATGACTGTACAATGCTGTGGGGAAGCAGGAAAAAAAACCATTTCCCAACAGCATTGATCCTGGGGCAGATAACCTGTGTGGAAATGGTGTAAGTTAAGAGGAACCAGGGCAGCTGACTCAAGAAAAAAAAGAACGCAAGGGGCATGTCTCTCAGGATATCAGCAGTGTTTCTAAATGGCATTATTTGGGGACTGTGTGGGTGGAACTTTATCCTTTTGACAAAAATATGCAGCTTTTTATTGTAAGGTAGAGGCTACAAAGTAGAGATAAAGTGATGCACCCCAGCAGGAGAAATCAGGGAGTGGGGTAGGGACAAGGGATTCAGGATCATACCAAAGTGCAATATCACTTCTGGCTCAAAACTGGAAGTGATGTCATCACATCAGGCAAATGTTCTAGGATTCACCTCAAACTCTGTGGTTAAACTATAGACTTTTGGGTGAATTGTAGACATGATGACATCACTTCCAATTTTTGTGCCAGAAGTGATATACCTTGGCACTAATCCAGATTTCCCTGTCTTCACCACCCATCGTGTTGAATGGCAGCAGGCAATGGGAATCTAGGCTGGGAGGTCTCCTCCTGTACTGGGCAATCTGCTCTCCCCAGCTCCATCTCCTTTCCCACAGGATTAGAGGCATAATGGGAGAAGTTATATCTTGCAGTAAGAATGCAGGGAAAGAAAGAAAGGCTGAGTTTGCTGATATGGGAAGGATATCAGTTCTCTGAACTTAGAAATTTGCTGAGGTTAGGAAGCAGTGTTATGCAGGCAGATTTTTGAGAGGAACCCACTGGAAGAAATTGGGGGTGGGGACAGGTACACTGGCATACATCACTGTCATCCTGTGAAATTTCATAAGAAACTCTACTACCCCTTCAGAGATGTACTATTTGTAGTATTTTGTACACTTTGTTGTATAAGCAGCTGTTAGAATAAAATCAGTTTTAAAGCTATTTTTTTACTGTGTGCATCAAAACTATTACAATCTCTTGTTTTGCATGTTTGAAGAAGATGGAAACATTTTTCTGTTCTACAAAACTTGCATATTTAAATTGGCCACATACACAAACTGTTCACATATTGCTAAATTTATAGCATAATTCTAAACAAAGTTACCTTCAACTATTAACATTGTGAACTGTCACTGTACTGAGGATTGCACTGGGAGACTTAATTCTCATGGTGAGAAAAACCTTGCCAATGAACTAGGGTAGTCTGAAAAAATTGTGCTGAAATATCTCTCTCACTCAAATGTTGCAAATATTGGCAGTTTTAACTTTTCATCCTTGCTTCATTTGGAAGATTGAGAGGTATATAACAGAAAATAGTTTTCTTGGGGGGAGTGTGAGGCTTGCCAAGTGAATACGAGGAGTTCTTTGTTGTTCAGGAATGGCTGAGAAAAAGACTAGCAGTTTGCATAAATAGAGAAATCTAAACAGATAAATCTGTATTACATTTCTAGAAGTTGCAGCTTGCAGTTCTGAAAAACTGTCATCATTTTGAAAACTTCCAAACACTTTGCAAAAGTTGAAGCTGCACAAATATTTTTGGAATGTTTACTGTAAATATTTGCTGCATTCTTATTGAAAGTCTTATATAAAGGCAAGGAAGATCAACAGTACAAATCACCCAATATGTCTAAATTTTGGTTTTCAGATTTTGAAATTTTCTAAGTGTGGGATTCCCTGAGTTTCCTTCCTTGTATCTCAGAACTTTACACCATGTTATCTGTCATCAATGATATATATTAGTGATATATATTAATTAAAATACATTTTGTGTTTTGCTCACTGTTGATTGAACTTCCAATATTTTAGGGATCATAAGGATGGAGGGGGGATGTGTATGTATACCATGCTCAAAAATAACATCCACAATTAATGTAAGCACCATTTTCTCTGTGTTAGCATTATCACTATGTTTAACAGAGGAAATTTGTTTTATAATAATGAACTGACTACACTTGTAACAGTAGTATAAACAGTAGTACAGAATTTGGACACTGTCACCTTATTGAAATCTTCCAGTAAGCCTCAGCAAATTCTTAGCCCAGCCAGTCCAGTTAAGCATTAGGACAAAAATCTGGCAAAAGCACAGAATCCCTATTTGTTGTTCATGTGTAAGGCTAGGTGTAGCCAATAGGAACAGCTTTTCCATTTCATAATAGGAGCATACAAGGGTCAGGGAGCCCTCTGCATCCAAACCTTTCTCCTTCATGATTATTCTTTTGCTTCTGCTTTCCTAATTGCTTCTGCTCAGCTGGAGCGACTATGTCTTCAAAACACATTATTTTGTTATGCTGTTACTTACCCAAAGAATAATAGGAGATGGGTCTAAAAGTCAGTTACATTCAGTACTTGGTTGTTAATGATTTCTGCAGCAAACTATTTTTTTCCTCCTCTGGCATGCAGACCTTGCTATTTGACAAGGGATGAAGGACAGGGCTTTGGTATTCAGGCACATCAATTCACCTCCAACTGCCTTTACATTATCAGTATGGAACTGGCTGCTTGCTGAACACCAGTTCCACATAGCAGTTCAAAGACAGTTTTTAAAAATATATATATGGGATGGGCAGATATGTAGAAACAATATCTGAAAAAGGTTTCTGTGTTGGGTATTTGTCCTCATTCCATAAGCTGGTTGGACTACAACAAACATATATTCTTTACAAATCTATTTCTGCAGTTGCTTCTCAAAGCTTCTTCTAACAACTGCTGTACTTACAGGTCAAGCAAATTATGTAGAATGAATGCACATTCGGATATGGGATTGTACTCATCTGGTTGTCTGATACTGCCTACCCCTGGTCAGGTTGTTGATTTACATGTTGAATGTAAAGTGTAAGTGATGCATTTGTATGTGGATTAATGTTAGGGTTGCCAACATACAAGTAGGGCCAGGAGTTTTCCCAGAATTATAACTAATCTTTAGGATCCAGAGAAAATAGCTGCTTTGGACATTATGCATTACTAGCAAAAAAGCCCGTTGTGGGAAAATACAATGAGCTCTAGAAAGAGGAAGGCAGGCAGGCGGGCATTCCCTACTCCTCTGTCAGTAACCCCAGCTGGATGAAGGCAGGGTGGGCAGGCATGGCTACCTCCTCTGTGACTGATCCTGGCCAAGTGAAGGGGGGTGGGTGGGCATTGCCATCTGCTCCACGCCTGATCCCAGACAGGTGAAAAGGGGGCAGGCATTGCCTCCTGCTCTGCACCTGATCCTGGCTGTGTGAAGGGCGGGCATTGCTGCCTGCTCTGTGCCTGATCCCAGCTGGGTGAAGAAGGGGCAAGCATTGCCTCCTGCTCTGCACCTGATTCCGGCTGGGAAAAGTGTGTGTGTGGGGGGGCATTGCCGCTTGTTCCATGCCTGATTCAGGCAGGTTGAATGGGGGAGGGGGTCATTGCCTCCTGCTCCATGCCTGATCCCAGCCGGGTGAAGGGGGGTGGGCATTGCCTCCTGCTTTATGCTTGATCCCAGCTGGGTGAAGGGGGGCGGACATTGCCACCTGCTTCACTCTTGATCCCAGCTGGGTGAACGCAGGGGGCGGGCATTGCCACCTTCTCTGCTGCTGATCTTGGCCAGGTTAAGGGAGGAACAGGCATTGCTACCTACTTTGCTCCTGATTTGAGCTGGGTGAAGAGGTGATGGGCATTGCCACATACTCCGCTTCTGATCCCAGCTGGATGATGGTGGGGGGTGGGCATTGCCACCTGCTCCACACCTGTTCTCATCTGGGTGAAGGCAGCGGGAGGGCAATGCCATCTGCTCCGCTACTGATCCCAGCTGTGTGAAGGTGGAGGGTGGACATTGCTACCTGCTTTGCTCCTTATCCCAGCTGGGTGAAGGCAGGGGGCTGGCATTGCCACCTGCTCCACTCCTGATCCCAGCTGGGTGAAGACGGGGGGTGGGCATTGCCACCTGCTTTGCTCCTGATCTCAGCTGGGTTAAGATAGGGCTTGGGCACTGCCACCTGCTCCACTCCTGATCTCAGCTGGGTGAAGGTGGGAATGGGCATTGCCCCTTCTCTGCTCCTGATCCCAGCTGGGTGAAGTTGGGGGGGCAGGCATTGCCACCTGCTCCACACCAGCCTGGGCTTCCCGCTGTGGTGCACTGTCTGGAGGTCTGGCTGCCTCACATGGGCTTCCCTCCACAGCAGCACCTCTGGAGGCGCAGCAGGGTAGGTAGTGAGTTGTCTTGAATACGCTTAGCCTTTTATATAGTAGGATACTCTGCTGAGGGCCCTTCCCTCCCAAAACCCCACCCTCCCCAGGCTCCAGGAATTTCATAGCCTGGAGTTGGCAGCCCTACCTCGGAGGTAAACAAATGCACCATGATGCTGTGGGGAAGTAGGGGGGGGGGAAACCCTGCTTCTTAAGAACTTAGAAGCTAGATCAGGTTGTTGCTTCTCAGTTATAGGAGCTCTTGGAAGAGACTGATTTTCTGGACCTATTTCAGAGTCTCTACTCAAGACATCTTCACGAGTAGGATCAAGTGAAAGATCTTACACTTGTTCTCTCATTGTGGATACACATGCACTGCTAGGGAGACAGAGTACACTTGAATAGAAGACCTCCCCGCAGAAAGTAAGTCACTTGAGCATCCTTGTGTAAGATATCTTGTGTAGAGAGACTTTCTGTCTGGCTTCAGGTCTGGGTCTGGAACAGAGACTGCTCTGTTCCAGACTTGATTACTTCCTCTGAGAACTAGACAGGGGGGATGTGACCCTTCTTGTCCTGCTGGATCTCTCAGTGGTCTTTGATATTGTCAACCATAGTATCTTGCTGAGCCTCCTCTCGGTGCTGGGACTATGGGGCACTGTGTTATGATGGTTTGAGTCCTATCTGGGAGAAGGGTCTCAGAGGTGGTGCTGGGAGGTTTCCTCCTCTATCCCTTGACTGTTGGCCTGTGGAGTTCCACAAAGTTCAATTTTATCCCCTATGCTATTTAATATCTATATGAATCCATTGGGAGAGGTCATCAGAAGGTCTGGGCTGCAGTGTTACCAATATGCAGGTGATACCTTTCTTTCCCACTTAATTCCAAGGATGTGGTTGATGTTTTGAACTGGTATTTGGAGACAGTAATGGGCTGAATGAGGGCAAGTAAGCTGAAATTGAATCCTGACAAGACAGAGAGGTTCTCTTGGTTAGTAGAAATGCAAACCAAGATCTTGAGACCTCTCCTGTCTTGGACAGGGTTATACTTCCTTGAAATGCCAGGTTCACAGCTTTGGAGTGCTCATCAATAGACATGGGCACGAACAGAAAAAAACCGAACATGGTGTTCGTTTTTCATTGCCATCCACAAACAACGAACAACGAACACTGACGAAAATGACCTGTTCACGCACATGTTCGTTGTTCGTGGGGGGCAGCAGGCTCTCTTCCAGCCATCAAGATCCCTACCACACCACTCCCAGAAACCCTACCTGAGCAGACAGCAGGAAATGTACCAATAATAAATAATACCTTGGCTCCAGAGCCTGGCAACAGCCCTGGAACTTGAAGGGGTAGATCCCTACCGCACCACTCCCAGAAACCTTACCTGAGCAGGCAGCAGGAACGGTACCAGTAATAAATAATAGCTTGGCCCAGAGCCTGGCAGCAGCCCTGGAACTTGAAGAGGTAGATCCCTATCCCACCACACAAAGAAAATTCAAGCTCCAATGCACTCTCCCTGTCTCTCTCTCAAAATACCAACAGCAACTGTCTCTCCCTCACTGTCTGCAAAACCAGAGCTGGGAGGCCCCCTCCCCCCTGCTCTTTGCTTCCTTGTAACAAATTCAGAGCTCCACACTTGAAAGGAAGACCTGCCTGTCAAGCTAAATTGGGCTTAGATTGGGGTTTCCAGGGCAACAGCAGGAGTTCAGACAGAGTTCAGGCAGTCCCTGCCTCTGGTTGCCAAGGGAATTGATTGCAGGTGCCAGATTGTCTGGCTTGACGAACAGCAATGAATGAGGTTTGCAACGGCCACCTGTTCTTTTATAATGGGGCCTCACAAATAGCTTGTTTGTGGACAGCTGATTGGGCTGTTCGTTGCTTTTTTGAGTTCGTATTGCTGTTCGTGCCCAGCTCTACTCATCAACACAGCACTCACCTTAGAAAACCAGGTGGCTGCAGTGGTTTGAAGTGCTTTTACCTAGCTTTGGTTCGTGCATCAGCCTGCACCCATTCCTGGTTCAGTCAGATTTAGCCACAGTGATCCATGCCTTGGTTGCATCTAGATTGGACTATTGCAACACACTCTACTTGAAGAGCATTTGGAAGTTGCAGCTAATGCAGAATGTTGCAGCTGAGTGCTCACTGGGGTGGCTATTGGGAACATGTGATCCAAATATTACAGCAATTACACTGGCTACAGATCCACTCCTGACCACAATTCAAGGTGTTGGTTTTGGCCTTTAAAGCCCTACATGGCATGGTACCAGTGTATCTGAAGGACTGTCTTCTCCCATATGTTCCTGCCTGGGAATTAAAATCACAGGGCAAGGCCCTTGTGATTGTCTCATCAGCTAAAGCAAGTCACCTGGTAGGTACACAAGGTACACCTTTTCGGGGGCGGTCCAGTGATTCTGGAACTGTATCACCTGGGAGGTGCTAAGGTAGTATAGGGTGTAGCAGCTCGCTCTCAAGTATTGAGTATATTTGCAGTTTTGTTTGTAGAAAATGAAGGTATTTATGCTTTTGAATCCCACAAATAAGACAAATAGTATAGTTTTAGAAGTTAAGTGACGCATTTTATGTTGTTAAAGCAGTCAGATAAGTTTAAATTCGATAGGAAAGAAAATATTGCATATATTGCTGTTTTCCCTCAAGTTCCCCGCCCATGGTTTCAAAAGTTTTGCATGTCTATAATGCTTCACTTGTTAAGAAGGATGGGTACATGTGGGCAGATACATTATTATATCATTCCCTCTGTTGATTCTAGAATGAGAAGAATGAAAATATTTGTTTTAGATCTGTGGTTATTTGTATAGCCTAATGCTGTCTACATCATATATCAGTTTTCTGGATATCTGAGATCTTTGCAGTATGCTTCCTTGTATATATTTTGTGTTACAGATATCCCCGTAACCAGCCAGTCTCTACGTGACTGCTAGGCTTTCCAGTTGCCCACTAGTGGAGGGAAATCTCCTGGGGATTTGCCCTGTTGCCTGCTGATTGCTGGCAATTGCTGGGAGGTGGCAACCCCCTCCTCTGGTGATCGCACATCACTGGAAGGCAACCCAGGAAAGCGCACACCAGGCAGGCTCCCAGCAGAGTGTAACAACATCACTTCCTGAAGTGACATCATCACGCCGGCTGCGGGCATGCTCCTGTGCCAATTCTGGTCCCAAACAGGCCTGAATTAGCGCCGAGCAAAGCAGGGGAACATGTCGAGGGCTGGCGTAATGCTGCCACTTCCTGGAAGTGACATCATCATGCTTCTCTGAGAGCATGCACACGTGACGAAACGTCAAACAGTAAGTCCCAATCTCCCACCTCCCTCCAGGAGGGTATAGGGACCTGGGAATCCTAGTGACTGCCATCAGTGTTATCTGTTGAAATCATCACAGACACCATCTATATCATTTATATAAATAGTATGTATATTTTTGAGTGTGAGAAATGAATATAAGTGGAAAAGACTGTTAATTTTGAAGCCTAATGATAACAATGTAGACAGAGTCCATTAGTTTTTCTGATAGATTAATTGTTCAATACAAACTGCAAATCCAACCGTTGCAACTTCACTGAAGCCATTGCTGAATGTGTCCTAAATATATTTCATACAATCATTGAATAAAAAGAAACAACTCTAGCAGAGTTTTTTGAATTTTAGAAATATCCAGTCAATTTTTTTGCTCTATTAGTATTTATTTACCTTGAATGTTTCCTTCCCTTCTTTTTACATATTGTCATTATATCCATCTGTTTGTTTATCTGTTTTGAGCTTCACTGACTCTGCCACCACCTTCAGCCATGTACCATCTGCTGCTAGTCTCTGTACCCATTGAATTATATGCACAGTGGGAGGGATGAGGGCACTCTGCAAGCTTTCATCAATTGAGTTGGGCATATGTGGGACTTCATGAAGTACTTTTCGGATTGAGGCTTGGGGGCATCCCATGGAAAATCTTGAGAAAATGAGAAATGTGCTTTCAAACTGTGTGGCATGCTCAGCTTGTCACAGTGGAAGAATGCTGTAAAAAGGGGGGGGGAAGTTGGAAATCTCAGAGTATCAAGCAGGTCAGGTATTCGGATACAGCTTTCTATTTCATAGGAATATTTCCAGTCTCATATCCATGTTCAGAGCATGCTGGTTGTTGTTGTTGTTGTTTAAGGCTGCCTTAGCTTTGGGGCACAGAATCTCATCTAGCTGTTTTATATTTCATAATAGTACAGCATATCAGTGACATGATGGCTGTCACTGTAACATCTGATCATCTTGCAGCCATTCATTCATATATTCTTTCACTGTGATGCATGGATTACGCCTGTGGAAAGTCACAACAAAGGAGTACATTTATAAAGCCACCCACAATGAAGGCTAGTAGGTCCTGGGCACACAACTGCTATTTGAAAGAAAGTTATCCTTAAGCGAATTGTCCAGTTCAAGAATTTTGCTGTGGATTGAGGGATTGAAGCTGAATCTTAAACCCTTGAGCACTTTCTAAACTATTCATTTCTTTCGAAAGATAGTTTCATGGCAGACTGAGCATATTTGTTAAAATATCCATCTCTCTTCCTCTTTCATCCCTTGACAGATCTACAATGACAAAAAGAATCAGTTTGAAGTAAAAGAAAATGTCCCAAAGAAAATAGTGGAAAAAGTGGCAGGCGACATTGAGAGCCTCTTGGCCAAGAAGGTCCGGGCCTTAAAGGTAAGATGGCTCATTGAAGCATTAGTCTTAATTGGTGTGTCTGGTGGATCACAGAGTGAGCAATAATGGAGTCGGTATGTGCAGTGATCATCTAATATTTGTATATCCCCAGGCCTGATAAGGAACACTTTACTTGGAATGTTGCACAGATTGTTTGAGAGGCAGAGAGTTAGGTAGTTTTTAAGAAATTCCCGACAGCAGCTATTCACATTGAGTAAGGATTTTTTTTTCTTAGTATCTCTGTCATGTACAGGACTGCAGTTTAGGGATCACTTTAAACCTGTTCAGTGTCCCTCTCCTGCCCGATATGTCTAAATTGTCTCAACTGTTCTCTAGAGAAGTAGCTTTTTCTACTCTTTTGTGGGGGCTTTAATCCAAATTGTTCATGTGCAAGCAACTCTTGGGCAAGAAGAACAGAAAATGCTCAGCTGTGATATGTTGTATTGTTACTTTTCTTGCGTTTTGACGTATGTTTATATTGAAAATGTATAACTTTCCATTTTGTATAATTTCCTTCCTGAACGAATCTGTTATATTTATTCCAGAGCCAGCCAGCCTGGTGAAGCTGTAATGTTACTTCAGTTTTTGCTTTACTTCTTCTGAACAGAAATCATCACATGGAGGTTTTAAGCAAGGGTTTTTATATTTACATAGACATGTACAGTTTGCATACAGCAGCAGAGTATACTTCTGTGTACCATTGAAGCCAGGCAAAGCTTACAGCACAAACCTAAGCAGAGTTACTCTAAGGCCATTGATTTCAATTGCACAGTTAGTTAACTAGATAGTTTTGTTGTAGTGTAAGGATTGAAGGGATTGTGGAGGTACTGATAGTGTAGACTGGGGTCATGAACTCATTTTGCTTAACTTTTAATTAAACCAAGTTTTTACTTAATAGGCCTGTTTGAAAAGTAACAATGCCCTGCATAGCTACTTAAATTTATTTTGTACCACAAATATGATAGGCATATACACAGAAGTGACACTGATCCATACTGAGATGGCTCATGCTGCAAATTGCTCATGTGGCATCTTCTGGATTTTGCCTTTTATTTGTTTGTGGTCAAATACAGAGAATAACAGATTATGGAGACAGTTTCTGACTAGAGCCCTGACCAATGATTCATTTGATGGGAAGGCCAGTTTGAGTACGGAATGGTGGTTAGTGGAACTGCCTCCCTCTGCATTTCTCTAGATAGCTGACATCAGATCTTGTTTCCACAGCCACCTCTCTCTATATATACCCCTTTTGCATCAGGACTGATTATAAGGGGTGCTTATGTTCCTTGGAGTTCTATTTGGACGCAGGACTTCCAGTTGTCAGTTTCTAGTAATACCTAGACTAGGATATCTAGTTGCAGAGGAGTACAAGAAATTGTGCAGGAAATTCACAACTAACCCCCCCCCCCACACACACACACCCCTGCTCCACACCCCCAAATGGCAAAACACCGTCAGGATCCCTAGCCAAGCTGGCCGGGGGGAAATTTCTTCCTGATCCCAAGCTGGTAAGTAGCATTACCTTGGGTGTGTAAGAAAGGGCCACAGGCTCTAAGCACTGATGTAACCCTTCCTGCCCTTCATCTCATGATCTGCCTAGGTTCATAGAATCTGGTAGAATTGGAAGGACAAGCCCACGGGGAATACAGTGAAACAATACTTTACAAAATGTTAAGTTTTTGAAGTGCCAGTGTTATATAATTCATACCTTCATACATATTTGTGCAACTCTCTCAGGAACAAGAATAAATACATAATACAAAAAGTGCATTCATGAGTATTGCAACATGTCCGGGTGTAATAAAGTCAGTTAGAATTCAAATCCTTGCGTTGGTCTCTTTCCTTCTTTCTTATAACTTTTCCATGCACAGAGTAAACACAGAGGTGGGATGGATGTAGAAATCCTCCTCAGGCCCGATCTGGGGCCAGCTTAGAAACCACAGATTTCGTGTCCTCTTCTACGGGAGCACTGCCTCTGGTTACATATGCTTGGAGATTTTCACATTACATCAACAGGATTGGGCGGCCGGATTGGGCAGCATTGGAATAGACGGCTGCCCAATCCGGTTGATGTAATGTGAAAATCTCCAAGCATATGTAACCAGAGGCAGTGCTCCCGTAGAAGAGGAAACGAAATCTGTGGTTTCTAAGCCGGCCCCAGATCGGGCCTGAGGAGGATTTCTACATCCATCCCACCTCTGTGTTTACTCTGTGCATGGAAAAGTTATAAGAAAGAAGGAAAGAGACCAACGCAAGGATTTGAATTCTAACTGACTTTATTACACCCGGACATGTTGCAATACTCATGAATGCACTTTTTGTATGATGTATTTACTCTTGTTCCTGAGCGAGTTGCACAAATATGTATGCATGTATGAATTATATAGCACTGGCACTTTAAAAACTTAACATTTTGTAAAGTATTGTTTCACTGTATTCCCCATGGGCTTGTCCTTCCCATTCTACCAGGTTATAACGGGGTCTGCCACCCCCCCCCCCTTTTAGGTTCATAGAATCAGCATGACAGTAGTCAAGTCTCAATGTTACCATGGCAAAATATATCACAATACCTAAAACTATAAAATCATTATAAAATCATCAATAAATACACTACAGAAATAGAAACAATGCCAATTAATAAACAGAGCATTTAGTCAACCATACCAAAGTCCAGAGCCTACAATGTGTCTTGCATCCCTTTCTAACAGTGAATAAAGAGGATGAACCATGGATTTATGAGAACTGTTCATTCCACAGCAATCACAGGTAGCATGTTCATTCCATATGCAGTCTCAGTGATGAGGATTTAATTACTGGAAAGCACTAGAAGCAGCAGATGATATGGCAAAAGGTAGCAAGAACCTAAGTCAGACAAGTCAGGCACCTGGTTTAGTAGCTGGAAAATCAAACACAAGGTTTGGTAGTTGAAAAGAGGCACAGAACTACAATGTGACTTCCTCAACATTACATAGAAAGTGAGTAGTAGGTTTTGGAGAGAACTATAGTTTTGATGTAGAATTCCTTTCTCTCCTTCAAGCAACAATTTTTTTCTTAATTGCATTTCTCATGCAGATTGGGGACAGGGATTCTATTAGCACAATATACGTATGCAGTCCCCGACATGCAGCACATAAGCCTACCCAACAATAGAAATGGAAATTAGTCTCTTCTGTGGAGCACTTGCCTTAAAAACCCACACAGCCTAAATTGCAGAAAAACAACATTTAAAGGTATAATCTCCTTGCTTTGTTAATTAATAGTAACAATTCATCCCTTCTCCCACTTCTTCTTTAATTATGGGTTGGTTGGTTTTTGTTTTAATTATATTTTTAATTTACTCTTAATTCAATCCTGGCTTCTTGTCTGCATGCATTATTTTGTTAGCATATATGTGCATAAATGTGTGGTTTGTGGAAGTGTGTGCTGCACACTTCTCCACTGCACCAAAGTGTTTGTGCTGTAGATTTTAAAGAGCTGGACAAGATCCAGTAATCCAAATTGAATGTAATCTTTCAGTTCTGGAATTCTAATTTACAGATTGCAGAGAGGGAGTTGAACAATGCAAACTCCAAGATGGGCATTTATTGTCTAATCTAATCAGGGGCAATCAGATGTTTATAACAAGTCTGTCAAAGCTGCATTGCACTCTTTCACTGAACAGTAGCCAGCCTTCTAATAATGCTAAAGCGATTTGGGGTCTTGTGTACTTTCATTCAGATTAGGTTGCGTATTTTCCTTTCTTCTCCTGGGTGGGTTTGGCAGCAGCCCAGTTCACTTTGCTTTTAGAAGTTCTGTAAGCAGTTTTGTGCTCTGTGACAGATTATCCACATGGGGGAGGGGTCCTGAAAATGGCATGGTTTCTGCAGTCCATTTTTTTCCTTCCAGTATTCATGTCATGGCTGACTTACCATGTTTTCCCTAACTTTCATAGTGCTAAACCATATCCCTGTCAAAAGCAGGTTTGGATTTATCCAAAGGTACCAACCTAAAGGCTTAGCAAATGCATTATCCCTCTAAATGGAGCCCTTTTTAAAGGGGATGGAACTCTGGATTCCTCCCAGCCATACTCCTTCCTGCTGGGCTTACAGTAGAAAAGCAGTAATAGTGAATATGAAGGACAGTACAAGTTCCAGCACTCCCTCTCCCATAGGACAGCCAATGAGAGAGAATGGAAAGCTGGGGCTTGGGACAGTTGAAATCTATTAAGACAGTTAGTGAAGGGGAAGAAGGATTTGGAGGCCACAATTAGAGCAGCAGAAAAATAGAAGGCAGCTGACACTCGTTCTAATACATTGTAACTATCCACTAGTTATGAGGAAATGGGATTATGTTCACATCTGAACAATGTATCTGTGTGTTTGAGTCACTCACTCCTGTGTTATATGTCTTGTAAATAAAAGTGTGGGTTTTTTGTTTAATCCTGGCTGTTTGAAAATTGTTGGCTGAGGGGAAATAACAAACACACAAACATCAAGCATTCTGGTCAAGACCAATATGCCTGATTACGTAAATAGTTGCAGTGTTTATGGAAAGCAAACAACTGAGTTCCCTTTCTCCAGTAACCTTGGGCAGTAGCTGGGTGAGGGAAATTGAATTTGAGGAACTGGCTGCCCTGTCTGGTATCTGAATCTGGGAAGAGGAGGGAGGGGACCCTGTGTGAATGTGAGTCAGGGCTATCTGCCTGATAAGCAGAGACTAAATGGCTGGTGAATTATGACTGCCCTTAACTGCCTGTGAAGCCCCAGACCTGGGACAGGAGAGTTTTGATGGGTGGCAGTGTGAAAGGGGGCGAAAGTGAGAAACAGGGGTCATTCCTTAGAAAAAGAGCTGGAGGAACTCATTAGCATAGCTCATTAGCATAACTCATTAGCATATGCCACACCCCCTGACATCACCTATCCTGGCTGTTTTGGACCCAATCCTGGCCATTCAGGGCCGAAATTGGGCCCAAAATGGCAAAAAGGGGCTGAAAATGGCTGAAAAGGGGCCCAAAATGGTCAGGATCGGGCCACTGGGAGAGTGATCCACCACCTGTCAGAGGCCCAATCCAGGCCATTTCGGCCCCAATCCAGGATGAAACGGGCCCAAAATGGCCAAGAGTCAGGTGGGCGGAACCACCTGACATGTGACCTCTTTGGGGAACTGCCAGAACTGCGTTCCTGCACTTTCCCCCTCAAAATGAGCCCTGGTGAGAAATCATAGTCCATCAATAATCACAGATATAGAGCTTAGTGCTGAAGAAACAGTTGCCCAACTGATACTTTGTAGATACCTTAGCTGGATTTTGGATCCTCTGCAACAGCTTCATTAGGTTGGTTCCAAAGAACATAGCAGAGCTCACAGACGAGAACTTTGCTGCCTTTCTCATCTTTTTGTAGCCCCCTGTCTTGACTGAAAAGCTACTACTGAGTTTCAAGGATCCACAGAAAAAGTATGGGATGCAGTGACAGAGATGGGAGACACAAGCAGGGGTGATTTCTGCCATTTCTCCTGTTCAGCACATCACACTCTTCCAAATAGTACCCTAAATCCTTAGGAATGACCTGGGGAGCTGCAGAAAGAAGAACTGCTCTTAAAGCCTCATTCCAGTTCAGATTGTCTGGATCTATTGTATAGGAATTGCACATTCTCTTTGTGCACAAAGAAACAATAGTATGATGTGGGTTTAGTTGCTGGAACAATGGTTAAAAAGGGGTTCTATACCAATTTTTCTCATACTATTAGTGCCAGTGTTTCTTTTAGTTTCTTGCACAAATATACTGCTGGTGCAAGCAAATATATTGTAGAGAGTCGTTCCTGCCCTTCCCTACTGACTTTAAAGGTATATGCTATCTTAAAAGAAGTTTTCATAACAATAAATAAAAAAGTTAATCTATATATATATATTAAGACAAGTGTCCTGACTGACTCATCAGCGCCCAGCCCAAACCCCTGGCCCTAGAAACATGAAATTTGGGGAGAACATTCCTTTTGTGGTGTAGGGACTCACTAACAGTACAATCCTATGCAGAGTTACTCCAGTCTAAGCCCATTGAAGTCAATGGCCTTAGACTGGAGTAACTCTCCATAGGATTGCACTGTAAGAAGGGATTTTAAGAAATTCTTCCCCCGAAGGGGTAAAAAAGGGTAAAACGTGTTTCCCCATAAGGATACAGCTTCCCTGTGTGGCTGAGAGGCTGCTTATCCCCCCCAACTGCCAACTCAGCCACTCTGCCCTGAGGTCATTTGCATATGTGGCCTTGAGTGGCCATCAGCCCAACATTCTAAACAGCAGGCAACGTGTCTTGAGGTAAAAAATATACCTTCCCTCTAGGGTTACCAATCTCCCTGTGGGGCTTGGCTTTCCTGTGTGGCTGGCAGGCTGATGGTTCAGCTGTAGAACTGTGTTCTGAGGTAAAAATTATGTCAAGGAAACTGCAGACAGTTGAAGACAGACAGTACAAGACTCCTGAAAAGAGATTTTATATAAAAGTCAGTATGGCAGCTGAGTTTTTAAATGTTCATGGGGAGGTGGTGCACGAACTTTCTAGGGATCATTTCAGTGCGAACCTCTCATATGAACCTGCCAAAGGGCCTACTACACCACCCCTCCCTCAGTCCAACTCCACCTCACACCTCTTGCAGCCATCACCTTTTACTGCCCCCAAGAAGCCTCCTGGCAGATGTCGTGCAAGATACACCAATGCTAAAAGGAGGAAGCAACTTAGAGATGTGGCAAAGAAATATGCACATTGTACTCCTGCGGTGCACTGAGCAGCAGTGGCCAAGTACCAGCAAGTCTCGCGTCCAAGGGAAAGGTGACCATTCCTGCAGGCCTGGGCACAGTAGTGATGACCCTAGCAGACCTAACAGCCACGATATACCCTGATATCATCACTGTCACAGAGAAGTCCATAGACATGCTGTGCAAGCATGCCATTCTGACCCCCAAGAATGACAAGGCTGCCCTCATTAATGAAACACGACTTAACTCCCTCGAAGGGGCAGAAATGGAGTACAGATCTGTGGATTCAGTGGTGCAAATGGATGATGCGGTCCACTACCCTGTGGAGTTCCTAATCATGCTCAACCATCCTGGCTTCCCAGCCCACAAGCTTCTCCTCAAAGTGGGGGCTCCAAAGTGGGGGGAAACCACCAATGAGGTTTACAAAGATGTCCTTCAATAGAAAAAAAGGTTGTACGTATTTTTCACTTTATTTATTGCACTTTTTCTTTTAAAATTCTCTTCAATAAATGTTACATTTCGAAATTCACTTCATCAGTTTTAGGTATCAACAAGCTCCGTTTTATTCAAACACTTTTGTGAAACGCGGGTACTATGCTATTATACTACAAAACCAACTAAAAAAAAACCCACAAACCAAAAAACGTTACATATCCGTAAGTATTATAACTGGAATTAAAGTATTTAAATACCGTAGTGAAGCACGGGCATCAAGCTAGTTTATATATATAAAGACAAGTGTCTTGACTGACTCATCAACACCCAGCCAAAACCCCTGGACCTAGAAACCTGAAATTTGGGGAGAACATTCCTTTTGTGATATACAGGCTCACTAAAAAGGGATTTTAAGAAATTTCCCCCCTAAGGGGGTAAAATGTGTTTCCCCATAGGGATACAGCTTCCCTGTGTGGCTGGTAGGCTTCTCCTCCCCTGCCAACTGCCAACTCAGCCACTCTTCCCTGATTGGGCTAGCTTTCAGGGTCATTTGCATATGGGTCCAACATTCTAAACAGTTGCTAAGGGAGTCATTGAATGTCTCCTGAGGTAAAAAGCACCTCACAGTTTTCCCCTAAAAGTTCACTAGGGTTGCCAATCTCCCTGTGGTGTAGAGTTGCCAACTTTCAGGTGGTGGCTAGAGATCTCCCAGAATTACAGTTGATCTCCAGGTGACAGAGATCAGTTCCCCTGGAGAAAATGGCTGCTTTGGAGAGTGGGCTCTATGATATTATACCATTCTGAGGCCCCTCCCCTCCCCAAAACCCACTCTATCCAGGCTCCACTCCCAAAATCTCTAGGAATTTCACAACTCGGAACTGGCAACCCTACTGTGATGCCTGCCTGCTTGCACCCACCTCTCTCTGACGGTTCAGTTGTGGAACTCTGTTTTGAGGAAAAAATCAGGTCAAGAAACTGCAGACAGTTGAAGAAAGACAGTACAAGACTCCTGAATAGGGATTTTATATAGAAGTCAGTATGGCAACTGAGTTTTTAAATGTTGATGGGGAGATGGTGCATGACCTTTCTAGGGGCCATTTCAATGTGAACCTCTCACATGAACCTATCGCAGTGCCCACCACACCACCTCTCCCTCAGTCCAACTCCACCTCACACCTCTTGCAGCCATCACCTTTTACTGCCCCCAAGAAGCCTCCTGGCAGACATCGTGCAGGATACACCATGCTAAAAGGAGGAAGGAGTGTTTTGAGGCATTGAGCATAACCCTCAAAGATGTCAGGGGCTACAAGAGAGTGATGGGGGGGGAGTCACCGGGCTGCTGGCTGGAGACTTCGGGCAGACTCTGCCAGTAGTCCCAAGGGGAACTCGAGCTGATGAGGTTATTGTGTGTGTCAAGGCATTGTATCTGTGGCAGCAAGGACGAAAAAGGGGGGGTGGGAGGAAAATCCCCACAAACTCAACCCAAACAAGCAGTGGAACAAAATAGAGGGGTTGAGTAACAACCTATATTGGTTGGTTTGTGACTGGGATTGGAGAACCTGGGGGGGTAAATTAAGAACATCTCAAAATACAGATGATGGCACAGTACAATGTTTTATCTAGAGCTGTAACAAAAGAAGAGGATTGATGTAACACACTCCTATACATTGGAAACCAAACCTCAGGTTGGTTTATGATTGGGTTTGGAGAACCTGGGGGGGGGGGGGTCAATTAAGAGCATGTTAGGGAATAATTTTCTAATTTGGTACATTTTTTCTTTAGAGTGCAACAATAAACGAAGAGCAGTGTGTGAATGCAGTCCTGGATCTACTGCAATATTTGTAGTTTATCACACAATACTAGAGGTAAATTCTGATCCAGTATTTTACCTAGAATAATTCTAGCACTTAATAATGGACTATATTATATTAAAAAAAATTCCTCCCCCCTTCTTCTTTTGTTACAGCTCTAGATAAAACACCGGGAGCATTGCATGATTGGTTTCTATATGCATGGGTGTGTTTGATCATAAATTGTTTACAATTGACCACTGAGGAAGGCCTTAGGGCCGTAACGCATCTGATCGGTTTTTACTGTACCTTGGCCTATTTGTGTTGGTCATTGCACTGTACCATCATCTGTATTTTGAGATGTTTTAGCAAGTTTTACTGTATATATATATGTAGCCTGCCATTCAGGCCTTATGTTTTAAACTTTTTAATCTGCATTGGTGCACATCTATAATAAATACTCTCAACCCCTCTATTTTGTTCCCCTGATTTTATCTGTGGCCCCTCATCAAGAAACTCTCACTAAGAAAGAACATGAAGGTCCACTTGAGAGATGAGGTGTCTGCTAGGGAATTCTCTGAACTCTTACTAAAAATCGGGAACAGAGAATATCCTGAATTCAAGGGAAAGGTGACCATACCTGCAGATCTGGGCACAGTAGTGATGACCCTAGCAGACCTAACAGCCACAATATACCCTGATATCGTAACTATAACGGAGAAGTCCATGGACTGGCTGTGCAAGCGTGCCATTCTGACCCCCAGGAATGGCAACGTTGCCATAATTAATGAAACACAACTCCCTTGAAGGGGCAGAAATGGAGTACAGATCTGGGGACTCAGTGGGGCAAATGGATGACGTGGTCCACTACCTGTGGAGTTCCTCAACACACTCAACCCTCCTGGCTTCCTAGACCACAAGCTTCTCCTCAAAGTGGGGGCTCCAATGATGCTGCTCCGGAACCTCATTCGACCCAAACTCTGCAATGGCACCAGACTGTGAGTGAAAGCCCTCCACAGGAACATCATCGAGGCCACATTGTTCACCGGCAGTGCTCGGGGAGGGGGGTTGGGGTTCATACCACGCATACCACTCATACCATCAGAGAACCCTTTTGAATTTAAGAGACTGCTCAAGGCCTGCTTTGCTATGACAATCAACAAGTCCCAGGGGCTGAAACTGAAGGTGGCAGGAATTGACTTGAGGGAAGATTGCTTCTCATATGGGAAGTTTTACGTGGCCTGCTCCAGAGTGAGCTCACCCAGCAAACTGGTGATCCTACCACTTGAGGGGAAAACCACCAATGTGGTCTACAAAGAGGTCCTTCAGTAGAAAAAAAATGGGTGTACATATTTTTCACTTTATTTATTGCACTGCAATCTTTTCCTTTTAAAAATCTCTTAAATAAATGTTACATTTCGAATTTCACTTCATCAGTTTTCGGCATCAACACACTTGGCTTTATTCAAATACTTTTGTGAAGCTCAGGTACTATGCTATTATACTACAAAACCAACTCAACCCCCCCCCCCCCAACCAAAAATGTTACATACCCTTTAGTATTATAATTGGACTTAAAGTAGTTAAATACTGTAGCGAAGCACGGGCATCAAGCTAGTCTACATATATAAAGACAAGTGTCCTAACTGACACACCAATGCCCAGCCCAAACCCCTGCACCTAGAAACATGAAATTTGGGGAGAACATTCCTTTCATGATGTAAACACCCACTAAGAAGGGATTTTAAGAAATCCATGCCCTAAGGTGGTAAAAAGAGGTAAAATGTGTTTTCCCAAAGGGATACAGCTTCCCTGTGTGGCTGGCAGGCTGCTGCCTGCTTTCCCTCCCCACTCGCCCACTGTCAGCTTGGCCACTCTTCCCTGATTGGGCCAGCCTTTCAAGGTCATTTGCATATGCGGGCTGATTGGGGCTTACAACATTCCACCTCATCCCCTCCTCCAAAACAATTGGAACACAGAGGTTATTTGCTTATGCGGCCTGATTGGTCCTCCCCCCCATTCTAAACAGTATGCAGTTGTTATTGGGAGTCATTGAATCTGTCCTGAGGTAAAATGCACCTTCCACTTTTCCCCCTAAAAGTTCACTAGGGTTGCCAATCTCCCTGTGGGGCCTGGCTTTCCTGCCTGCTTGCACCTCCCTCTCTCTGATTGGTCAGCTGGGGAACTCTGTGTTCTGAGGTAAAAATCAGGTAAAGGAAACTGCAGATAGTTAAAGTAAGATGGCATAAAACTCCTGAATAGAGATAACACGCTTCGTAGGGTTGCCAGCTCCAAGCTAGGAAATTCCTGGAAATTTGGGGGGTGAAACTTGGAGAAGGCAGGGTTTGGGGAGGAAAGGGATCTCAGCATGATATAATTCCATAGAATCCACTCTCCAAAGCAGACATTTTTTCCAGGTGAACTGATCTCTGTGGCCTGGAGATCAGTTGTAATTCCAGGAGATCTTCATCTACCACCTAGAGGCTGGCAACCCTAATGCTTCACTTTATTCAATCATCTTTGTGAAGCTTGAGTATTATGCTATTATACTATAAAACCAACTAAAAAAAAAACCCACACAAACCAAAAAATGTTACATACCCATAAGTATTATAACTGGATTTAAAGTAGTTAAATACCATAGTGAAGCACGGGTATCAAGCTGGTCTTTCTATAAAAAACTAAAATATATCTCATTATATAATCATTTTTAAAAGAAACAAAACCAAAACAAATTTTCTGCTATACTTACCCTATTGTGTTGTTTATTGAATGTTCTATCTGTTGATCATATCACCTTATACAATGTAATCTGACCTGAATCTCTGTGAAGAAGGCAAACTATAAATAATGTAAATAAATAAATAAATAAAATAATTGTGTGAGGGAGATAGGCATAATCAACAACAGTAATCCTTTCCTAATAGCTAAGCCATGGAATTTTGCATTATTGTCTAGCTTTATATTCAAACCCAAAAAGATGTATCTAGATAATATCCAAAATTGTAGTCTTTATCATTGAAGCCTAGTCTAGTGTTAGTAATTTATATGTAGTTAAAAACCAGCTATATGCTCTATTCTGGTGCCTGCTTTTTTATACATACAAACATTTGTGGATAGTACAGCAATATCTTCTTTTGCCCTAGGATGCAACTGAGGTTCTTTGGGGGATGGAAAACAATTGCACCAGTGGCATGCTAACATTTGGGGTGAGCCTTCCAGTCCTCAGCCTTTGCATACTGTACCCACGTTGGGTACAGTACATTATGCTGTAGCAGCAGCCAGAAGACTATTGCTGTAGGTTGGGCATCCCACACTGTGCCCACCAGGTGTACTTTTAGAAAAGGGGCATAATTAGGTATCTTCTGCCACCATCATTACTCCAAGTAGACTTCTACTGCTCAGAGAGCACAGGTAGGTAGACTCCCAAGGTTTTTCTGTTATATCTACAGAGTCCTAAGAAAGGTTGTTGATGAGGCCAGTGCATTTGTGGAAGATGTTTTGTATATGTGTGGGAGATTGAACTATTTGCTGAGCATGGATTTCTACAATTCTATCCATGTATTAAATCTCCAGGACAATCTTGGCTGTTTGTTTTCTAGGTCACTCAGGATGCATTTCAGTTACAGCCCTGGAAAGTAGAACTGAAGTCATTACCCACCTAAGGAGATGCCTAATAAGTCTCTGTGTAAAAATTCATCACTATGTGAGCCTTACGGCACTCTTTAGAAGGAAAAATATTGCTAGATAATGAATAAGTAAATATACATTGAGTTGTGCTCTGTTTTCCTACAAGCAACATTAAACCTGGCATACATTATCTGCACATTTTAAAATGGCCCTTGGTTCCACTTAGAGTGAGTTTGAGAGTTGGACTAGCTATTAAAGGAAAAGCCTCTTTGCCTAATAGTAAGGACTATGTTCTCTGGGTCAAGGAAGTCTTGGATCGTCGTCGTCCTTCTGTGCAGCCCCACATTGGGACTGCGCAGGCGCAGGCCAGCTGTGGAAAAGATTTTTCTAGCTTTTAGAGATGTGAAGGGGACATTCGGATCCACCGTGCATGCGCGCCGGTGTTCCCGCCAATTTTGAATGTATATATATCCGAACGTCCCCGGCATTCCCTCAGTTCCTTTTTTGCCGCCGTTCGAAAAGGTTCTTATTCTAGAGTTACTTGTTTTCTCTCTGTGTCACTTCGGAGTTTATTCATCATGAATTGTGCTGTACGATATTTTCCTGTGTTCATCTTGAGGGAAATATCATTCCGAGATGTCTCAAACAGCTTTATTTAAGAAATGTCTGAAGTGCAGCACGAAGATGACCCATTCGGATGGCCATGAGCTTTGTCTCATCTGCCTAGGCAAGGGGCATATTGTGGAGCGTTGTGCGGTGTGTATGGCCTTTACCCCGAAAGCGAGGAGCGATTGAAAAGCCAGGCTTCGTGCTTTCTTGTGGGATGTCAACCTTCTCCCCCCCAAGCCGTCGGGCTCATCAGGAGACAGGCCCCGCTCCGCCACTCTATCACCGGCTCTGTCTCAAAATCGCCGGAGCCGCTCCCCTCAGAACCGACGGGGCAACCCGTTCTGGAAGGCCGATCTGACTCCGGCTCTGTGGATTGCCCTTCTAGCCGGAAAGCTAAGAAGCGTTCCTCGTCGAAGCCGTCATCGAAGCCATCATCTAAAACTTCGGCCGCCGAGGCTTCTTCGGCACCCCCGCCTAAAAAGGCCAAGGCCAAGTCGAAAACTAAGGGTCGTGCCCCATCCCCGACCCCGACTGTGCAGCCCGGTACGCCATCCAGACCGGTTCTGATTGACAATGACGTGGTGAGTTTACACACCCCGTCACCTCCTTGTACGCCTCCTCCAACAATATCGGAGGACTACGTACCATTCCCACCTCTCTCGGAGCCGTATCAGTCGTTTGAGCGTTCCCTGCCATCCGCCCCGGCGCCATCTGAGGCCTCCGTTCCGATGCAGCCTACCCCATCGGTTCCGGTGCCGTTCCACTGGCCTACTCAGATGCCCGCTCCGCTACCTCCTTGGAAACCTGTCCCTGGACTAGGGAACATGACCTCCTGGCAGGATTTTGTGGCTTGGTTCCAGCAATCCATGCCCTTCCTGCAACATCTATCGGCTCCACTGTCTTCCGTTCCAGTTCAGCCAGCCATGCAACCTGCACCTGCTCCTCCTGCAGCTAGAGTGCAACTGCATCCCTCAGTTCCCGGGCCTTGCCCATCGGCTCCGATGGGACGTCCGGCTTCGGTTCCGACACAGACCCTGGTGGAATTTTCCGACTCCAAGGATGAGGAAGGCCTGGCATCCCCGTCCAATTACTCCTCGGATGTGGCTTCTGACCCTTCCCCGCATGACACCGTAGGGGAGCTCCGTTTGTTGTCCCCAAATGACGACTACAGAATGTTTGCCGAGCAGGTGGTCTGGATGGCCACGGCGCTGGAGATAGATGTTGCCTCCACAACCTCCAAGCCTAAAAGCAAGCTGCTGGAGGCATTGTATTCAGGATCCCCCGCCTCGGTGGCGTTCCCTCCTGTGGAGGACTTTGTGGATAATGCTCTTGCGCTCTGGCAGACCCCAGCATCCCTACCACCAACGGCAAAGAAGGTTGAAAGGTACTATCGTCTGAAGCAGGAGGACTGTCCGTACCTTTTCACCCATCCTAAGCCCTCTTCCATCGTAGTGGAGGAAGGTCAGGCACGATTCTGATACGGTTCCTCTTCGGCTCCGGGAGACCAGGAGGGCAGGAAACTGGATGGCATGGGCAGGAAGCTTTACTCATCCGCTTCCTTAGGATTCCGCATTGCAAATTTCCAAGCTATAATGGGGTCCTACAATTTGTTCTTGTGGAAACGGCTGTCCTCTTATCTCTCCAACCTCCCGGAGGATCGTCGCCACCTGGTAAAAGCCCTTCAAGCTGAGGCTATGAAGCTGTCGAAGCAGCAGATGACAGCGGGCAAGGACGCCGCCGACTCCGCAGCGCGCGCAATGGCAACTTCAGTGGTCTTGCGTCGGCACGCCTGGCTCCGGTCCACGGCCCTGCCACCGGAGAAGAAGGCGCCCGTTTGAGGGGCCCCAGCTCTTTTCGGAGAAAACGGATGAATCCCTCTCGCTGATGAAAAAGAACCAGCAAACGGCCAGGTCCCTGGGAGTCGCTCCTTCGGCTCAACTGTTGGGTCCGAGGTATCGTTACGGTCGGTTCCGATCCTACCAGACCCCTTACCAGCCATACCAGCAGCATCAAGGACGGTTCTTCTCGGGCCAGTCATATGGCCACCGATCCTACCCAGCCCAACAGCGTCATTCTTCCAGGCGTTCCGGCCGGTCCAAGGGGAGGCAGCAGCCCTCCTCACCTAAACCCTCGACATCCGTGCAGAAGCCTTCTGTCTTCTGACTAGGCCTGGACGCTCCCCAGTTGGCCCCCAAGGACGCTGTCATTACTGCCCGTTTTTGGACAGGCTTCGGCCCTTTTTGCCCTGTTGGCAACTTATTACCTCTGACGCTTGGGTCCTGTCTATTGTGGCCCGTGGTTACAAATTGTTGTTTTCTGATGCACCTCCCCTTTCACCCCCTCCCTGTTGTTCTTCATGTTGGGATGTTGTTTTACATAATAATGTTATGGAGTTGGTGAACAAAGGTGCTGTTCATGTGGTCAATGTCGCTACATCCCCTTGGGGATTCTATTCAATATATTTTCTCGTAGATAAGAAAGATGGTGGGCCTCGGCCCATTTTAGACCTTAGGGGCCTTAACAGCTTTTTAAAGGTTGAGAAATTTCGGATGCTGACCCTGACAAGGGTCGTAGAGCTCTTGGAAGTGGGCGTCTGGCTAGCTATTCTAGACTTGAAAGACGCTTACTTCCACATCTCCATCTTTGAGGGCCACAGAAAGTATCTGCGGTTTGCCTATGGGGGTTCTGTATATGAGTATACAGTATTACCTTTTGGGCTGGCCTCGGCACCCAGGGTTTTCACAAAGTGCATGGCCACTGTGGTGGCGTATCTGAGGACAAGGGGATGCTTTATCTACCCCTGCTTAGACGACTGGCTCCTGGTGGGGCCCTCGGCTGACTCTCTCCGGGGCCACATTACACTCACCTTGTCCGTACTGACTAGGTTGGGTTTAGTGGTGAATTGGGACAAGTCTGTCTTATCTCCGGGCACAGCCATTAGATTCATAGGGGTCCATTTCGACTCGCCACAGGGAAGGGCCTACTTACCCCCGGACCGGTTGAAAAGGCTTTCCTCCCTGGCCCGACATTTC
Organism: Eublepharis macularius; assembly: GCF_028583425.1. Lineage (NCBI taxonomy): Eukaryota > Metazoa > Chordata > Lepidosauria > Squamata > Eublepharidae > Eublepharis > Eublepharis macularius. The sequence continues at coordinate 98,395,902 of NC_072793.1, read as the reverse complement.
ATGCACGACCAGTTCCAGTCTGCCCTCTTGATCCAGACATTACTAGGCCTTATGGCCTCCTCCACAGGGGTGGTCTTTTTTGCACGCCTGCGCATGAGACCTCTACAAAACTGGTTCATCCGGAGGTTCAACCCCCTCACTATGGGCCAGTATCAAAAGTTCTCCATCCCCAGGGTGATACAGGGTTCCTTGGCCTGGTGGACTGTCCCTGAGAACCTGTCCGAGGGTTGTCCTTTTGGCCCCTTCTTGGCACAGGTCATTGTCTTTACTGACGCCTCCAACTTGGGATGGAGGGGTCGCTGTGGGCAGCTGTCAGCCCAAGGCGTCTGGTCCCCAACTGAAGCAAACATGCATATTAACCTCTTAGAGCTTAGAGAGATCCGTTACTCCCTTGCTTCTTTTGCAGATGCCATTCGGAACAAGAGGGTTCAGGTCCTGTCGGACAGTACCACGGCCTGTTACTTTCTCAACAAACAGGGAGGAGCGGTCTCGCTCAAGCTCTGCAGGGAAGCTGCGATTCTCTGGAATTGGGCCATTGTCAACAACGTCCTTCCCAGGGCCGTTCACATTGCCGGGGAGCTCAACACCGCAGCAGACACACTGAGCAGGGTGTTTTTGCCTCAGCACGAGTGGTCCCTCAACAGGGCTTACCTCCACCAAGTCTTCTGCACATGGGGTACTCCGCTCATTGACCTCTTCGCCACGGCCCACAACAAGCAGGCTCCACTGTTCTGCTCCCGGGCCGGGGTTGGCCGTCGCTTGCTAGGGGACGCCTTTCAGATACCCTGGTCCCCAGGTCTCTTTTATGCCTTCCCACCATTCCCGCTCATGCACAAGGTGCTCTCCAGGGCCAGGGCCTTCAACACCCACTGTATCCTGATTGCCCCTCGGTGGCCTCGTCAGGATTGGTTCCCTCTCTTACTCTCCCTTTCACAGGGACGGTGCCTAGTGCTGCCACCTGCCCCGAACCTGTTGAACAGGGACGGGGTCATGCACCACAATGTGGCGGTTCTGAACCTGGCTGCCTGGCTCCTGTGCACTCCGGCATAGGCCTCTCCTCAAAGGTTCTTAAGGTCATTCTGAATGCCCGGAAACTATCAACCAGGCTGTCCTACCAGAGGAAGTGGTCCCGTTTTTCCAGGTGGTTGACCCCCAAGGGGGTTTCTCCATTTGATTGTCCCTTGCCTATCATTCTGGACTACCTCCTGGATTTGTGCTCGCAGGGTCTTGCCTTTTCGAGCATTAAAGTACACATGGCTGCGAGCTCTGCTTTCCATGAGCAGATTGATGGGAAGACCGTTTTTACACACTGGCTTTCCAAGCAGTTCCTGAAGGGCCTGTTCAAGATCTTCCCTCCTAGGGCCCCTCCGATTCCTCAGTGGAGTCTGTCCCTGGTGCTCTCCCAACTGATGCTCCGACCCTTTCAGCCCCTATCCACCTGCCCCTTGCCTTTGCTCACTCAGAAGGTAGCCTTTCTGGTGGCAGTCACGTCTTCTAGACGGGTAGGGGAGCTGTCTGCTCTCAGGTGTGACCCTCCCTTCCTGCAGTTTTTCCCTGGTACAGTCATGCTCCACACTAGCATGGAATTTCTGCCCAAGGTGGTCTCCAAATTTCACCTGCAGCAAAAGGTGGTCCTCCCTTCCTTTTTTCCGACACGCTCGTCCCCAGGGGAACGGACGCTACACACCTTGGATGTGAAATGTGCTTTATTATTTTATTTACATCGCACCAAATGTTTTAGGAAATCTCCTGCTCTATTTTTGTGTTACTCCGGCCCTCGCAAGGGTTTGCCTGCTTCTGCCCAGTCCATCTCTCATTGGATTGTGTCTACAGTTAAACTTTGTTATCAGCAAGCTGGAGTCCAGTGTCCTTTGTTGCTTACCACTCACTCTACTCGAGCGCAAGCTGCTTCTGTGGCCTTCCTGCGAGGGGTGCCGCTACGGGACGTCTGTCAAGCCGCAACGTGGTCCACTGCAGACACTTTCATCAAGCATTATTCTGTGGACGTGAATGCACGGCGTGAATCAGCTGTTGGCACGGCTGTCCTGCATTCTTTGTTCCAGTAAACACTCACACCCACCCCCATTGGTGAGATGCTAGTTATTCTCCCAATGTGGGGTTGCACAGAAGGACGACGACGATAAACAGGGTTTCTCACCTGTAACTGTTGATCGTTGAGTCTCTTCTGTGCAGACACACATTCCCTCCCACCTACCCCGCTGTGAGTGCTTGGTTAACTAATTTGGTTTCTCCGGCGGCTCAGGTGAACTGAGGGAATGCCGGGGACGTTCGGATATATATACATTCAAAATTGGCGGGAACACCGGCGCGCATGCGCGGTGGATCCGAACGTCCCCTTCACATCCGAACGTCCCCTTCACATCCGAACGTCCCCTTTTAGAGAAAAGCTAGAAAAATCTTTTCCGTGGCTGGCCTGTGCCTGTGCAGTCCCAATGTGTGTCTGCACAGAAGAGACTCGACGATCACCAGTTACAGGTTTTTCTTAGAATGGGTTAGCTCCCTTGTTACTGTGAGCTCAGGAAGACGCATGTATGCTAGATATGTGTGTACAAATGGGACCTGCTTCTTACCCAGATCAAAATTCAACCTGGGGGAGCCAAGCATAAGACACAATCCGTTCTTCTACCATTTCACACTACTATTTGAAAAGAATTGCAAAATATAAATATATAAATCCCTGCAATATGCATAAATAGTCCAGATGCCCACACAAAATCATTGTGTAATGCATAGCTCAAGAGGGAGAAGACTCAAAAGAATAGAAAGAAAAAAGAACAATAAAAATAGAGGAAGAAGAGAGGACTGGCCCTAAAACACTATGACATACTGTTTTGTGGTGGCATTCACTACCTGTTCTCAGAATCCCAATAGTGTCCAGAGGCTCAACAAAGCTGGGGAACTATTCTGCCTTAGGGTTGTCAGATCCCCTTACCCTCCCAGTGGGAGGAGAGACCCAGCACTCATCTTTTTGTTCTCTCCTGGGACTGCACAATGACATCACTTCTGGAAAGTATCATCATGCATGCCCAAGAGAGTTTGTGTGTTTCATACCTGGCCAATTTGGGTGAGTGGTGGCGAGGGATGGAGGGTGGGAGCGGGGAATTCCCATATGCTTGCTGCAGGAGATGTAGAAAGCTTCAGAAGCACACAAGGTGCTCCTCCTCGTTGGAGGAAGAAAGGAAGAGAAAAATATCCTGCAATGTGAAGCAAGCTTTAGCTAGAGAGGATTGTAGGGACGAGTACCTCCTTTTTGTCTTGTCTGTCTGCAGAATACTATTCTTAAGTTTTTCTTCTAGTTCTCCACACAGCTCTCTCTCAGATATCAGAACAACTAGGTTTATTTTCTTCTCTTTCTATCCAGTTTGTTAGTTCCACAAATAAAGCTTTTGTTATTCTTCAGTCAGTTCAGTGCTCTGACTGCTGCGTAGGCACTCTGCCAGCAATCCTTCGCAACTAGTTTCCCACTCATTCCGGTACGTGTGGGGGAGCTTCACTGCAGAAAGAGATCATATTTTCTTTAGCTTTGTTTATTGTTTTTCTTTAGTGCATTTGCCTTTAAGTAGACTTCCTCTCTCCAAACTTTAAAAACAAAAAAAAAAACAATTTAAGCCACTAAAGGTTTATTTGCCTCTTCAGACTGTCTGGATGCTGCCTGTAACCATATTTGAGCTATTGAGCAGCCTCACCCTTTTCTTTGGATTTAAGGCATAATGTCCCAGAAGGCCCGTTTCAAGAAATGCAGAGGCTGCAGGGCAAAAATTCAGCAGAAAAATTATCATTCCCTCTGCTTATTCTATGATGTTTCCAATTGCCCCATTTGCAGACTTTTCATGCCTAAGGCTAGGCATGATAGGGCCTCACATTTGAAAGTTGCCCTGTGGGAGAAAGCCCTGTCTGGCTCGGTTTCTAAAGGGCATTCCATTCCAGATATGAACAGTGGAAAAGAGCAAGAATCCAGTAGCACTTATAATTAGTGGTAGATATTAGCTTTCATGAGCTACAGCTCACTTCTTCAGATACAGCTAGAATGTGAATCCATCTGTCCGTATATCTTGGAGAGTGGAGTGCTTACAGAAGATGAATGACAATAGCTGGTGAATGACAAAGATAGGCATGATTGAATAGTGGGTAGTTGGAGTGGAGAGGAGTAGTGGGTGTGGAGAAATTAGCATTCATAATGAGACAGGAAGCATTTGTTTTGATTCAGTCCATGTGGATGCATACTCTTGAGCTTCATTATCATTTGCAATTCAGCAGTATCTCTTTCTAATATCCCTTTGAAATTCCTCTGCAGGAGAACTGCTACTTTTAGGTCAGCAACTGAATGTCCTGGAAGGTTAAAATGTTCCCCCACTGATTTTTGAATGTTTTGGTTCCTGATGTCAGACTTATGTCCATTAATTCTTTGTTGAGGGGACTGGCCAGTTTGTCCAGTGTAGAGAGTGAAGAGGCATTGCTGACACATGATGGCATAAATGACATAGGAGGATGAGGAGGAGTGTGAACCCAGGATGGTATGGCTGATGTTGCTGGGTCCACTGATGACGTTGCTCAGATTGATATGAGAGCAAAGTTGGCATCTTGGTTTGTTGTAGGCCTTGGTACCAGAGTCCACGTTAGCGTTCCGTTAAGTAGTTTATCATTGTGGATGAATAGTTGTTTCAGGTTAGCAGGCTATCTGTAAGCAAGAAAAGGTCGGCCCCCCAGTGCCTGTGTGAGGAAAGTGTCACAATCCATCATAGGCTGTAGGTCATTAATAATGCAAAGGACTGGCTTGAGTTATGGGCTGTAGGTGACCAGCAACAGTGTTCTGTTGTTATTTTCTTTGGGCTTGTCTTGTAACAAGCTGTCCCTGGGAGTCATTCCGGCCTTCCCAGTCATCTTTCTCACTATGTCAGCAGGATACTGTAATTGCAAAAATGTCTGTTGCAGATCCTTCAAGTGAGTATTTCTGTCTGAGGGTTTGAAGTAGATTCAACTATAGCATGGGGCTTGGCTATACACAATGCATTGCTTGATGTGGCTGGGGTGGTAGCTAGAGGCATGTAGATATGTTTGCTGATCTGTTGGTTTCTGGTATAATGTGGTACTTATATGTCCCTTGTGTATCTGTACTGTGGTGTCCAGGAAGTTTATTTCTTGTGTAGAGTGATTCATAATTAGATTGATGGTGGGGTAAAAGTTGTGGAAAGCCTGATGAAATCTCTTGGGGGCTTCTTTGCCATGGATCCAGACAATAAAGATGCCATCAATAAATCTCAAGTAAAGGAAGGGTACCAATGGGTAGTCTTCAGAAAACACTGTTCTAGGTCCGCCATGAAAACATTGGCATACTGAGGTGCCATGCACGTGCCCATGGCTGTGCCACTGATCTGGAGGTATAGGTTCTCACCAAACCTGAAGTAGTTATGGGTGAGAACAAACATGCAGAATTCAGTGGCAAGATCTGCTGTGGTCTTGTCTGAGGTGATGTTTCTAATGGCTTGTAGTCCATCCTGATGGGGGATGTTGGTGTACAAGGACTCAACATCCACGGTGGCTAGAATTCTGTTTTCTGGGAGATGGGAGATGGACTGCAGTATCCGCAGGAAGTCTGTGGTATCACGGACATAGTTGAAGGTATTAATGACGTATGTCTCAGAATGGAGTCCGTAAATCCTGATACTCCTTCCATGATGATGCCTGTGCTTGAGACAATGGGACATCCAGGGTTGCCAGGTTTGTGTATCTTTGGCAGGAGGTAGAAGATGCCTGGTTGAGGTTCCTGGGGTGTATCCATACAAATTTGTTCCTGTATGTACGTTGGGACTTTCTTCATGATTTTGTTGAGTTCCCACTGGTATTCATGTGTGGGGGTCTGAGGATAGCAACTTGTACAAACTGGTGTTGGAGACTTGTCGTTCAGCTTCTCATATGTAATCTGTCTTGTCCATTACTTTGTTGTTGGATATGCTCCCTCAGCTGCTCCTAGGTATCTGGTTTGAAACTTTAGACCTTCTTGATAGTCATGAGGTACTTTGTTATGATTCTAATGCTTTTTCCAGTGTGACACATTGGCAGTTCCATGGACATGATACATGAGTGCATACACAATTATTCTGACTAGAGATGGGCACGATCCGAATTACGATAAAAAACCCCCACGATAATGGCGATCATGTGATCATGACTCAGCGGATCATGATCGGCCACGGCCAACGATCCAGCGATCGGGAGGGGGGCTGGATCGGGGCTGGATCGTGCTCGGATCGGGAAGCCAGACACTCAGGCGCCAGCAATCTATTCCTGGGGCAACGGAGCCAGGGGAATGCCTGAGCTGTGTTTCCCCTCCTTCTGTCGCCCTGGAAACCCGAATGGAAGCCCAGCTTTCCTTGATCAGCAGGGCTTCCTTCCAACCACGGAGCAGCAAAGCAGTCACCAGTTGGGAGAAGTCACCCAGGGGAGGGAGGGGGAAGGGGGTGTTCTGTAGCCATGGGCATTCCAATCTCATCCCTGCAAACCCTGATAGGCAGCTCTGACGGCCAAACACAGAAGGCCAAACACCAACACAGATCACCCACCGTTCTTTTCTCACCAGCGCGCTCCCTTTTGGCCTGGTGGGCGGGCACATGGGGGGTGCTGCCGGCGAGCGGCCAGACCCCCTGCCCCCTGAGGGGAGGTGGCTCGTCGCCATTTCCCCGAGCCCGGTGGCCGCCACCAACACTCACCTTCCCACATAGCTGGAAATAGCAGCGCGCCCCGCTTTGGCCTCCACAATCCACGATCCACAGATCGGGAACGGGAGATGATCGGTATGGATCGTTTTGTCGGGATCGTCACTGATCCACAATCAGCTGGATCGGCAGTTTTTTTTTTGGATCGTGCCCATCTCTAATTCTGACCTACTCTTGTTATTCTCATATTGTAGTTTCCCCTTCAGTGTGCTGATCTGATCAATCTGTTCCATTTATCTAACCATACTATGCCTGCTATAGGTGACCCATGTGGCTCAACACTTTCCTCTTTCAGTAAAGGATCTTCATTCTTTCCATATGATACATAGGGACAATCATTTCGCAAAGCAATACAATTGTACTCACGTATCTCTGTTTAATTGCAGTTTTAGAAGTGCAGAGTTCTACAGGCCTCAATGAGCTTAAAGGTACATAATACCTGGAACAATGACTGGGTTGTTTCATTTGCTTGTTTAAATTAGTTAGCTTGGGACAAAAAAGCATTTTTTGTTCAAGTTTGGGAATATGTTTTCATTTATGGTAAATATTTTTCATTGCTGCTATAAGCAAAGGGCTCTTAGACTTGACTGCAGCTGCTGTTCTGCCCTGATGTTGTGTTGTGAAATGTTATTGATGGGCTCATGAGCTGTTAAAGCTTCAGTTGTTAAAACTAATGATTAAATGAAACACAAGTTGCTATTCTTGCCAGTTCTTTTAAGTTAATCTCCCAATGCAATGAGCCGCCAACTCCAAAAGCCCAAAGCAAGTATAACATCTTCATTGGAGAAGAAGGAGTTACCAAGATCCTCACAAGCAGTCATGGACCTTTTCAGCCCAGGCATAGCTTCCTGTAATAGGTCCCAGACAATATAAGGACTGTGAGAAATCCACTAACCCTGTCTGAAGTTCAGAAATACTCAACATAGCAGACCCCCAATTATGGAACCTGTTAAACTACATTGAATTCATATGCTCTAGGTCATCTCTGTGACCAGGAATGGAGGTAAAAATGAACATGTGAAGATGTTGCCATTTAAAGAACTGCCTTGCAGTTGTAGTCTTCCAACACTACTGAGGAGAAAAAGTTAATGCATCTTGAGTGTTCTCAAGATCAAGCCATTTTAAGTAGAACTGCCGCACCAAGTTTAAAAAACTTTGACTCTGAACTTTGCTGGGGTAATCCAGTGAATAGGTTCTGTGTACCTGTTAGAGTGTTCTCCTGTTGCTTTAGCAACTCTGGCCTGTACCTGGTGCTCCTCGGCCATTCGGACAGCTTCACTGATGGCTTCAGACTCTAGCCTGCCAACTTGCTGTGATTTTTGTAGCAAGGTGTAGGTTGCCCTCAACTGCTATACTGGTGACACTGAAACCTGAGCCATTGAAAGGGGCAGCCACAAAATTCACAAAGCCTTCTTTTTGGTTAGCCTTGTGTTTGTTTCCTTTGTGGATACTGTGATTCAGCAAAAAACTATGGAGCACCAAGGAACAGAAACTACATATTTTATCTTTAGAGCAGGTACCAGGGAATTTATCATGAAATGAGAAGCAGTAAAGACTAGAGATGGGCACGAACCTGAATACGAACCAAAAAAACTCACGAACCAGCCTGGTTCGTGGTTCGCAAACCAGTGGTTTGTGGAAGCTCATTTCCATGAACTTCCATGAACTGGTCTACTGGTTCGTTTGGTTCGTATTAAGGGGCAGTTTAAATGGCCACTTCCCTCAGGAAATGCCCATTAAAACTTTTCCTGCTGCTTGCAAGCGGCAGGTCCCTTTAAACTATCAGCTGGAAGGCGGAAGGGGAGGATCCCCCACTCGCTGCTTGCCAGTTTAAAGGGACCTGCTGCTTACAAGTGGCAGGGCTCTTTAAATATCCAAATGTCCAAATCCCACAAACCCCAGCTCCCCACCCCCCAGCCCCAGCTCCACACTTACCTTGTCTTCTCCGCAGCCGCGGCCTCCTCCCCCTCCTCCCACGAGCAGCAGGAAGGCTGTTTTCGACCTCCTCCACCACTGCACAGGCCTGCAGGGCCGCGAATGAGGCGAAAAATGGCCTTCTTGCCCCTCAAATGGCCACCACGGTGGCCATTTGAGGGGCAGGCAGGCTGTTTTTGGCCTCCGCTGCCAGTCTGCGGGCCCACGCAGTGGCAGAGGAGGCTGAAAATGGCCTTCCTGCCCCTCATGGTAGGAGGGGGAGGAGGCTGCGGCTGTGGAAAAGACAAGGTAAGTGTGGGGCTGGGGGGTGGGGAGCTGGGGTGTGGGGGTGTGCTGGGGCTGGGGTTTGTGGGGTTTGGGCTGTTTAAAGGGCCCTGCTGCTTGCAAGTGGCAGGAAAGCGCACCCTTCAAATGATTAAATGCCCCTTTCCCTGCTGCTAAGCAGCCAGAAATGGGCATTTAAACTCCATGAACCACGAACTGGTTCGGGAACTTGCCCCAGTTCGTGGGAGTCCATGGTTTCTGGCTTGTGGAAACCCACAAACCACGAACTACATGGTTTGTTTTTTTTGTGGTTCATGCCCATGTCTAGTAAAGACAAGTCCACCTTTCACATGCAGGAAGTGCCTGCTTTACTTCTTAATTTTCACTTCTTTTATGTTACATATCCCCAAAAGTTAGCATAGATCATGGAATCTGCCAAGCATATTATCCACTACTATATCACATAGTTGGCAGATAACCAGATTTAAGTATATATTTACTTTAATATGGGCACTACGGCTACATAGTCTTTCTTGCCTGAAATGGGACTGTGTTTATTCTGGTTCAGCAGAAGAACTTTTCTGTTTTCTGTCAACAGTGCATGTCTGCTAAACCATTGAGTGATTTGGAACAATATATGAAATACCTGAGATATTAAATCTTAATACAAAAAAATCTTAATAAAATAACCCTCATAGCTGACAAGAATGAAACTTGCACATACAATTGTGATAAAGAGCTGCAAACAACATTAAAGAGATTGTATCAATTTAATGCAAGTTTAATGCCAAAGTCTGTGATCCATTTTTAAAGAGCAATCTTTGTTAGCCAGCAGAAAGTATTTAAATTTCCCGAGCTTGCTGTATAAACTATCTGTAAATCCACAGCCCCTAGTTCAAAACTCTCTCTGCTTCCTGGGGATTAGTGAAAAACTTGTTTGAATGCCATAATCACAATATTATCCTATTTTTTCTTGTTTATTTACTGGGCGCCTGAGCATGTAGACAAAATATAATTAAAAATACAATTTTAACATAGAAGTAGCATAGCTTAGTTGTTTTCAAAATGCTGAAGCAGTCCCATAGAGTATAGCAACTAACCTGTACTGAAGACTATCCATTAGTTAGATCACAATAACTAATGTAATATGCCACCTGGATAAGCAGAAACTAATGGGAATGCCAGATACTTGGTTGTCAAACTTAAGTGCACTATTCACCCTTGCCTGAAGATCCACTCTCAGGCACAGTGGATCAGGTCCTCTGGGGAAAGATCAGCAATCATCTGACCTCTTACTGGCCCTTAGTCTCTCTGCAGGAGACAACCTTTTTCACTTTTTACTGTGGAATCTACACCTTCCTCCTACAGCCTTGCTACTAACCTCTTTCCCACTTCATATATTTTAGACTCTCTTTACCTATTGTTGTTCTAGCTTCCAGCTAGCTTCCAGCTTTTTCTGTTTTTTCAAGTTTCTGAAGGCAGAGAGTAACATTAGTATATCATTCTCTTTTGTACTTCTCCATTTTTTCTATTCCATTCTTTTAGAATCGGCTGCAAGTCTTCACAGTGTTCAAGGTTTAAATGTACTATGTTTATCTGCATAGTGTGTTAATGCTCTGACTTTACCTGTAGGAAGCTGACTGCATTCTTATGTTTATTTGGAAGTAAATTACATTGAATTCAGTCGGCTTACTTGCAAACATGTGTGATTGCAGCCTGTAATACTTGGTTGCTGAATGTGGCACATCTGACTTGGCAAAGTAAAAAAAAGACTCATGTGATCTGGTTTCAGCAAAATGCTACTGTTTGCAATTATTACTATATAAATAAATAGCAAGATATATAAATGAAGGTAATTCATAATCTTTTGCCTTTACGTTTTCTTGTGAGATTCAAAACACAAAGCTGTTCGGAGCCTTCATTTTAGGGAAAAAAATAAGTTGGAATACCATAGACATTTAGAGTTTGTTGTCACCAGATCTGATGAGGCCACAGGTTTAAGGTGTGATTAAACACAATCAGGGAGGATATGTTTATCAGTCCTTGTAATACCAAACTTCATGGTCAATGCCTGTTACAAATACAGTGAACCCATGCCCACCTGCAAAGAAGGATGGATTCTCCACATATTCAGTTGAGGCAGTTGAGGCTCAAATAACAGGGTGTTAGGGAAACTGACCTCCTCAAGTCCTTATGGAGCTTATAGTATAAGAGGAGAAGATTTGGGTTACTGTGTGTGTGGGGGGGAGGGGATTTCCCCACTATGTATCCCCTTACCAATTTCTTGTGGGGCCCCAGTTTTTTAGCTAAATGGAGTATCCTTATTCAGAAGAAGTGTGTGTGTCTCAATATTAGTAGCTAAGGGGCAAACAGCAGGGGAGGATTGTTTCCTTCATGCCCTGTTTGTGGGCATCCAGGTAATACGTGGTTTGTCAATGTTGGAGACTGAATGCTGGATTAGATGGATGGTCCAGAATGGCTTTTCTTTTGCTTGTATCTATATTATATATAGTATGAAGATGTATGTTGAGGTTTCTTCAAAGGCCTACTAACAAATTGTTGCTCTTTTCTTCATGAATTACCATGATTTGCCACAACTTACCATGGTTTACACAGTTTACATGCTCTTAGCCAAGCCTGTAAACTATCTCTGTTGAAATGCAAGGCTTTTTTTGAGAGGGAACACTCCGGAATGGTGTTCCGGGAGCTCTGGAATCTGCCCACGTGATTCCTTCCTCCTTCAACCCTGTGGGCTCTGCAGAGGACGCTAAGCTGCTTTGAGTTCATTCTGCTTTCTTTTCATTCCTCTGTGAGTGTGTGTGTGTGAGAGAGAGCACAGGCTCTCCAGAGGAGGTTAAGCTGCTTTGAGTTCATTCTGCTTTCATTTCATTCAGGGGTTTCTGTGTATGTGTGTGCTTCTTTGAGATCATTCAATTTTATTTTCATTGGGGAGTGGGTGGGTGGGGCTGTGTGTGTATGTGTGCTGCTTTGAGTTCATTCCGCTTTCTTTTCAGGGGGTGGGACTGTGTGTGCTGCTTTGAGTTCATTCTGCTTTCTTTTCACGGGGTGTGGGGCTGTGTGTGTGTGCTGCTTTGAGTTCATTCTGCTTTCTTTTCATGGGGTGGGTGGGACTGTGCATGTATGTGTGTGTGTGTATGTGTTGCTTTCATTCTTTTGTTGACTGAAGTTGACATTGTTATGGTTCCAGAAAGAGGAGAAGGGGAGAAAATACTTCCTCAAAAATACTGCTCAACAAAGACAAAGGAAGTATGCCAATAGGTACAAATACAACTATATTATTTATACAGCACTAATGGCTACTCAATATATCAACAGTCAGTCCAGTACACATATATGAAGAGAGAATAAAGTCCCAGTACAATATCCAAAACAAATCTCCCAGGCTTTGCTCATGACGCCAACAATGACGGTGCCAGCCAAGTCCAGGGTGAGCTGGATGGTGGCATCCAAGATTGCTGAAGGGAAAGGTGGCAACGAGCTACACCGGTTTTATTCCTTTCCGCTCATTTCAGAGGGGGTCCTTCATCAGGCCACCAATATCAATTAATCAGGCGAATTCGTGTCAGAAGTCATATACAAAACAGTTTTTTCAATTTCCCTTACATTTCCCTTACAGTTTTTTCAATTTCCCTTACATGGAAATTTCCCTTACATTTCCCTTACAGTTTTTTCAATTTCCCTTACATGGAAATTTCCCTTACAGTTTTTTCAATTTCCCTTACATGGAAATTTCCCTTACATTTCCCTTACAGTTTTTTCAATTTCCCTTACATGGAAATTGAAAAAACTGTTTTGTATATGACTTCTGACACGAATTCGCCTGATTAATTGATATTGGTGGCCTGATGAAGGACCCCCTCTGAAATGAGCGGAAAGGAATAAAACCGGTGTAGCTCGTTGCCACCTTTCCCTTCAGCAATCTTGGATGCCACCATCCAGCTCACCCTGGACTTGGCTGGCACCGTCATTGTTATGGTTCCCACAGCTTTTGAAAGCAGATTGGTTCTGTGTTAGTTCAATATATCAGTTATGGTTATTTGTATTAGTTAAAATATCAGTAATGGTTATTCCAGTTTTATGTTAGGAATGAATAGCTGTGTCCAAGTCACAGAAGGCTTTCACCACTATATTCATCAGCATATAGGTGTTCTTTTGTCTTAATAGCTGTAACTCAAATGGTTCTCCCCACCCTCAGCTGATTAACATCACTGAAATTGCAGTGGACATATGGGTGTTAAGGAAGTTTTTATGAATATTGTTTGTCTGGGACATTGGAATATTTATGAGCATTTCACAGTGTCATAACAGCTTAGCCATTGGTAAGGTAGAGTTGGCAGGCAACAAAAAAAAAGCCATTTAAAATTAAATATAAAGTTAATGCAGCTAAAGTTGAGTATTTTCTTTTTAATTGCTCCAGTAAAACAAAACCCTCCCTGAAAATTTGAAAATTCAGTATTAATTAGATTAGGAATTTCAGACTCTGTGCAATTTTGAGAAAGAATTTTGGATTTCCCCCCCTACGCTGGCAGAGGGAATCTGTTAGACTTTAGATTTGTGAGATGGGTTTTGGATTTTTTAGAGGCCCTCTCCTTCTTGAGTATTTTAAAATATTATTCCAAAGAAATGAAATGTTTGGGAAAGGGAATGGAAGATTTCACTTTTTGTAGAGGAAACAGAAAATAAAAAACCCTTTCTCAGAATAGTGTAATTTCCCAAGCTTACTGACATTTATCTTGTCATAATGCATTGTGCTCGGTTCCGGGAAGCAGCGTCACTTCCAGGAAGCGGTGTCACTTCCGGGAGCGGCGTCATCATGCATTTCCGGGAGTGTGCGCACATGCACATGTGGTAATAGAGAGTTCTACCACCTCTTTTCCCAGAACAAAAGCCCTGTTTAAATGTATTGTATTTGAGTTGACACTGGATGATATGAAAGTACTGTGGTGATTAATCTGTGATGATTAGTTCACACATGTAAGGCAGTGTGCAATTACATCTCTGTGTTAATGGGATCCTTAGATGTTCACTTTATAGTGCTGTGCAAATGTCTTTGAACTTGAACCTAGAAAGATTTAACAATCAGATAAAATATTTTATTTTAAATATTTGTTTTATTTAAAACATTTATGCATCTGCCTTTCTCCCAAGGATCTAAGGACCCACCGTGGGTAGAGTAATATAAAAGAGATTGTAATATTTATTTATTGAAATATTTATAACCTGACTTTTCATCATGAGTCAAGACAGCTTTAATTCCAATTCCAAAAATTTAACATGTAAAATACAGTAACACCCCATTAACCCCATTCCCTAAGAAAATGCAAGCCGCTTAAACTGCTTTAAAAGCCCTCACAAATAAGACAGGCGTACAGCACCTCCTAAAAACTTCTAAAGGTGGTGCTCCCTTATCTCCTCAGGGACCTCATTCCATCAGATGGGAGCCGCATTAGAAAAGGAATGGTGTCTAGTAGATTGCAAGTGTGCCACCTTATGTGGGTAAACAACTAGAAAGTAGCAATCTTTTTTTCTTTTCTTTTCTTTTCCTCTCACCCTTCCTCCAAGGAGCTCAGAGTGGAATATCTGGTACTCCCTTTCTATTTCAGCCTCTCAACAACCCTATGAGGGAGGTTAGGTTCAGAGGCAGGATGACATTCCCAAGATAATTCAGAGGTCTGCATAGCTGAGTGGGGTTAGCTGATGTTGTAGTCAGGTACTCTAACCGCTGTAGGTGTTCATATTTTAAAAAATACACATTGGAAATGGGAGAACTGAAGGGAACCAGGAGGGACAATCTAGACATATGTACCTTGAATATTAAAAAAATCCTCCTTCTATCCTCTCATTTAAATTCAGACATCATAAACTCTATGTAAATAGCTATATTCTATATATATGCAGCTGTTGTAAAACCTAGGCCATAATACTATCTCTGCTTATTGTATCACTTCAGATTTATATCTTGGTAACATTATCACTAGCCTCAGGCATCCTCATAGTCATCAGGAAGCATGGAACAAGTACATCTCCTTTGCTCCTTTCATTAAACCTGAGCTAAGCATCTGGTCTTGTTTTGATGAAAGACAATACTGTTAGCTTAAAGTCTTTCTGGTTTGCAGAATACACCCTTCAGGAATTTTTACTGCAGCATAGTGGGGTACAGATGGAAGGATCATTAGCTGAGTGCATCTGGGTTGGTGAGTGAAGAGGAAGAAGCTTCCCACTTACCGCATACTTTGTGAGAAAATCACTGGTATTTTATATGCTGTGAGAGCTACTAGGATGACTGCGGAGTTTGAAGTCAAGGTACTCAATATATGGATCACTTCCAATTGAATTAACTTGAACCAGAAGGGGTTACCTTGGTGACAGAATAAGAGTATAGTTGAGTGTCAGCTGGATCCTTTCCTTGAATGGGGGTATCCAGTTGTGAAAAGCTAGGATGTTTGCTTGCTATTGTTGTCTTTCCCTTCCTCCAAAAGTGCAGATTACCTGACTGCTTACAATGTATGATTGCCTGGCTTTTGATTAAAACAACAACATTTTGATGATTTCCCAACAGCTAACCTTGCACAAGGAAATTATCAGATACAGCTCAATGATGTTAGATTCTTGAACCCAAACCAGTCTGCTGTTCTGCTTGAGTATGGTAATCAAACATCATTTGTGGTTCTCACAGGTAACTATCACCTGGAGATTTACATGAACATTATGATCTGTTGGTCTAGTAAACCTTTCTGATGCTCTCTGGTACAAATATAGTAACTAGAAAAGTGCTCATGGGACTTCTCCTGAGCAATCTGAGGAGGTGTTTCTACAATATTCATATTTATTTCCATCCTTGTTCAGTATGCAAGAATGTTCCTCATCAAGACTGTGCTGAGTTTTGGTTGTGACTCAGAATGCCAAATTACTGTAAACTGCTTTTAGTTATAAAAATAGCAATTTGCCCATTGGCAAAGATTGACCGTGTGATTTGATAGGCCAGAAAAGATACACTTTGTGAGTATTTGCGGATGAATCTAGTACATGGGAATACATGTAGCTAAATCTAATAGCAGAGGTTACCTTTGATGCAGGACCAAACTAATATAGGGAGCACTGTGTGTGCTGACCTATCAGTCAGGAGTTCCAGGCCATTTCCACACGTCCCAGCATAGCCATAAACTCACACAATGAAGGAAGCTTCCAGGTGTGATTTCTGATGTCATAGTGCCACGAAAACAGGATCATGGTGTGATGACATAAGAAATTGTGCCAGGAAGATGCCTTCATTGCGTGAGTTTAGGGCTATGCCGGGACGTGTGGAAATGGCCCCTGTCAAAACCCATAAAAATAGCTGAGCTGCAACTGATTTTACTATCTATTGCTATAAAACCCCTCTTTGGTTACTCTGTAAAAAAGCATAGGCAGTGGAATGAAGAAGCCAAGAAGCTTGACTGATTTAAACGAGATCAATAAATTATATGCAGACAAAAGGCACTTATGCTCAGACTGCGTTGAATCTCCTTGTAATTTCAGCAACACTAAGAGCAGAAATATGCTGATAATTATTTAAATTAGACTCAAATCCTTGAATTTCTCCCCCCAAGTAATGGCATTTTAGTACTTGTCCAGATGAGTGCTAATTTTCTCAAATGGAAAGGTTTATTAAACATGCCAGCCAGTGCTTTAGTAATATTTAGAATACCAATTTATTTTATTGCAGTTTTCAACAAAAGCAGCTTCAGGCTTCAACAACAAGGCTCAGGTCAGTTCAGAAAGGCTGGCTCGTCCTTTCCCCACCTAGTGGGATGTTTCATATGATGGCTGATTCCATTTTCCTCTATTCACTCTTCACTTGATAGGAGTGGGGTGAGGGGTTGACCTGGGAGGTCCCATGGCCAACCTGTGAGAGGAGCAGCAGCAAACACGGCTGTTGTTCGCTTATTGGCCCTCTCTCCCTGGACAGTGGTGGGGATGGGTCCTGTGGACAGCAAGGACTGATGCCCCCTCACTTTTCAGGAAGGGAGGGCAAGCTGTAGCTGTAGTTGTAGCTGTAGCTTCTTGCCACTGTTGCAGATCACTTTCTTGTCTAAAGGAAACAGCAGCTTCTTGTCATCTACCTTCTTGGTGAGAAAAAAAGGAGGAAAAAAAGGAGGAAGAGCAGTGTAAATAACAGCAAGGAACAAGAAAAACACTGCACTATAATAGGAACAATATGAATTGGAAAAATAAATGAAACATGAAATTATATTAAATTAAATTGTGTGATTGTATATTGTGAAAAAATCCACTAAGTATTAATTCCTCATTGATACAATTGAACACACTATTATTACAACTCAGTTCAAAACAAAAGTAAACTCAATGAAACTAATACAGATGTCCATTGAAAAGCACACATTCATGATCTACAATTCAATAATGATAGTACAAAAATCCCACCAGTTGGGGCTATGCTAAATACAATAGCCTCCAATCTCACAAACTGTCCAATAAAGTCCACTATCCAGTGAACTGAATCATGAGTAGGGCTGAATCATAAATCAAGCTGATAAGCTGA